>NC_041385.1:776178298-776200899 GCF_002162155.2 Triticum dicoccoides
AGAGAGAGAGAGAGAGAGGAGAGAGGGATGGAGAGGGGTAGAGTGCTCGATGGGTGATGGAGTTGCTTCTCGAAGATGGTGGGAGAGGCCTACTAGACAAACTGAGGGTAGACCTGCAATATTATCAATAAGAGTGGGGATGTATTTCTATGTGTGCCTGCGCGTGATAGATGTTTCGGGACGCGTGCATGGATGATGAAGGGGAACCATGTGTTTGGTAAGAAAATGTAACTAGATCGGTAGATCAATTGTTGTTTGTCAAAGGAAGGGAGACACATAACTAATGACGTAGATCGACCGAAACATGGGAAAAAACGAGTTATAAGGACCTAGCTAGCTATATGTATAGCGGGATATCGGTCGGTGTACATCCATTTGTTAGAGGCAAATAAGGCCCAGCGAGACGGATAGACAGAGAGAATGGAGCTAGGAGGTGGTGTGAGAGGCCAAGCTACTAGCTAGATAGGGGGAGGAGTGTGCGGTTGTGAGATCAATGAAAATAGGGGCAAGAGTTTACTCGTGTGTGGGACCGAATGAGAGTCACAAGACACGGACACAGAAAGGAGGAGATGGAAGGTGTGTGTGTATGTTGTAGGCAGACATCGCTGGAGAGGTTTATCAATCGGTGTGTGTCAGAAAGGAGTTGTGGAGACTGTGGGAGAACGACCTAAAGGAAAAAAATTAATGTGCGCGATGGATAGAATGTTGAGGGAGGGGGAGGGCGAGGAGGGCGTGTGCATGCACGAGAGAAAGTTAGTGCTAGCTACAAAGGTTAGAGGATTGTGTGGGTGTAAGAGACTAACAAAGATCATAATTTTATATGAAAGTGGATTCATATATTTGAATAGGAGATCATAGTGTTATAAACATATGCATGCATGAATATAGCGGTGATATGCATGTTGTGGTTTTGCACATGTTATACCATAATGTGATAATGGATGGCATTTGCAACTCACAGCTAAATGTCGAACAATCTAAACCATACTATACATCAAACAATCTCACATTTTATTTGAATTTGTGATAATGTGTGGCGTTTGCAGCTTACAACTAAATATCAGACAATCTAAACAATACTATATATCGAACAATCTCACATTCTATTTTAATTTGTGGTGATGTGTGGTGTTTTCAACTCACATCTAAATACTTGTAGGCGTAGGGGGTGGGGCACCATACATTATGTGATAAACACATTATACATATGAGACATGGTTTAGATTATGAAGATCTAGCTAGAGCTTGAAATGTACTGTGATTTGAAATCAACATAAAGTGGATTCAAAAAATCGAGTTCGGGTTCATATAGTACACATAGTTCATATCTAACTCGAGAGTAATCATGTGGTGTGTTGTGAAGATAATACACAAACAATCACTACAAGTGTAAGTGCATCTAGTGCCCCTTAGTGATTTTGGTGTATTGAAGACTTATAGGTTAATCGACTAATATGTTTGTGAGTGTACACATGCTCTATAAGTCGATGAGGAGTTTGATAGTTACTGTAAAAGTCGAACCCTAAAAATGAATGTCTTCAGCTGAAGACTTTGGTTCTCCTGAAGACTTTGGAAGTGAAGAAATTGGTGTGACCTTGAAGACTTGGATATTCATGCGAGGATTGTGAAGCGTGAAGAATTTTGTTTTCGTAGTTTCATTTTCTCTTTCCCGAGTCATAGGAAACACCGTATTGTTAAAGGGGGTCGAGGTAATACTAAGGAAACTGATTTCCAAGAGATGCTCATCTCAAAATCCTACACCTATCCAATCCTTTTGAGTGAAGCCATTGGAAATCTCATATCAGTTAAGTCAATTTCTTCAGTGACAGAGACGAACATATTCTGGTCTCTAAGCAATTTGTTTTGACTGAGGAGTTAGGAATTCGCCAGTGCGGATTGCCTAAACAGTGAGGAACATGATAGCCCGGAGGAATTTGATACCTCAAATTCGACTGTTGCTATGCTACGCGCTAGCTGTCCAAAATATCCTACCACCTAACGGTCATATCATTGAATGGCATTTATGTCTTATCATGTCGGGCTGCTCCCTAGGCTATAAATAGCCGCCCCCTACAACCACTAGTTGGTTGGCTGCTCCAAGAGAAACTGACACTTGTCATTTGAGAGCATCCCATCCTCCGAGGACTTTGAGCGAAAATCATCAAGTGAGGGAAATCCAAAAACCCAAACCCAAAGTGATTGAGCATCACTGAATAGATTGTTCTTGTGTGGAACCGACCCTTGTTACCTTTGAGGACTGTATATCCTCCAAACGGTTAGGCCTCAGGGTATGAGCATCCAAGAGGAATTGTGGATCACCGAGTGACCAAGTCTGTGAAGGTTTGGAAATCACCTATGAAGACTTACCACGAGTGTTGGGCGAGGTCTGTGTGACCTTAGCTCAAGGAGAATACGATGAGGACTGTGTGTCCTCGAGTTCAAATACTCAGCCACTCCAACCAGATGTACAACTGTCACATCAGTTGGAACTGGTCTACCAAATCATTGTCTTCACCAACCCAACTTGTTCTATTTCCTCAACCCTTTCATTTCCTCATTCATGCTTTGATGAACCTGATCATTACTATTTGAAGACTTTGACTGAAGACTTTCTCTATTTCCTCAATCCAATTTCTTCAGTCTCATTGTCTTCAGCCTGCTTATCCTGTTTTCACGCTTTCTGTACTCTGTGTTTGTTTTCATTTCATCATGATGACTATGCTACTGCTCTATTATGCTTATGCCCGAGTACTTATTTTGCTGCTAGTGTGTCGTTACATAGGAATTTCTTCACCTAGAAATTCCTCAGTGATGAATTTGTAAAAATCGCCTATTCACCCCCCCTCTAGTCGATATAACGCACTTTAAATTGGTATCAGAGCAAGGTACTCCCTTGTTCTTTGTGATTTTGGTTTAACCACTTGGAGTTCTAGTTATGTCGACCGCAGGAATGAAGAAAGTGACTTGCCCCATCTTTGATGATCATGAGTATCCCAAGTGGAAGGCCATGATGAAGAAGCGACTCATGGCGATTAATAGCGAACTATGGACCGTCACTAAGATTGGTCTTACCGATCTATGCAAGATGGCGGAGGCTGATGACATTCAGAAGTACACTCTACTTAACCTCACGGCGAAGGATATCATCTGCTCCTGTTTCTCACAAAATCAGTTCAGGAACATTATGCATCTCAACCATGCGAAACTTATCTGGGACCGACTCTTTGAGGTCTATGAAGGTCATCGAACTCGTCATGATCCTTGGTTTGAGGATTTCAAGGAATCACTCAAGGAGATGACTTTCGCCCCAGAATCATCATCCACTGCACCATGCCTTATGGCAAAAGGTGCCAAGGTAACTGAATGCTACCTTTTTGAATCTAGTGATGATGAATCCGGTGATGAATTTGGACCCTGCTACACTAAACTTGCTTCCCTTGCAACTAAAAAACAAAGAGCTCTTGAAAAATTTCAAAACATGCTTGATGAAAGCGATGATATGTTGGGTGATGAATTGAATCAAACTAAGACTTTGACTAATAGTCTTCAGAGACTTCAGTCACGGTTTGACAACCTTCAAAATCATCATAACACTCTCTTAACTGATCATGAGAAGCTTTCTTATGAATTTCTTCAGAGAAAGCAAGATCTTGAGAAGTTAAAAGTGAGTTATGAAGATCTTTAGAAGGAAAACGATTCATTGCTTTCTCAACAGATCAGTTCCGCTCAGGAAGAATTTATTCCACCATGTCTGAAATGCATTGAGCATGAATCTGCTATTTCTTCACCTGAATGTTCAAATGCTTCTATTGCTGCAAATTCTTCAACTGTCTCTGTGGTTACAAATTCCTCATCTGAGGATACCACAAGTATCACTGACGATAATGCAGGGCTGGAGGAATTGTATGTGAGAGGCTTATACAAAAGCCTCAAAGTGCATCAGACTATTTGTGATGTGCTCAAAAAGCAGATGTTGAACATGAACCCTAGGAAAGAAGGTATTGCCTTGAGAGGAAACTCAATGCTGATGGGACCTGCTGGAAACCTGAGCAGTACTCCAAAACCTCATGGATCGCTATGACTGGACCTCCTGTAGATCCATCCACTATATCTGGCTTTACTTGTGATTCTTCATATTCTGCTGGTGAGTCATTCGAATCCAACTATAAACTGTTCAAGAATCAGAATGGTGAAGTATTTGCTTGACATGTTGGAACTAAATGAAGGAACGGTTCCCCTATGAAGAAAATCTGGGTTCCCAAAAGGTGCCTTGAAATTCTTCAGGTGAATGTCATCATGACACCACCTATGAAGAATAGGAACCCCAGATCAAATTCTTCATATGGACCAAATTCTTCATCTGGATCAAATTCCTCACGTGGATCAAAATCCTCATGTGAACATCATCATGCTAACACTTCTGTTTCATAGGGAAAGTCTAAAGCTATGAATATGTGCATTATTCTGCAAACCATTATGTTCATAAGTCCTCAAAGAATTTCTCTGCTTATTCTTATGCTTATCCTAACCACTCTTCTGGGAAACGAAGTGCACTGGCTTCAATGCCATCTTTTTCTTATGGAGCTCGCAGAATGATGAACTCTTTGCCACCCCTCCAGATGTGGGTGGTGAATAAAAAGAACTAATCTCTTATGCAGGGTCAGGTCTCCACACGAACTTAATCGTCTGAAGAATTTGCTAGAGACCTGAATGTGCTTGAATGGACGCAAGCTATTAATGAAGAAATGAATCACTCATTTCTCACGTCCTCATATTGCTATATCTGTTGCTGTTGATGAAATTTGATATCATATTCTTTACTGATGAAGTATATGGGTTCGTAAGTTGCACTAATTCATCTACAGGATGAACAACCCAAAGCTACTGAGTGGGTCCTCGACAGTGGATGTACAAATCACATGACCGATGACAGGACCTTATTGATGGACACTGATTTATCTCCATCTCATCTGAAGCATATCACCTACGCTGACAAAGGCAAAAGCAAGGTATTGGGTCTAGATAGGGTTGCGATCTCAAATCATAGACACATGGACAAAGTCATGCTTGTCGAGTCCTTAGGATTCAACCTCATGTCTGTCTTAATGCTTTTGTGATCTTGATATGGTTGTCGTCTTTGGAAAATATCGTTGCATTGTGCTAATGGAATCTGACAATTCCAAAGTCTTCGAAGGCTTTAGGAGAGGAGACTTGTATATTGTTGATTTCTCTACAGGACCACAGCCTACCACATGTCTACATGCAAAAGGTTCAGAATGCTGGTTATGGCATCGACGACTTGGTCATGCTGGGATGAGGAACTTGCATACAATCGCGAAGAAGAAGCATGTCATTGGCATCGAGGGTGTCAAATTCCTCAAAGATCATCTTTGTGGGGCTTGTGAGGCTGGAAAGATCACCAGAGCCAAGCATCCCTCGAAGACTATCATGACTACTTCTCATCCCTTTGAATTACTTCATATGGATTGCTTTGACCCTACTCATTATGACACGTTCTCTAGTTCTGCATCATTATGGCTTTGTCATTGTTGATGATTATTCTCGTTATACCTGGGTGCATATCATCACTTACAAAAATGAAGTGCAGGAAGTCTTCAGACGATTTTCCTGAAGAGCATCTACGAACTTCGATCTGAAGATCAAGCATATCAGGAACGATAATGGAACTGAGTTCAAGAACATTGGTCTCGATGAATATCTTGATATACTTGGTATTACTCACGAGTTATCTGCTTCCTATACTCCTCAATAGAACGGCATCGTGGAGCGCAAGAACAAAACTCTTGTTGAGATTGCTCGCACTATGCTTGATGAATACAAGACACCACAGCGTTTTTGGCCAGAAGCTATTGATATTGCATGCCACATCATCAACAGAGTATATCTTCACAAATTCTTCAAAAAGACCTCATATGAACTCCTCACTGACAAGAAACCCAATGTAAGTTATTTCAAAGTCTTCGGTGCTAAATGCTGGATTACAGATCCTCACCATCACTCTAAATTTGCACCGAAAGCACATGAGGGTTTTATGCTTGGTTACGGGAAGGACTCGCACACCTACAGAGTCTTCAACACCAATCATCACAAGATTTTTGAAACTGTAGATGTGCGGTTAGATGAAACTAATGGCTCGCAAAGAGAGCACCTACCTCCTGTGCTAGATGAAGTGTCACCTGAGGAATCCATCAAGCTCAAGGCTACTGAGGATGTCATCCCTACCAAAGAATTTGCTGAAGAAGTCATTCTGGATCATGAAGACTATCACGCTGGTGCTACTAAGGAAAATGGCCCTGAAGAAATTGTTGGGCCTAAGCAAAGTCGTCAACCTGCACATCCTCGCGTTGCAAACGAAGTGCAGATTGAGAAAATCATCAGTGACATCAACGCACCATGTCCTCTCGCGCGCTCAAAAGCTTCACATTTATCTAACTTTTGTGGGCATTTTGCATTTGTCTCTATCACAGAGCCCACCAAAGTTGATAAAGCATTCATGGAATCTGAGTGGATTCAAGCCATGCAAGATGAATTGCATCAATTCAAGCTCAACAATGTGTGGGTACTTGTCAAGCGACCAGACCCACGAAAGCACAACATCATCGGTACCAAATGGATCTACCGCAACAAACAAGATGAAAATGGCCTTGTGGTGAGGAATAAGGCTCGTCTTGTAGCTCAAGGCTACACACAGGTTGAAGGAATTGATTTCGATGGAACTTTTGCACCTGTTGCTAGGCTTGAAGCTATTCGCATATTGCTTGCTTACACTAACCATCATAATATCATCTTACATCAAATGGATGTGAAAAGTGCATTCCTCATTGTTAATCTTGAGGAAGAAGTATATGTTGCTCAACCACTAGGTTTTGAGGATCCAAAATTTCCAGATCACGTCTACAGACTCAACAAGGCTCTCTATGGCCTCAAGCAAGCACCTCGGGCGTGGTATGATACATTGAAGGAGTTCCTCATGAAGAAAGGCTTCAAACCCGGTTCACTTGACCCAACTCTTTTCGCCAAAGCATATGATGATGAATTATTTGTGTGCCAAATATATGTTTATTATATTATCTTTGGTTGTACTAACCAACGTTACAGTGACGAATTTGCCTATATAATGAGTGAGAAATATCAAATGTCGATGATGGGATAGTTGAAATTCTTCTTAGGTCTTCAAATTCATCCACAACACAATGGCATATTCATATCTCAGGAGAAATACCTCAAGGATGTGTTGAGGAAATTCAGCATGCAAGATTGCAAAGGCGTCAAAATCCCTATGCCCACTAATGGCCATTTATGCATCGATGAAAATGGTAAAGACTTAGATCAAAAGGTATACCGCTCCATGATTGGCTCTTTATTGTATCTATGTGCATCTAGGCCAGATATTATGCTTAGTGTTTGCATGTGTGTCCAATTTGAAGCTACACCGAAGGAATCACACCATAAGGCTGTGAAGCATATTCTTCGATATCTAGCTCACACTCCAACACCTGGATTATGGTATCGCAAGGGCTCTTCTTTTGATCTCATTGGATACTCTGACTCTGACTATGCTGGTGATCGGGTGGACAACAAGTCAACATCAGGCACAAGTCATTTCCTCGGACGATCCTTGGTATGTTGGTCCTCGAAGAAACAGAACTACGTATCACTCTCTACAGCTGAAGCTGAGTACATTGCTGCTGGATCTTGCTGTGCTCAATTCTTATGGATGAAGCAAACCCTCAAGGACTATGGAATCAATGTGAAGAATGTGCCACTCTACTACGACAATGAGAGTATCAAGATTGCTCACAACCCAGTTCAGCACTCGAAGACAAAGCACGTACAGATTCATCAACATTTTCTTCGTGACCATGTGTTGAAGGGCGACATCTCCATCGACCACGCAAATATTGAAGACCAGCTGGCCGATATCTTCACAAAGCCCTTGGATGAGAAGAGATTTAGCAAGTTGCGGTGTGCGCTAAATATCTTAGAATCTTCGAATGTTCTTTAAAAAGGACACACATCCTAACACTTACGCAAAGTTGATGACTTAGATGTGCAACACATGAAGTAACATTTTTCTTCAATCAATGAAGACTGACCCTCTAAGTGCGAAGAAATTAATGAAGAATTTGATTCTCAGAACCCTAAGAGAATTGTACGCGGTGTCTGAAATCATCATTCTTATACGGTGGGTTACGCCACCAACCAAAGTTGAAAATCCTCAATTTGAGTTTTTGAAATTCCTCATTTGTTCAATTTCTTCAACTTTGAATTGTATTCACTCTTTTCGTCGTTTTTCTTCAATGTCTATATATATACACTTGAGTTTTATGTCCTCAACAGCATTCACTTATTGCTATTTCTTCAAGTTGCCTTTTCTGCTAAGTGAATGTGACCGGACCCGTTCCCCCTCTATGCTAAACTCAACCCGGTCTGTTCACAAATTCTTCATGTGCGTTCTATTTGAAACTCATTCAAAATCTTCACTGTGTCCTTGTCAGCTAAAGCATTTGCGAACGAAACATTAAAATTTTCTTATCTAAATTTTTTGGCTTTTGCCCCTCAAACTGTTCCACATCCCACGATAAGATTTATCTATTCACCCATGATCTACCACGATCTCCATCACTCTGTACGTGGGTGACACATGTCGCTAGGATGAGAAGGGTCAGGGGCATGTTCGTCCATTTTCCTTGGGCAAGTGGGTTTTTTACCTCAGCTATAAATACCCCTCACCCTCTGAGACTGCATTTACCCCGCTTGAACTCACTCCCCTCGCTCGAGCTCTCAAGTCCTAGCGATGCCGCTACCTTCATCGTCGCCGTGAGGAAGAGCTTCACTGCCTCGACCTCATCACCGTCGTACTCGCGCCGGCCGCGGATATCTTCTCTCCGCCACCGTTGTAGCCGTCTTCCTCTGCCAAGTTAAGGCATGGAAGATCTGGAATGCCGAACTTCAAATCTAACACTCCCAGTTCATCGTGTTCTTCGTCAAGGGTAACTAAAAGTTACTTTTACTGCCCTTGTAGATTCTGATGATTTCCATAAAATCTTCAAAAGGTGTTTATTCTTCAACTTCCACACTTTAAACACCTCACACAATCATCTGTTCTTGATCTGTTTCTCTAAGCAACATTTTTTCTTCAAGATTCCTCAATTTTGTGAATTTCTCAAATCCATACAACTCTGGAACCTAAGTCAAAGAACGCTTAGTGAAATTCCTCAAGACATATCTGGTCAAAATCCTCAAACTTGTTCTTTTTGCAAAAAACTTTTGAGAACGCATATGACCTCTCCAAATTCTTCGCACTTATACTTTGTTCACAGGTACACATGTCCGCTACTAAATCACTAGGTTCTCATCAACTTAACTCATTTGCAGTGTTCCTCGAAGAAAAACTGCATACCTCTTTAGAGAACTCAATTGTTCAAAATCCTCAGCTGAAGAAAATGGCAGATGGCAAGAAACCTCAAAAGGGAGGGAAGAAACTGGAAGTGAATACTGCCTTTGAAATCCCTGATGATATCTATGCAGGGTATTGTACTCCTGATGAGGCAACTCACAGAAAAGAAACAAAGAATGAGTGCAAGGTGCCCATTCATAGGATTGAACGAAGATGGGAACGGGAATGGAGGGAATACAGATATGTTACTCCAAAGTACATGAAGAAATTCGCTCTTAACCCTCCTTGCCCAAGACCTCCATTGGCACCTGGCCAAATTGCTGACCCCACTAGCCTCAAGTGCGGTGAGGACTATGCTGATGAATGGGCCAAGCGGCAAGCCAAGTTGACCAAACAGGCCAAGGAAGCAGTGAGGCAACAAAGACTCAGCCGCTGCCGCTGCTGAGGCCTCTACTAGCAAGAAGGCTATGCCTAAGAAGCCAGCTCGCAAACCACCTTCCTCAGCAATGCCCTCACGACCAAGCTCTTCTATGCCCTCACGGCCTATTCCTCAAGCTGCTCCAGTTCCTCAAAATGCAAAACCCTCAGCTCCTCCAGCAAAGTCCTCGGCACATGTGCATCTCGCCTCTTGCCAAAGGACCACAGGCTTCTCTATTGCTTCAGGAGCATCTACAAGTTCTTTAGCTCCTCCTCAGTCCTCAACAGGCCCCACTTTGCGGAAGACCAAGGCTACTATTGGATGAGGCACAAGACCAAGTCCTCATACGAAGCAAGTTGCCTTCCAAGTACTGTCATATGATGACGAAGCTGATGATGAGGAATTAGCAAAAATCATCAGAGACAGACAGCAAAGGGCTGCTAGAGCCAAGGGCAGTGTTGTGCCACTCATGCTGGATCCGAAGAAGATCCTGGACTTCATTGATCTCTGGCACAAGGACCCAAACACTCCCTTGCCAGAACTAAATCTCACACCTGGTCAAAGTCATATGTTGGCGGCTTTCATCTCTGAAGAAAAATGGAAATTTGAGAAAGCCAGGTCCGTGAAGAAAGCTCAGTACAAGAAGGAGCACTATTTGAGGAAAAATGTGCCGAAAATGACAACTGAACTACTTGTGACTTTACAGTCTGAAATCAAGGCGCTCAGTGATGAATTTGACGCCTACATGGCTGAATGGCTTGGAGCCAAAGTCAGATTCGTCAAACTGGCTAAAGGCCTCACATCCAATGTTGCTACTCAAACACACAATGAAATTCCTCAGGCTGAAGCATCTGCACAGCCTACTGAAGAACATGCCAGCACCGTTGATGAAAATCAGGCTACTGATGAAACTAAAAGTACCAGGGCTGATGAAGCTATTCCAGCCGCTGAGGAAACTGCCAGGGCAACCACTAGCGTTGCACCTGAAGAACAAGCCAGGCCAGTTGAAGCATCTGACACTTCGCCTAAAGAAACTGAACAAGTCAGGACAACTGCATCAGTTGTGCCTGAAGAAACTGCACCAATTTCCTCTGCTCCTTCTGCACCAACGCCAACGCCAAGTCCTATCCATCCTTGTGCATTGAAGAAAACCAAGGCTGCAGAGCAAGCTAAAGTGAAGAAAAGGAAAGCATCCGCTTCCTCAGAGTCTTCTGCACCAAAGAAGGCGAAGACTTTGACAAGCTCATATGACAATCCGATTGATGTTGTTCTAGTTTCAAGCATGCCATCAAAGGAAATAGTTCCTTTTGGTGAAGATTATGTGATCCCAAGTGACTTAGATAAAGAAGATCCTTCTGCTACTTCGACAGAGCAGTTGGATGAGGAAATTGAAGTGGACAATATCACTTCAACCCCTGTGGTATCATCGCCCATGCCTCAGCTTACAGCTGAAGAGGCAGGCGTTGAGGAAATTGATGAAGAAGAAGAAGACGTGGACATTGGGAGCACCACTCTAGCACTGAATGATGACTATTGGGAAAGTCATCACCCCAACTCTCCAATGTTCACCCCACTACAACAGATTTCTTAGTCCCCAGTCCAGACTGAAGAAATTCATATGGGCTCTGATGAACCTCAAGCGCCACTTCTTACCATCCTTGAAGAAATTCCAGCCACTAGTGCTGATGTTAATGCTGCTGAAGAAAAGGAGACCCGGGCTGCTTCTGAAGCAGAAACTGAAATTCCTCAGCCTGCGGCTCCTGAGACTGTGATTCCTAAGGCTATGATGACATTGACAGATACACCTCAGCCCAAGCCGAAGAATCCCTTCTCAAAGCAACAAAAGTTCAAATCTGGTGACTTCTTTCATGAGCATGTATTCTTCACTGACTGCAACCCATATGACTCTGCTCGTCTTCGAAGGAAGCGTTTCTGGATAGCAAGTCAGATGAACTTCTATTCATCTCTACTATTCGATAAAGACAAGATCTTTGACCATGAGCATATTCCTCATGTGGATATGGAATCACTGCCTTGCTTCACCCGAGTCCTCAGTGTTCTTCATGACGCTTGGCTACTCAACTTCTGCACTAACATATGTGATTGGAATGAAGAGCTAATTCTTCAGTTCTACGCGACGTTGCACATCACAGGCAATGTCGATGATGTGAATTCATGGGTTTATGGACTGGATGACTGAAAATACTCATCACAAAGCTTCGGCCTTTGAATTACTTCATGCCATCCCAGTCAGTCCACCCCCTGAAGGAGCCTTGAAGCTTTATGAAGAACCTGAACTCTCAAACCATCTGATGCAAGTGTTGATGAAGCCACAGAAGCCTGGCCAAAGCCCAAGAACCAAATTCCTCGTGAAGGAATTGCTTTATGTGCCTCGGACCATATACCGAATTTTGACCAAGACCCTGAGTCCCATCAAAGGACACAACTCTAATGAAGAAGAGGTCGTTGGCATCATGAAGAATCTGATGTTCAATATCATGCATGGTATCCCAATCAACTACCATGATTTTTTCATGAGGACTATGGCAAATGTTGGTCTTTCTCCGTTTGAATCGAAGCCTTGTGCTCCTTGGATCATGAAATTCATCAGATCAAGGTCTTCAATCAACTACAAGGCTTATACACTTAACCATGGTAGCTACTTGCCCCCCATTGAAGTCCTCAAGTGGACTATTTCCTCAGCTGATGAGAAGGGCAAGGCCACTATTATTGATGAAGGCATTCGTCCATTGGATGGACAGTTCCGCAAAGCTGCATCCTACTCCACCAACGATGACTCTACCACTCATGACTCTGCCGTCAATGCTTCAAAGAAAAATCCTCAAGGCACAGCTCCAAGGGTGATGACTGATCGTGAGCTTCTCCCCAGTCATCATCAAAAGGTCGATCACAACCATAAATGGGTCAAGCGTCAGTTTGGTTTAATTCTTCAAAACATGACTACTACACACAATTCAGTGAAGAAGAACCACTACTACCTCCATGAAGTATTTAGTCGCACCTGGGTTGCTCTGTCTCATCTCTATGGTGAAGAAGATCTCAAGCAGATGGGCTTCAAGCAGGACTTTGACTGGTCTCAGCCACCATCGAAGAAATTCAAGAAAGTCAAAGTTCCTCCATTGGTGGCCAGCTCATTTTCTTCATCGCGTGAGACTGATGAAAATGAAGATTTGGACGACACTGTGGCAGGCCCTACTTCAACAACCGACCCCAACAACGTTGTCGCTCCTCCATCGACATCATGAAGAAATTCTTCAGGGGCGTTAGTCCTCACTTTCGTCCCTTTTGGTCATTTGATGACAAAGGGGGAGAAATTTGAGTTAGTCTTCAAATGGTTCTTTATATATGGGTGTTTTTTTGTTAAGTTGCAACTCTCGCTCTTCTGAAGTGTTTGTTGGATCGAGTTGTAAACTTAAATCCGATGGTGACCTGATACTTTTGCTCTGTTTTTCTGCATGCTATTTCCTCATATATGTTATGCACGCATGCTGAATTACATCAGTCACCATATATCATCATGCATTTCAAATTCTTCATTTGATATGTTAAATGCGTGTGTGAATTACAAAATATAGGCAGAGATCTCCATGATATTACTCTACAATGTGCATCTGCTATCAAAGGCAAAATCCTATAATATGCACATCTTCAGGGGGAGTTCTTCTATATCTTGCAGTCAAATTCATCAATGTCTAACACTTTCAATTGGTATGTTTATCCCCGTAAACTTAACCTATTTGTCATCAATCACCAAAAAGGGGGAGATTGTAAGTGCATCTAGTGCCCCTTAGTGATTTTGGTGTATTGAAGACTTATAGGTTAAGGGACTAATATGTTTGTGAGTCTACACAAGCTCTATAAGTCGATGAGGAGTTTGATAGTTACTGTGAAAGTCGACCCCTAAAAATGAATGTCTTCAGCTGGAGACTTTGGTTCTCCTGAAGACTTTGAAAGTGAAGAAATGGGTGTGACCTTGAAGACTTGGATATTCATGCGAGGATTATGAAGCATGAAGACTTTTGTTTTCGTAGTTTCATTTTCTCTTTCCTGAGTCATAGGAAACACCGTACTGTTAAAGGGGGTCGAGGTAATACTAATGAAACTGATTTCCAAGTGATGCTTGTCTCAAAATCCTACACCTATCCAATCCTTTCGAGTGAAGCCATTGGAAATCTCAGATCAGTCCAGTCAATTTCTTCAGTGATAGAGACGAAGATCTTCTGGTGTCTAAGGAATTTGTTCTAACTGAGGAGTTAGGAATCCGCCAGTGTGGATTGCCTAAACAGTGAGGAATATGATACCCTGAGGAATTTGATACCTCAAATCTGACCATTGATGTGCTACGCACCAGCTGTCTATAATATCCTACCACCTAACGGTCATATTATTCAAGGGCATTTTTGTCTTACCATGTCGGGCTGTTCCCTAGGCTATAAATAGCTGCCCCCTACAACCACTAGCTGGTTCGCTGCTCCAAGAGAAACTGACACTTGTCATTTGAGAGCATCTCATCCTCCGAGGACTTTGAGCGAAAATCATCAAGTGAGGAAAATCCAAAAACCCAAACCCAAACACCTACAAACCCAAAGTGATTGAGCATCATTGAAGAGATTGTTCCTTTGTGGAACCGATACTTGTTACCTTTGAGGACTGTGTATCCTCCAGACGGTTAGGCATCATGGTCTGAGCATCCAAGAGGAATTGTGGATCGCCAAGTGACCAATTTTGTGAAGGTTTGGAAGTCACCTGTGAAGACTTACCACGAGTGTTGGGCAAGGTCTGTGTGACCTTAGCTCAAGGAGAATACGGTGAGGACTGTCTGTCCGAGACTGTGTGTCCTCGAGTTTAAATACTCAGCCGCTCCAACCAAACGTACAACTGTCATAGCAGTTGAAATTGGTCTACCAAATCATTGTCTTCACCAAGCCAACTGGTTCTATTTCCTCAACCCTTTCATTTCCTCATTCATGCTTTGATGAACCTGATCATTACTATTTGAAGACTTTGACTAAAGACTTTCTCTATTTCCTCAATCCAATTTCTTCAGACTCATTGTCTTCAGCCTGCTTATCCTGTTTTCACGCTTTTTGTAATCTATGTTTGTTTTCATTTCATCATGATGACTATGCTACTGCTCTGTTATGCCTATACCCAAGTACTTATTCCGCTGCTAGTGTGTCGTTATTTAGGAATTTCTTCACCTAGAAATTCCTCAGTGAAGAATTTGTAAAAATCGCCTATTCACCCCCCTCTAGTTGATATAACGCACTTTCAACAAGAAATACGTCAACTTGCGACCATCACTATTGGTCACTGAATGGTCATTGTTTTCCATTTGCGACCTTTTTGTGACCAAAAAAAGATGGTCAAAAGCTGCCCGTGATAAACTAAAATTAACGACCTTCTTGGGGATAAGGTCATGGAAGGCAACGACCAAAACAAAAGGTCATTGAACCAACAAACTTTTGTTTTGGTCACTGGCTGTCTGCCCAGGCCACATCGGATCCGACGTGGAAAGCGGACGTGGAAAAATTGCAACCAAATGAAAAGGTCGTTACTTAGAATCAGCCCGGTCCAGTTCGGTGTCTATATGGGCCAAGCCCATTAATTATTTTTTCTAGCAGTTTGTATCAGCTACATGGGCCGAGCCCAAGAATTCAGCCTTTTTATTTTCTAGGACACGACCATCTACAGTTCATTTCTTTTTCGGGCCTCAAACTTTTTATAGTCCATTTAAATTTTGGGCCTCCATAACTAAGTTATTCCAACAAGAGTGAAACCGAGGGAATTCAAACAAGGATGTACCTTAAAGAGCCATGAGTGACAATTTTATTTCTTTCAACACAAAAGGATTCCTTAAACAGCCACAGGTACAATAGTAGGTACATTCAACAAGAGGTACAGGAAGTACATGATGTACATAGGACTGTAGCTACAATTTCTATAGGAGGTACAGGAAGTACACATGAGGTACATTCAACAGCAGCAGCAACCGCCTGAAAGACAAGAGGTACTACCATGGAGCTAAACTAACAGCAACCATCCATCATCAATCGGTGACACTACCAATGAGCGACAACGCGACATTTTAGAGACCCCCTCCCCTCGCTGCTGCTTGGTGTGCCGCATCACAAGTCCCCCTACACACAAAAAAAATCAGATGTTCAAAACAGATCAACATGTTGAGCAGTTAGGGAATCATGGAGCAAATGTTAGTGTGGTGCAAGGCGATAGATTACAGGATAAATATTAACAGAAGAAGAATCGTTGAACAAATCGTGCGAAATGGCATGGTGGATTTGGGAAGTAACATTCGAGCAGCAGTTTGAATCGATGAGCACAGACTATACAGATTCTAACAAGGCTACAAGGCTACATAGATTTGAACACAAGAAACCATAAATTTGAACAACCAAATTGAGAATAGGAAGTAGATCAACAATTCCATAGCGACTATATTCTAAATATCACTGGCCAACTGGGTCGAACAATACCCAAATGATGCGGTGCAGCAAGACAGAAACATGGAAACCAACACACAGTCCGCCAAAATTTCATTGCATCACCGAGCAAACACTGAGATCAGGCGGAAGAGACCAACACCGAATAGAGCGGTAACAGAGACGGGATGGGGGAGCAGGTAACTTACAACATTACAAAAGATACTTCCACTTTCGCCGCCGACCTTGCAAACCTGTGATTTGAACACAAATTAGGACACGAGATTTACAAGGAAAACTATCACATCACCAGTTCGAATAAGAACAAGGAGATAGGGGCGGGAGCAAAGGAACTGAGATGCTTACCATGGCTACCTGCTTGATGTTGGAGTCCTTCTTGAAGCTGTCCCTGCGAAAACAGAACCAAAATGGGCCCCAGTCAGGACGCGTCACCACGCCACAGAAATAACGTGAATCAAACCACAACAACAAATCAAATCTGGGGCTCACATGAGGACTAATACGGTGCTCAGGGGGCGCTTGGGCTTGTTGGAGTCTTTCTTGGCCTTGCTCTTCTTCACCACAAGTCTGCATCACCACAGAAACAATAGCAGCAAAGCGAATCAAAACCCAATGCAAAACAACAACAGGAAAACCCAAGCAGAACCACCATGGGAAATGAGTCCATCACCTAAAATGCATATATGCTCAATCCCCTTGCAAGCTACAATTACAGAATATGCTCAGAGATGAGAATGCCAGAACCGTTTTACATGTACCAAACAGTGTCATATATATGCAAGGAGCTGCAGTGTAAATGCTACTTCTGAAAATAAGTGCACCACTAACAAATTCACATGGTCAGAATGATATAACTTGTTCAGCGTCAGCTAGTCGTCTTAAATCATCATGGCAACATATAATCATGAAGCAAACAAGTATTTGCGACTGTTGTTAACAGATTCAAGGCGAATGAGTTGAAATGCTTATTCATAGGCAATATATATTGGTGACTACTGCTAACACATTAAAAGCAAAAGAGCTAAAATGCATATGAGCATAGTGTCAACCCCCTTGTAGGCTACTGTTACAGAATATGCTCAGAAATAACAATGCCAGAACAGTTTAACATGTACCAGACTCCATCCACAAGTCCAAATTGCTAACTAATCACTTCACATGAGCAGAGTGTCAACAAATAAAACTCGTATAGGCTACACTTTGAGAATATCAGCAAAAATGAACATGGACAACTAAAAGCAGACCCCTTGGTCCGTCCCAGGCATGGATTTGGCACGCACATAAGCAGTAAATGAGGCATCTATGCTAGGTGGGGAGGGATCAAGATAGGAGGAGGTTACCATCTAGAGATCCTGGCTCCCGGAGGTGCTCTCAACGAGGTTGGGTCGCACCGAACATTGTAGATGATGGGCCTCTTGAACGAGGGGATGACTATGTGAGTCCCCTCGGGGTAGACCTGCACAGAGCATGCACGCATACCCAGATATCAGACGCACCCAGAAGGGACCCGACAAATCGCTCAAAAAGAAAACTGTAGCGTGCACCGACGGCCTGCCGGCCGAGATCCGCGGATCCGGGCGAGGGGGTGGCGGCGGCTACCTTGTCCTTGATCCCCTCGAGGCGGTTGAAGACGATGGCCTAGTGGTCTCCCTCGGCGTTGTAGAGGGTCTTGTTACCGAGGTAGAGTGCCACGCCGCCGAGCAGCCCGAGCTTGACCAGCGCGCCCGCGCCCGCCGGCAGCACAAAGGATCAGATCAGATCGGAGAAGGTCGGAGCAGACGAGGCGCAGTGAGCACGGGATCTTCGAGCGCCCCGAGTGAGGAAGGAAGGAGCGGGTGGGGGTGGCGGAAGGGGGATGGTCGGGGCTAGGGGAGGAAGGGGCGGCGACGGCAGAGGGACCTGCGTGTCGATCTGGTTCTGGGAGGAGGCACGCGCTGGCGGCACATGGGCGATAGGAAGGCGAAGGGAGTGAGGCGAGAAAGAAAGGAGGCGAGGGGGTGGATGGAAAATGTGCACGAGGACTCAGGAGAGCTAGGGTTTTGGCTTCGGTGGGCTTCAGGTGAGGACAGTCGTTGGATCCGGGAGCATCCGACGGTGATCCATCCACGATCCGCGTGAAACGACCACGGACCAATCAAAACGCAATACACGCATATGATGCCATGACCATCTAAATTGGTTGTAGTTAACCAAAAAATTGGTCGTAGTTAACCAAAAAATTGGCCGTAGTTGACTAAAACTTTGTTTTCCATTTTCAAGTGTTTAAAATGAGTTTTTTTGTGAAGGACCTACAATATATTTATTGCAAAATTGGATGAAATCAATTTTATAAAATATTATGACATATTTCATGTACAATTAACCAAATAGTTGGGTGTTAAAAGTTTTGATTCACCTCTCGTGAAAAAGACAAATTTCCATCGACAAGTTGTAAGCGGGTCAAGTTTGAACTACAGCTGCCTCATAGTTTGCTCTTTATTTTTTACAAAAATCATTTCTATATGCATAAGTATATATTTAATCAAAGAAACACCAAAAAAATCCAAGATTCACCCACTAGCTAGGAACGGTCATGCCCGCCGTTTTGACCGCATTTTGAAACGGGCATAAAAAAATTCAAAAAAACAAAAAATTGGAAAACCTTCACATAGTGTCATTATATGTGACCAAGTTACCAGGCTAAATAATAAACTTGTAATACGGCGATTCTTATAAAAAACTGTTCTCAGAAATGAGCTATCATCTATGAAGATTCATGGCTTTCAAGCCAAATGATCAATCTTATGGCCACATTCATGGCATAGTTTGTTCAAATGATCTCATATTGTGCACCAGGGTGCATCTTGGAATGACAAATAATGTTGCCTAAGGAATTTATCATTTTCTTTGCACGAAAAAATCATTTTCCATTTTTGGAGTGCCCAAACTTAGCTTTTTTGTGAAGGACCTACCAAATATTTGTTGCAAAATTGTACCAAATCAATTTTATAAAATACTAGGACATATTTAATGCACAATTGACCAAATGGTTGGGTGTGAAAAGCTTTGATCCACCTCTCGTGAAAAAGACAAATTTCCATCGATTCAGTAGGAAGCGGGTCAAATTTGAACTGCAGTTGCCTCATAGTTTGCTCTTTATTTTTTACAAAAATCATTTCTAGGTACATATGTATCTATTTAATCAGAAATACATGGTTGGTGGCGATACATCAAGGTTTGGACAGTGGCCGAGGGCCCCAACTCCAGAGCGCGTAAAATCGCATGCCCGCCGCGTGGTCACCGCATGACCGTGGCGTTTCCATGCATTCTGGGCGGCCTAGGCATGTCTAGTGGGTTCGGCACTCCCCAGGTAGGTGCTAGGAAGAAATTTACAACATAAGATTCTCACGAGGAGACTGAACTATCCTCAAACATGAATTAGCAGCCAAGTGTTTGATTAGCGGTACGGGAAATGCACATGGCTAATGGGCGTGAGTTTTGGCTGAGGATGATCAGTTACTAAGAAGACTTTCTTCACAAATTTTCAACTCAAAAGGAGGAGCCTAGGTGGTACTTGCTTTGCAAAGTACCACACTGGAAATAAATGCGAATGTTGAAGCTGGGCTCAAAATAATGAATAGATTGAGCTGAAATTTGGTGGAGGATGGTTATTCAGGCATAGGAAAGCACTGTAGAAAATGGATACCATTTGGACATGCCAAAGTGGTACTTCCTTCACAATGCTCTTCTCTAGACAGAAACTTCAAAAAATTAGTGAGATAAATTGGCTAAATGAAATGAGCTCAAATTTGGTGTAGGTAAGTTACATAGGCATATAGAATAAGTGGAAAAAATTCAACTCATTAGGATATGCATAGCTAGTACTTCTTTCACAAAGGTTCTAGGTGGACAAAAACTTTGGAAATTTACCGAGGAAGATTTACTGGGAAAATGGAGCTGAATTTTGTCATGAGGCAATGATTTGGATAGGAAAGAGTGCCCAAAAATTTTTAGGGCAATCAAGAATATATAAATAGCACTTCCTTCACAATGCTCTTCTCTGGACAGAAACTTCGGAAAATAAGTGAGAGAAATTGGCTAAATGAACTGAGCTCAAATTTGGTGTAGGTAAGTTACATAGGCATATAGAATATGTGGCAAAACTTCAACTCATTAGGATATACATAGCTAGTACTTATTTCACAAAGGTTCTAGGTGGACAAAAACTTTGGAAATTTGCCGAGGAAGATTTACTAGGCAAATGGAGCTGATTTTGTCATGAGGCAATGATTTTCATAGGAAATAGTGCCCAAAAATTTTGAGGGCAATCAAGAATATACAAATAGAACTTCCTTCACAAAGTGTTGTTCTGAACAGAATAGGAAAATGAATATTGTTGAATTATTTTTGAACTAGGCAAGGAAGGTTTTTTTACATATTTGACGAAGATATGACCCAAAGAATTTATGAGCTTTTTTGGGGAATTTTGGGAAGGACAGAAATATAGGTTGCATCACAACCTAGGGCAATAATTGACACATGGACATGACATATAGGCAAAACTAATGAGGTGGCGCCTAGTCATAGCAACCCACCAAAATTGACAAGGTTATGACCATCTATATTGGTCGTGATCAGCTAGAAATAAGGTAGCGGACTAGTGCTATCTGCTTTATGACCATTTTGTGTAAGGAAATTACGACCTTTCTGACCAAAATGGTCGTTATAGTTCAGGGTTTGGAGCACCCTGAACATCTTTTGACCAATTGGTCTCAAATGGTCGTAGATTTATGACCAATTCTTTCAGGGTCACTGACAGAAGGTCACAAGTTGACATATTTCTTGTAGTGGATGGTTTAACTTGAAAATAATGAAGATTGTAAATCTTATTAAAATAGAGAAATGAATTCAAATGGTTTGACTTCACAACAATCATCATTGTAGATCTTAATCAAACAGAGAAACGAATTCAAATTTAGTTCATATTGAAGCGGTAGTATATATGTTTGGAATGCACTAAAATGTTCATTTGAGTAGCAGGTTGCATGCATTATACACGTAGCAAAATATTTTAATTGAACATAACATGAATCCAAAGTTTTGAATGACATTTGTAGTGTGAATTGATTTGGTACAATACACGGGACTAGACTCTCTTGTGTGCTGTGAATTGATTTCTTTTTGGTTTTTCATCAACGGAAGTGCGAAATGATTTGGTACAGTACACATTAGGCTTGTCCAGAAATTTCAACCCGTGCCTTGTTACCCTGAAATATTTAAGATATATCTTTGTCTCATTGTGCTCCGACAACTCCCTCCATCTCAACCCGCGCCTTGCTATTCCAAAATTACAACACGCACGAAAACTCCCACCTCCTGTGAAATCCCGACACACGAAATGCCCGTGATACCCCTGAACCGAAAGAACCACCTAGCTCAAATTGGTGGGGGTACTTTCATAACTTACCCCAAATTTCGGACAAGCGCGTCCCTAAGCCATGGTTCCCCACTCCCATCCCATCTGCCCACCCATTCGTACACCAAGGCCACGATAACCCGTGAAGCCCCACACCCTCCTCCATCCGCCACCCAGCCGGAGCCTCTTCCCCGACGACGTCGTCCACAGCAACACCTCGGTGTCCCTCATCCACTGTACCGGATGAGGATCCATCATCGATCTCGTTGTCCTGCCAGTTCAGCCACCCTGTCCTCCACCTCCAAGGAGCTTCCCCGACATTCCCCTCGTCTTTCATGCCACCTCCATTCCCACACTGCCGTCTTCACCTGCACCACTGGAAGAGTAGCATCATCACCGTTACCTCGGATGAAGCTGTGGCCTAATGGGCGCCACCAAAGAGGTTGTACACTAATTGCCGCATTTTCTTCTTGATTCGATCTCACGGTGTTGCGCTCGGTCTCGAGCCGACACGGTGCAGCTCCATCCATGGCGGCATCGCCAGCCACTTCCTCCATAGTATTGCTCCCTTGACGGCGACGTCCACATCAGTAGGAGCTGCTACTGCTTTAGCTCTCGCTCGTGTTGCTGCTCTGCTCTTGCTCTCGGTCCCCTGCCTGGTCTTCTCTTGCTATTGCTCTTTCTCTTGCTCGCGCTGCTGCTCTCACTCTTGCTCTTGCTTGTGATGCTGCTCCAATTTAGCTACACTTCAGTCGAGTGAATCGAGTTTTGGGCCAGTCAATTTTCAGGGGGTGGGAGGGCTTGCCGGAGTTAAGGAAGAACCAGCCGTAGCGGGGAGCCGGGCTCGCTGGAGAGGTACCCCATTATCTATCTTAGGGTTAAGGG
>NC_041385.1:776201039-776203779 GCF_002162155.2 Triticum dicoccoides
ATGGCCATGGCGGCGGCGGACCGACGGTGGGGAGTGGTTTCCGAGAGGACGGGGCGGTGCACCACTGGCCGCGGGTGGCGGGGGGCGGCTGTTTGGCCAGTGGTGGCTGGCGGCTCAGGGGGGTGGAGGTCGAAGATAAACTGCAGGCCCTTGATTTCGTTTCCAACGGCTGGAAAATCGACTGACTAGAGATGAAAAAGTCAGTAGACTGACATGCAGCCTCACCTGATATTGCTATACGACCAACAGCCCCACCTCTCACACGCGCTACTGCTACTACTGCTACTGCTTTTCTACTACTAGTGCATTCAGTTTTGACAGTAAAATTCAGTTTCGATAGTAAAATTCAGTTTAGACAGCAAAATTCAGTTTCGACAGTTAAGTTCAATTTCAACAGTTAAATTCTGTTTCCACAGTTAAGTTCAGAGATAAGCCGCTGATGTATTTTACATCTAGCCCTTTGTGGTTTTGTATTTTATGTCATCTATTGGAGATGCTATTAGAATTCCATTCAGGTTAACGTTGTCTCTCCTGTCTTGCTTCATCCTCGGCGTCGTACAACTCACCAGAGCTGCTCCAACAACGAAGCCCCCCATCACAGCGGAGCAATACCCCGGGCTCCATCTCAAGATGCCTAAGATCTTCTTCCCCTCCTCCAACAGCCAAGTCAGCTGAATCATCCTCACCGACCAACCCAATCATGCTGAGATCGACATGGCTTCACCAAAGAGGTTGTACACTTGTTGCATCTCTTTTTTACTCTACATGTTATATATATTGTCCACTGAGCACACGCAGTAACGTGAAATACGATTAGTTTCTCCTACTATATGACAAACAGTGAGGGACCAGGCAACTTAGCTATCCGTGATGGACTCTCTTGAACGCCATCATTATTTATCTCTGCGTGTTTGAGCTGTGCATTTGTCGATGGGCCTGGGAGTTGAGCTAGTAGGGCAGTGGCATGGGTCCAAAGTAGTAGAAGTAGCACAAAAACAATTTTTGAGTGTAGGCTTTTCCTTGCTCAAGCCTGCCTACTAGAATCGCCAGTGCTTGAAAGGAAAAGTGAAGGAAAAACATAGGAATTGGAAAGTTTCCTATGGTACTACTATTCATGCATTTGGTTCAAAGGAATGGAGCAAAGGAAAATTGTAGGATTTGTTCCTTTAGTGTCTCCTTGAAAGAAAAATTGTATGAATTTTAATATCCACTTTTCCTCCTTTTCAAATTCCTATTCATGAAGCACAAGACTAAGAGACAGTAGCATAATAGCATTATAACCGTACATTTTCTTGTGGTTTGACTTAATCTCACCATGCTTCTTTGCATCCTGTGATCTTCCAATTCTTGTGAACCAAACACCCAGATTGGCAGAAATCCTGTGTTTTTAAATTCTTTGTTTTGCACGTGCATTCCTATCCTATTACTGTGTATTTCCTATCCCTGCGATGTTAGAATCCTCCAATTCAAATGAGCCCTTACAGAATTACTTCTCTTACAGAGAGTTGTCAAAGAAAACCTTTTGTGGTTTGTCCCGCTCCTACTGCGCCGTCGTCCACCCCAGCTCAGCTGCTCCAACGACAGAAGGGTCCAGCACAGCAGGGATCCAGCCTCCAGACTATCTTTCACTGCCTTAGGTCTTCTTCCCCGCCGCCGGCAGCCATGACAACTGCATTACCATCATCAACCGACCATATGATCTCAAGGACTACACGGGTCCGCAAGAGAGGTCGCACTCTTTCGTGTCTGCTTACGTTATGCATCGCTTAATATTACATGCTACTTTATCGTCATGTTCACCGATTAGACTCTGAGTCAGCTCCAAACTAATGGTCAAACTTGAGTTTTTAAATGGATGTGGGGTACATATCGGGGCCTCAATCAATAGTATCTATCTACTATCTGGTTAATCTCTGGTGTCTACTATGAGTTTCATGTTGGGTGGGAGACAAACAGTAAAGAAGCCATTATCTATATTTTTTAACTAAAGCCAACATCTGCCTGCTATCATTGGTTTTGGGTCTATCCACGGGTTGCTACCATCACTCTGGATTTCTGCATGCACTCCTTACATAATCTCACTATGTTTTATTCCTATGCATGTCAGTTATTGTACACAATGGAACTGAACATGTACAACAAAAGAGACGAGCCTTGCGTGGCAATAAAATTTCATGCAGACGTCGCTCCATGGTAGGCGCAAAGGCAGCCCCCTCCGCCCATTTCAGATTGTAATCAAGAGGAAGATATCTGTTCTGAGGGGGATTCAGAAGGAAAAGACCACTCCTATTTACCCCCTGAGGTCTTCGCTCTAACTTGGCATGCTGATGTTGGTTATATCATGCATATGGTGATTGCTTACTTTATGCATCAAATATATCATCTGCTTAGTTTAGACATGCTTTGTGTGAATGCCATCTGTTTAGTTTATTCATCGTTTATGTGAATTATGCAATGCCATTTTGTTTAGCCAGGCATCATATATGTGAATTTTGCAATGCCATCCTGCTTAGCCAGTCATCTTATATGTGAATTATATCAGGCCATCCTTTTTTTGTTACGTATTACATTTGTCAACAATGTTAGTACATTCAACTACTCTTCGTGTGCATCAGCCATTTGACACGGTGATGAAAAATTCTGGAGTGAAAACAAGGTCTTCAGAGCAGACTATGCTATTTGACAAAGCGTATATCTCATTGGTTATGGATAGCTCCTTAGAGGAGGACTCATAAACAGA
>NC_041385.1:776203988-776209215 GCF_002162155.2 Triticum dicoccoides
CATATCGTGTGTATGGTGTCTTGCATTGCTATGTCATTTGATTAGTTTAGACATGCTTTGTGTGAATGCCACCTATTTAGTGTCTAATTACCATATATGTGAATTATGCATTGTCATCTTGTTGCAAGACATTATATATGTGAATTATGAAATGCTATCTTGTTGCAAAGGCATTATATATGTGAATTATGCAATGCCATGCTGTTTAGCCAATCATCATGTATGTGAATTATATCATGCTATCATTTCTTATATTACGTGTTCCATTTGTCGACAATGTTTGTATATTCAACTACTCTTCCTGTGCATCACCCATTTGAAGCGGTGATGGAAGTATCTAGAGTGAAAACAAGGTATTCAGAGCAGACAATGCTACCTGCTGAAGCATACATCTTGCTGGTTATAGAGAGATCCACAGAGGAGGATTCAGAGACTGATGACCAATCCTATTTCCCCCTGAGGTCTATGCTCAAACTAGGCAGGGTTATATTACCCATGTCATGCATGTTGTCTTGCATTGCTTAGTTTTTACATCATATATGGATTGCCATCTGCTTACTTGCTTACTATATAAATCATATATTTGAATTATATCATGCCATCATGTTTACATACACAACATCTATCTGAATTATGGCATGACCCACTTAATAAAGACATCATATAGTTATATCATCTCATCCTGTTTAGTGTTTACAGTCATCATATTTTGAATTATGTCATTCTATCCGTGAATTATATCATGCTATCATGTTTCCATAGGCGGCATGTATGTGAATTATGGCATGCCAACCTATTTAATAAACACATTATATAGTTATATCATGTCATCCTTTTTACATAGTCATCATATTTTGAACTATGTCTTTCCATCTTTTTTAGTTATCCATCATAATGTGAAATTGTGTCATGCTATCCTGTTTAGTTAGCCATCATATATGTGAATTTTTTTCATGCTATCATGTTTGGTTAGACAACATAAATGTGAATTATTTCATGCCCTCTTTTATTCCCCACTATCCATTGCACTTGTCTATCATACAATGTCTATACATTCAATTACTTTTCTTGTTTATCAGCCATTTGAATTGGAGAGGGTGATGGCAGTGCCTAAGGGAGTAACAACACGGTCTTCAGAAAAGATAGTGCTACCAGTTGATGCAGATAGAACCACGGTTGTACTTGCCCAAGAACCAGCCCCACCACACATAACCCAGACTCTCACAGATTGTACCCCTACCCAGTTGGACAGAGAACCAGCTACACCCCTTCTAACCCCAACCCCAGCAGATAGTAACCCAGTTCTAGTTGACACATCACCGTCTCCACCACAGAGCACCCAAACACGAGCAGTTAGTAAGGGAACTGTAGTGCCCAAAGCACGAGGACCACCACTCTGAATCCCAACTCAACGCTTAAAGGAGAAGAAGAATTGTTCCCAGGTCAGGTTCTATAGCTATGGTTCATACTCCTTTGCTCTTGCATCACTGTATTTACTCATACCAACTATTTTCAAATTTGAAGGATGGAATTGAAACTCCAATGGCGCAACAGGCATGTTTTAAACCTGTTTCTTTAACTGGTTTGCTATTGTAACTTGCTCTATGTTGATTTCAGTTTCAATTGAATAAACAGTTATGTTCTCATGTCATGCACATTACAAGTGTTGTTATTGCTCTATAGTTTCCCACACTTATATTTTGTCTATTCTGCTTTGTCTTGAACAAATATTATTTGAACTGTGACTCTATCTTGATTTGGCAACAAAAACTAGAATGGTATAGACCATAAAGTGACCATGGTACATAGATATATGTTTGTTTCATGCTGTTATCCTGTCCACTTTACTACTGAACTGGTTTATCAAAATGAGTTTCATATACAACATGGTAAACCTATGATGTATCTACTTGTTTCTGTTTTAGAATGCGGAAAAAATATTGGAGAACAGTACCCCGTTATGCAATGGTAAAGGAAGTAATGAAGATAAGGTTCAAGATAGTGAGACATCCCTGTTGGTCTCTAAGAAAGTTGATAAAAACTATCTTGACGATAGTGAGAGAACCCAAAAGTCCTGTCTTGATGTAGTGTTCGAGTAACTGGCCACTACTGCTGGCACAAGCTCTTCGAACTTGCTGCCTGAATCAGTTCATCTTCTTGAGTCTCAACTTCAAGTTAAAATACATCGATCAGATGTCCTGCGACAGGAAGCTGAAGGACTGAGGAAGTCCCTACAGAATTCAGATGCATACTTTCTGGTGCAACAGCAAGCGCTGGAGGATTTAAGCGCCAAACAAGAGAAAGTTAATAAGCTTGCTAAGCATCTTGCCAACATTATGGGTACCCAGGATATTGTTTCTTGAGATCTTCTGAAGTGGTTTCAGTTCTGGACTTGTTTTGCTACGGTGTTTATTTGCACTGGTCGCCAACTTTGACAACCAGTGTATATGATATGTTGCTTTGTTCCGTATATTTGCACTGGTGGCGAACTTTGGTGCCTAGTGGATGTAATATGTGTAATAGCCGGGATAGCCTAGCGTAAGTTGCTTGCTTATTTATTTCCTTATTGTCTTGTTTATTTGTTTGCTTGTAGTCAGTGCAGTTCTTTTTCCGTGATTTGCTAGTGGCCGCAATAACCTATTTTTAAAAACTAGGCCACAATAACCATGGTGCTACATATTTACTGTAGTGACACTGGGCCTCCTACGGGCCGTACGAACAATGGGCCTTCTATGGACCGTAGAAACAATGGGCCTTCTACGGGGCATAGAAACAATGGGCCTTCTATGGGTCGTAGACACAATGGGCCTTCTACGGGTCATATCATCAATGGGCCTTCTACGGGCTGTATAATCGATTGGCCAAACATGGTCCAATAACAGACTGCATTATGGCCGTAAACGGGCTAGAGTTGGAATCGTCTGTTCATGGGCCGACTGTCGGTGTCAAAACCGGCGGATCTCGGGTAGGGGGTCCCGAACTATGCGTCTAAGGCTAATGGTAACAGGAGACTGGGGACACGATGTTTACCCAGGTTTGGGCCCTCTCGATGGAGGTAATACCCTACTTCCTGCTTGATTGATCTTGATGATATGAGTATTACAAGAGTTGATCTACCACGAGATCAGAGAGGCTAAACCCTAGAAGCTAGCCTATGGTATGATTGTTGTTGTGTCCTACGGACTAAACCCTCCGGTTTATATAGACACCGGAGGGGGCTAGGGTTACATGGAGTCGGTTTACAGAGAAGGAGATCTACATACGAATCGCCAAGCTTGCCTTCCACGCCAAGGAGAGTCCCATTCGGACACGGGACGAAGTCTTCAATCTTGTATCTTCATAGTCCAACAGTCCGGCTCAAGTATATAGTCCGGCTGTCCAGATACCCCCTTATCCAGGACTCCCTCAGTAGCCCTTGAACCAGGCTTCAATGATGATGAGTCCGACGTGTAGATTGTCTTCGGCATTGCGAGGCGGGTTCCATCTCCGAATACTCCAACATAAATTCCGAACACAAGGGCCATGCCCGGCTCTTCACATACCGCCGTAGAGAGAACAATAATCCACGAATCTAATCTGCTGAGAGCCCTTCGTAGCATGACAGCACGCCGTGGTCCGGTCATTACTCGAACCGATTTTTACATCCAGCTCCCGCACACATCGCGAGGCAGTTTCTTTGGCACGTCTTGTCAAAGCAGAGATCGTGTCCCCTTATCGCGGGATCTCCATCAATAAGGGTATGGGTAACCCAACCAGCACCATCAATCGAGGCGCTTGGAAAATAAATGATTTAGAGAGGCAAGTGGGGAGGCGCACATTCTGCATTGCCTTTATAAAAGGACAAGGATCCCCCGTTTTCACCGACGCCTTCTTCCTCCTTTGCTCATCTGTTCTCGCACCCTCGAGCTCTAGCGCCCAAGTTCTCACCTTCTTCGTAGGACTGCAGCATGTCCAGAGCGGGAGGCAAGTGGATGGCCTCCTCTCTCACAGAGGAGGACATTACCAAGCTTCGGGAGGCCGGATACCTGGCCGAGAGCACCGCGCACAGGCTTTCGGCGGAGGGACAGATTACCCCCACCCCAAAGTCTCGGGAGGGAGTAGTATTTCTCCCTCATTTCATCCGCAGACTAGGATTTCCACTCCACCCATTTGTCCACGGGCTCATGTATTACTACGGGCTAGATTTTCATGACCTAGCCCCGAATTTCATCCTCAACATCTCGGTGTTCATCGTCGTATGTGAGGCCTTCCTCCGCATCAAGCCTCACTTCGGCCTGTGGCTAAAAATCTTCTGCGTGAAGCCGAAGATCTTGAGCGGCCAACAGGCGGAGTGTGGAGGTGCCATGGTGGGCAAGATGCCCAACGTCACATGGCTTGATGGCTCCTTCGTGGAGACCATAAAAGGGTGGCAATCAGGGTGGTTCTACATCACCAAGCCGTGCGACACCAACTGGGTGGCGGCCCCCAAATTCAGATCCGGAATCCCCATGCAGCTCACTTCTTGGGAGAAGAAGGGCCTGGCCTGGGGCGAACCCACGGAGCTGACCGGACTCGAGACCTGCATCAGAAGTATGAGGGACAAGAAGATCAAGCTCGTCAACATGGTCCAGGTCATGCTCATTCGCCGGATTCTCCCGTGTCAGAGATGGGCATTTGATATATGGGAGTTTGACCTGGCCGAACACCAGATGCTGCTGGAGCTCTTTGACACAACGCACAAAGAAATCTGGAAGGTGATGTTCAAGACCGGCGAAGTTCCTCCTCCCCTTTTCGAGGACCGTGGGCTTAGCGCAAAGCACCTTGCCAGTCCGGTAAGTCCTCTGACTATTACAAGACGTTCCCTTCTTAGTACATTCGGGGGAGGATTTTTAAGTCACCATGCTGACCCAACATGATTGGGTGGAGATGGCGAAGCGGATTGACTGTCCGACTCCATTGCCTAAGGACCTAGTAGACGCACTCCTAGCGGAGATGCTGGTTCCGGCGCCTTACAAGGTGCCAGAGAAAAAGGCCAAAAAGAAGGCCGCCGGGACCCGGAAGGGTCTCTGGCACGAGGCCGCACCAGACGCCTCACCAGAAGATGACGAGGCGCACTCCTCCCACGAAGGGGAGGAGAGAAAGAGGAATACCGCCTCAACTGAGGGGGCCGAAGGGTCCAAGAAGGCGACCGCGGGGACCAGAAAAGGTCTCCGGCGCAAGGCCGTGATAGAATCGTCATCCGAAGATG
>NC_041385.1:776209478-776314857 GCF_002162155.2 Triticum dicoccoides
AGATGGGGGGAAACATGAAGAAATGCCCCCTCCCCATACTAGGGAGGAGAAGAAAAGGAAGGCCGCCCCGTCGTGGGAGGCCGGGACACCGAAGAAGGGAAAGGCGTCCCTTCCAGATCACTCCTCAACCGCTTCTTATAGCGACGAGGAGTGGCTGCCCAGGGGCAAGCCCCGGGCGAGGTCGTAAGTATCCGTGTTCTATAATATTTTTTTGTGCGACTTTGACCTTATGGCTTGCAATAAAGTCGAACATGTATATGCAGTCCGGCTGGGTCCAATCTCGGGGTGGCCTCTTCGGAGGAATCCCTGACGAGTTAGAGATGAATTCACTTCTGACGGCCACCTCCCCGCGACCTACGGATGACACCGAGGTGTTGTCCCGAAGGATACCAGAGCAGGAGGCGATGGCTCCGGAGACGCCCGAAGGCGAGATCCCAGACGCCGGGCGCATGGGCGGTAAGACCCCCATGGATTATGCTGACGGGAGCCTCAACAAGCCTGGCTCTCAGCCGGTTACTGCGCCAGAGCCTCCAAAGGCTCCGGATTCTAGAAGGCAGCCCTCGCGAAGGAGAGCGAGCCGGCCGTGCCGATGACCTCCGCCCAGCCGGAGGCATCAGATAATTTGTTGGAAGTGCTTCGAGGCGCTTCCATTGATGATGAGCACCGTACTCTTATGAGTGCGGTGATTGAAAAGGTTCGGTCCGCCAAGAGCGGATTGACCGAAGCCTGCACTAGCCTACTAACAGGGTTTGAGGTAAGTAACGAAAAAGTGTGAGGAAATATCACCACAATTGATAGTAGCCCCTGATACTCTGGTTGGTGTTCGGTAGAAAAAGCCAAACGGAGGGTCAACTAAAGAAAACCACAGGAAGCTAATAGTACTTGTCTATGTGAACAAACAGGCATTGCTGCTGACCGCCGCTGCGCGCACGGCTGAGGTTGCCGGACTCAAGCGCGAACTGGGGCAGGCCGAAGAAGAGCTCGGCCTCGTGAAGAAGCAGCTCGAGGAGAACAAAGGTAAGTTAAACCCCATCCATGTGTCGTATAGAGGAGAAAAGGGTGATGATGCTAACAAAAAGCATCATGGTTTTTGATAGGGAGCGCGACCGAAGTGGCGGCCCTGAAGAAGGCGCTGTCCGCAGCCGAAGCCAAGGCGGCTACGGAGCGCACCGAGCGCGAGAAGCAAGATGCTCGGGTGGGAGAGGTACAGCAAGAGCTGCACGAACTCGGCAAGAAATTCGAGTCCTTGGAGCATGACTTCAAGACGCAAGAGTCGGAGCTTGCGAAGGCCCTCCAAAGTGCGACAGACGCCAAGCCAAAGCCCAAAAGGCCCTCCGGGAGATCCAGGTGGCCAAGAAGATAGCGGAGGGTAAGGCATTTTTTACGCAAAGCAAGCATGTGGAGGAGTCATTTCTGTTACTTACACGAATTCAGAGCTCTCCAGGGGCTTTCGCAGATCTACCACGCAGCATTTCGGATGCCGCGGAGTTCTATCGTGCCGAAGAGGGGAGCTCAACGGAGAAGCTGTTCTGGTCCCAATACATTGGAACCGAACACCCGATGCCTCTAAGTGACCAACTGAAGTAACTGGTCGAACTCCACAATGCGGCTGAACGGGCCATGAAGGACCTCATAGTCCGGATGTGGCCTGGCGAGCCCCTACCCAGCAGCTATTTTGGCCTGATAAAGCGGATGGTGAATGCCTATCCACGGCTAGAAGTTATCAAGCAGTCCGTTTGTATTGAAGGTGCCCGACGGGCCTTTGCCCGCGCGAAGGTGCATTGGGCCAGACTGGATGCTGAGAAGCTCGTGAAGGATGGACCCCCGGAGGGTAAGGAGCATCGCTACCCCGAAAAATATTATGATGGCGTTATGAAAGGCGCTCGGCTTGTGGCAAATGAATGTCTTGAGAACATAATTTTTGAGTGAATGAACTCATGTCATCCTTGTAATATGAGAACGGGTTTGTTTGTGCTATATAACACTTTGTTTTATTTAAAATATTACCTTCTCTGCGGCCGTTTATCAAAATCTAGAAGTAGGCCAGTCGTCGGCTTCCGCCCCCTTGTAACTAGTACTGGGGTGTTCGTGGAAACCCAAACACTCTTTATCCAAATTCTCGGTACTTTAAGGAGGTGTTTAGCGCAACAAACAAGGCAATCAGACTATTCGGCTTTATAACTCTCACTTGGCCATAGAAGTCTATAATTTTAAATTTCGGTGAAGCCCCTAGTATTCAGAAGGCCGAACTGGGGTGCTATACACGCCTAAATCGGGCAAGGACGATTCCTCGCATGAAGCAGAAAAAATCTTTAAGGATTTAGTACCTCGCGAACAGCGGCCAACTCTCGCCGCATCATGACGGTCAGTTTTCGGCTTTCTCTACTGAGGTGTTCGTCTGAGGTGTTCGTCCGGAAGAACCGGCACACAATTGCAGTAGTTCTCCCTGCGCTACCTTAGCCGATATAACGGAACGTAAGGTACCAAAACAAGGGAGCCGGGCTAACCCAACTATTGACCCAAGACATGATTCAGAGCTGATGCATATAATGCTATAAGTTTGGGGTGCCGCACTGTCGAAAGTGTTTGGACTTTTCCTGCCATATTATGGGGCTCAATAAGAAGCCCCTGGCAAACTGGGCATACCAAGATGTACGGATGCAATATTAAATAAATATTCAGGGGGAAAATATGAAGATATTAGTAAGAAGCTAACGCTGTTATATTATTTCCCATTGTTATTTGTATAATACATCAAGGCGTATGTTTACAATTAATGCATTAAGAGAAAATAAATAGGATCATTTGACATGACCTATCCAAGGGCAGGCTGCATGCAGGTATGTAAAACAGGTATAACGATCACTAACAGAGACCACCTGGGTACTCCCTTGTTTGTGAAGCCTCTTGCCTCCTTGGTGTTCCCTCCTGTAATGAGTCCGGTTATCCGATCTCTCTGAAGGTGCTGCCCGAAAGTAGGGTCCTAAAAGAAAGAATGACAAATGGTATGCGGGCCTCATGGCGGCTGAACCATACTGCAGGCCGCATTGTTGTCTCGCCTCCACCTATGCCCATGGTATTTTGAGTGCGTAATTGTGTATGCGAGGCACGAACGCCGCCTGAATGGAGCTGGGGTGGAGGACGAATTGCTAATCAAGCTCCTGGCGTGCCTGACGGTCCTGTTGCGGGGTCCTCCGGACTTGCTTGACGGTGTTCGGGGTTGTCATTGCCGAATTGGTAGTTTGTCGAAGGAGGTTGTTTTGTACTTCTGCCGCGAGGGCCGCAGTGTGCTCCTTCGTATGGAGGGAGCGGTCTGTGTTTCCATTGACCGTTATAACCCCGCGAGGTCCTGGCATCTTGAGCTTGAGGTATGCATAGTGTGGTATCGCATTGAATCGAGCAAACGCGGTTCGTCCAAGTAGTGCATGATAGCCACTACGGAAAGGGACGATATCGAAGATTAGCTCTTCGCTTCGGAAGTTATCCAGAGATCCGAAGACCACTTCCAGTTTTATTGAGCCCGTACAGCGGGCCTCTACCCCTGGAATTACACCCTTGAAGGTGGTTTTGGTGGGTTTGATCCATGACGATGCCCATTTTGCACACTGTGTCCTGATAGAGCAGGTTCAGGCTGCTGCCATCGTCCATGAGGACTCGCGTGAGGTGGAATCCGTCGATGATTGGATCAAGGACCAATGCGGTGGGGCCGCCGTGACGGATGTTGGTTGGATGGTCCCTATGATCAAAGGTGATCGGGCAGGATGACCATGGGTTGAACTTTGGGGCGACGGGCTCCATCGCATAGATGTCCCTAAGTGCACGCTTTCACTCCCGTTTGGGGATGTGAGTGGCATAGATCATGTTCACCATTTTCACCTAGGGGGGGGATTTCTTCTGTCCCCCAGTGTTCGGACGCCAGGGCTCCTCGTCATCATCGCTGTGCAGCCCCTTGTCCTTGTTCTCGGCATTTATCTTACTGGCCTGTTTGAACACCCAGCAATCTTTGTTAGTGTGATTGGCTGGCTTATCGGGGGTGCCGTGAATCTGGCACGAGCAGTCGAGTATGCGGTCCAGGCTGGACGATCCCGAATTGTTTCTTTTGAACGGCTTCTTCCGCTGACCGGATTTGGAGTTGCTGAATCCGGCATTGACTGTCATATCCTCAGTATTGTCGTCATTGTTTCGACGTTTGTGTTTGTTGCGCCATGGCTTTCTGTTACTGTCATGGATATCTGAAGTGCTAGAGTTTCCTGGCGCGGTGTTACTGCGAGCTAGCCAGCTATCCTCACTCGCACAAAAGCGGGTCATTAGTGTCGTGAGGGCCGCCATGGACTTCGGTTTTTCTTGGCCGAGGTGTCGGGCAAGCCACACGTCGCGGATATTATGCTTAAAGGCCGCCCGGGCCTCGGCATCCGGACAGTCGACAATTTGGTTCTTTTTAGTTAGGATCTGAGTCCAGAATTTCCTGGCTGACTCTCCGGGCTGCTGGGTAATGTGACTTAAGTCATCAGCATCCGGTGGTCGCACGTAGGTGCCCTGGAAGTTATTGAGGAATGCGTCCTCAAGATTTTCCCAACTGCCAATGGAGTTTGCTGGCAGGCTATTCAGCCAATGTCTGGCTGGCCCTTTAAGCTTGAGTGGTAGATACTTGATGGCGTGTAGGTCATCACCGCGGGCCATGTGAATGTGGAGAAGAAAATCTTCGATCCACACCACGGGGTCTGTTGTGCCATCGTATGACTCGATGTTGATGGGTTTAAATCCTTCTGGGAATTAATGTTCCATTACTTCATCGGTGAAGCGGAGGGGGTGTGCGGCGCCTCTGTGTCGGGCTATGTCACGGTGCAGTCCTTTTAGGTCTGGTCGGTTGTGTTCGGCCCGGCCGGATTTATCAGTATTGTATCCGGCATAACGATTAGTGGCGCGCCCCCGTGATTCGTAGATCAATCTTGGTTGTCCTGCATTGTTTTCCAATATGTCTCGCAGGTCTTGCATATTGCCCCGGACCGTAGTGAACCGGCGTGGGGGTGCGGGCTGGTATCCGGCCTTATATGTCGTTTTATCCCGGTCACGGGGTGGCCGGTCAGCCTCATCTTGTGCTGGAAGTTCAGGCTCTTTGGCCTCCTCTTCTAGTGATTTGTGCTTTGGGTATCCTCTGATGGGGACTCGAGTCCATATTCCTCGGCCGCCAGGACTTCAGTCGATCTGTCTGCGAGCAGATCTTGATCAGCTTGGAGCTGCCGCTGCTTCTTTTTCAGGCTTCTTGCAGTGGCTATAAGCCGGCGCTTGAAGCGCTCCTGCTCTATGGGATCCTCTGGTACGCCGAATTCGTCATCACCGAGGCTCACCTCGTCTTCGGAGGGAGGCATATAGTTATCGTCCTCCAAGTATCTGTCCATCGCCTGTTCGTCTGGGCTGGTCTGCCCGTGTTCCTGTTCGGCTTGCTCGAAGGTGGGTTGATCAGGATCGTATTCCTCTTCGGCACCATCTGAATTTTCTCCAGTGCCGGTGTTACTGCGGCGGGGCTTGGAGCGGCGCCGGTGACGCCCATTCTTTGATTTCTTCCCTGAGGGGTTATCTCATGTTGCCTCATCGCCATTGTTCTCTTTGGGAGTATCCACCATATATATATCATATGAAGAGGTGGCAGTCCAGCGCCCTGTGCGCGGTGGTTCCTGTTCTTCTCCCGCATCGTCGTCTATACCGTCGATGTCTTCGGAATCGAAGTTAAGCACGTCGGTCAAGTCATCGACCGTGGCTATTAAGTGGGTGGTGGGTGGGTAACGAATTTCTTTGTCGCCAGCTTCCCACTCGAGCTGAACATAGTTCGTCCAGGAATCTCCTGCCAGAGAGAGGGACCTTAATGAATCTAGCACGTCTGCGAGAGGTGAGTGCTGAAAGATATCCGCGGCGGTGAACTCCATAACCGGAGCCCAATTAGATTTGATGGGCACGGATGCGCGCGGTCCGGAACACACGGCCGGAGATAAGTCCGGGGGTCCGGAGACACAGATCTCCTTAGGAGCAGAGTCTGTGTTCGGCTCCAACGCCGATGAGTATGCGGCCTCCAGGGTGGGGTCCATCCACCCGTCCTTGGAAGGCATGACCTGCTTTGGAATGAAGTCCGGAGCCATAGCAGGTGCGATGTTCTGAATACTGTCCGACTCCAGATCTAGGTCATGCACGTCGTGATCGATCAGCGCTCCTGACATGGGACCGAATCTGTTGAAGATCAAGTCTCCACGGATTGTATTTTAGGTTTCCAAACCTGACCTGATGGCCAGGGGCGTAGCTGTCGATCTACTCCAGATGGCCAAGCGAGTTGGCCCGCAGTGCGAAGCCGCCGAACACGAAGATCTGTCCGGGGAGGAAAGTCTCACCGAGGACGTCGTTGTTGAAGGTTGGAGGAGCCATCGAGCCTTACAACGATGACATTGAGGAACTCTCAATGAAAGCACCAATGTCGGTGTCAAAACGGGCGGATCTCGGGTAGGGGGTCCCGAAATGTGCGTCTAAGGCTAATGGTAACAGGAGACTGGGGACACGATGTTTACCCAGGTTCGGGCCCTCTCGATGAAGGTAATACCCTACTTCCTGCTTGATTGATCTTGATGATATGAGTATTACAAGAGTTGATCTACCACGAGATCAGAGAGGCTAAACCCTAGAAGCTAGCCTATGGTATGATTGTTGTTGTGTCCTATGGACTAAACTCTCCAGTTTATATAGACACCGGAGGGGGCTAGGGTTACACGGAGTCGGTTTACAGAGAAGGAGATCTACATCCAAATCGCCAAGCTTGCCTTCCACGCCAAGGAGAATCCCATCCGGACACGGGACGAAGTCTTCAATCTTGTATCTTCATAGTCCAACAGTCCGGCTAAAGTATATAGTCCGGCTGTCCGGATACCCCCTTATCCAGGACTCCCTCACCAACCATAACGGGCCGTCGTTAATCGGCCGTATTTGATGACGCTATGAAAACGGCCATACGTATTAACGGGCCACAAACGGGCCGACTGTAACCACGGGCTGAATTTGGCCCACAAGCAGAAAATTACAGTAAGGACAGTAAGTAACCAAATGCTGGAAATGATCCCAAGAATAAATGGGCCCTGAGAAGGCCGAAAGATAACATGGGAAGGAAACGTCCCAATGGAATAATGGGTCGATAATGGGTATAAAGTGATACATTGTTCATTACAGGCCAGTTTCACCACGAGCCATTAATGGGCCAAGAGTTACAAAGGGCCTCATATGGGCCGAAAGACTTCATGGGCCATACATGGGCCGGAAGTTAAAACGGGCTGGAATCATATTGGATGGCCCAGATGATGCTACTGGGCCTAATTCGGATAGGTCATAACGTGTCGTGGGTTAGCGGGCTATAAATGGGTTTTATGCGAACATGTCATTAATAGGCTTTCCGTGGGCCGGCCCACTACCTTTTGACCAAGTCAAACGGGCCGGCCTTTTCACAGGAATGGGCCTCAGTTGGGCCATGCCATGTGTCGACGTATTATAGGTGCCTTCGGTCCAATGAGTGGATGACATCTGTCCCAACGGTGAGCCGACACGTGTTTCCTCTAGCCAATGATGATTTTACACATGGAAAATCCCCATTTATCGGGGCTATTAACGGGTTATCGGATCCAAAATTGGACCTAATAGCTTAATGACGAGCCGCTACGGTGGATGCCACGTGTCGGTCACCCTTGACGAAACCACTTCTATGACGCGCGATTTATGGTCATGGAAGTGGACACTTCCGTGATGAGAATTTTGGTAATGTCATGGAACACTTCTACAACAGCACATGTATGACTATCTTGATTCTGTCATAAAATCTTCATGGATATACATGCATGACAGAAAATGTGACCTACTATGACAAACACGTATCATCACGGAAGTGTATTTTTTTGTAGTGATTCTAGTACGAACTCTCGGGCTGTTTGTGACACTTATATGAATAGTGATGGGAAAGGTAGCATGAAATTTCAAAAAAATCCTATGATCATGCAAGATCTATCTAGGAGATGCATAGCAACGAGAGGGGGAGAGTGTGTCCATGTACCCTCGTAGAATGAAAATGGAAGCATTAGTTAACACAGTTGATGTAGTCGACCGTCTTCACAATCCAACCGATCCAAGTACCGAACGTACGGCACCTCCGTATTCAACACACATTCAGCTCGATGACATCCCTCGAACTCTTGATCTAGTAGAGGGTCAAGGGAGATTTTCGTCAGCACGACGGCATGGTGACGGTGTTGATGATGTGATCCGCGCAGGGCTTCGCCTTAGTACTACGACGCTATGACCGGAGGAGTAAACTGTGAAGGGGGCATTGCACATGGCAAAGAGAACAATTGATGTGCTTTTGGGTGCACCCTGCCCCCGTATATAAAGGAGGAGGGGAGGAGGCGGCCGGCCTAGGGGGCGCGCCAAGTGTGGGGAGTCCTACTAGGACTCCCTAGTCCTAGTGGGATTCCTCTTTCCTTTCCGGAGAAGGGGAGAAGGGAAAGAGGTGGAGGAGAAGAAGGAAAGGGGGGCTCGCACCCCCACCCCTAGTCCAATTCGGTTTGGGATGGGGGGCGCCTCCTCCTCTCTTCCACTAAGGCCCATGAAGGCCCAATAGTCCCCCCGGGGGGGGGGGGGGGTTCCAGTAACCTCTCGGTACTCCGAAACTTATCTGATACTTCCCGAAACCATTCCGGTGTCCGAATGTAACCTTCCAATATATCGGTCTTTACCTCTCGACCATTTTGAAACTCCTCGTCATATCTGTGATCTCATCTGGGACTCCGAACAACCTTTGGTCACCAAAACGCATAACTCATATAATACATATCGTCATCAAACGTTACGCGTGTGGACCCTATGGGTTCGAGAACTACGTAGACATGATCGAGAAACATCTCCAATAAATAACCAATAGCGAAGCCTGGATGCTCACATTGGCTCCTGCATGTTCTATGAAGATCTTTATCGGTCAACCCGCACAACAACATACGTTGTTCCCTTTGTCATTGGTATGTTACTTGCCCGAGATTCGATTGTCGGTATCATCATACCTAGTTCAATATCATTATCGGCAAGTCCCTTTACTCGTTCCGTAATGCTTCATCCCGCAACTAACTCATTAGTCACATTGCATGCAAGGCTTATAGTGATGAGCATTACCGAGAGGGCCCAGAGATACATCTCCGATACACGGAGTGACAAATCATATTCTCGATCTATGCCAACCTAACAAACACCTTTGGAGACACCTGTAGAGCATCTTTATAATCACCTAGTTACATTGTGACGTTTGCTAGAACACAAGGTGTTCCTTTGGTATTTGGGAGTTGCATAATCTCATAGTCAAAGGAACATGTAAGTCATGAAGAAAGCAATAGCAATAAAACTTAACAATCATTATGCTAAGCTAACGGATGGGTCTTATCCATAACATCATTCTCTAATGATGTGATCCCGTCCATCAAATGACAACACATGTCTATGGTTAGGAAACATAACCATCTTTGATTAACGAGCTAGTCAAGTAGAGGCATACTAGGGACACTTTGTTTTGTCTATGTATTCACACATGTACTAAGTTTTCGGTTAATAAAATTGTAGCATGAATAATAAACATTTATCATGATATAAGGAAATATAAATAACAACTTTATTATTGCCTCTAGGGCATATTTACTTAAGTGTCCCACTTGCACTAGAGTCAATAATCTAGATTACATAGTAATGATTCTAACATCCATGGAGTCTTGGTGTTGATCATGTTTTTCTCGTGGAAGAGGCTTAGTCAACGGGTCTGCAACATTCAGATCCGTGTGTATCTTGCAAATCTCTATGTCTCCCTCCTTGACTTGATCGCGGATGGAATTGAAGCGTCTCTTGATGAGTTTGGTTCTCTTGTGAAATCTGGATTCCTTTGCCAAGGCAATTGCTCCAGTATTGATTTTCATTAGACCTGATGCACTAGGTATTACACCTAGATCAGATATGAACTCCTTCATTTGCTGCTTCCATAGCAGCTATGCACACCGCTTCGCATGTAGATCCCGCCACGACGCTCTGCTTGGAACTACACCAACTGACAACTCGACCATTCAATATAAATACGTATCCGGTTTGTGACTTAGAGTCATCTGTATCAGTGTCAAAGCTTGCATCGACCTAACCATTTATGACAAGATTTTTGTCACCTCCATAAATGAGAAATATATCCTAAGTCCTTTTCAGGTATTTTAGGATGTTCTTGACCGCTGCCTAGTGATCCACTCCTGGATTATTTCGGTACCTCCCTGCTAAACTAATAGCAAGGCACACAACAGGTCTGGTACACAGCATTGCATACATGATAGAACCTATGGCTGAGGCATAGGGAATGACTTTCATTTTCTCTCTATCTTCTGTAGTGGTCGAGCATTGAGTCTGACTCAACTTCACACCTTGTAACACAGACAAGAAACCTTTCTTTGATTGATCCATTTTGAACTTCTTCAAAACTTTATCAAGGTATGTGCTTTGTGAAAGTCCAATTAAGCATTGATAACCCGCAAGTATACGGGATAGTTGTAGCCTCTTTCGATAAGTAAGAGTGTCGAACCCAACGAGGAGCTAAAGGTAGAACAAATACTCTCTCAAGTCCTATCGGCCACTGATACGACTCTATGCACGCTTAGTGTTCGCTTTACCTAGAACAAGTATGAAACTAGAAGTACTTTGTAGGTGTGATAGGATAGGTTTGCAAGATAATAAAGAACACGTAAATATAAACTAGGGGCTGTTTAGATAAAGAAGCAATAAAGTAAATATAGTGAGTGTGGAAAAGTGGTGGTAGGAGTTGTGGAATTGTCCCTAAGAAATTGACTATGTTACTAGACCGGTAATCACTATTGCAATTCTATTTGAGGGAGAGGCATAAGCTAACATACTTTCTCTACTTGGATCATATGCACTTACGATTGGAACTCTAGCAAGCATCCGCAACTACTAAAGATTCATTAAGGTAAAACCCAACCATAGCATTAAAGCATCAAGTCCCCTTTATCCCATACGCAAACAACCTACTTACTCGGGTATGTGCTTCTGTCACTCACGCCACCCACCATAAGCAAATCATAAACATATTGCAACCCTATAGCGGGAACCCCTCACGCTTGCGCGACATGGAGGGCACAATAGGACAACACCAATAATAAAACATGCAACTCAAACCAATCATAGCAATTCATCAATCACCGATAAGACAACGAAAATCTACTCAGACATCATAGGATGGCAACACATCATTGTATAATAATATGAAGCATAAAGCACCATGTTCAAGTAGAGGGTACAGCGGGTTGCGGGAGAGTGGACCGCTGGATATAGATGGGGGAAGGTGATGGAGATGTTGGTGAAGATGATGGAGGTGTTGATGAAGATCTTGGTGATGATGATGGCCCCCGGCAGCGCTCCGGCGCCACCGGAAGCAAGGGGGAGAGAGACCCCCTTCTTCTTCTTCTTCCTTGACCTTCTCCCTAGATGGGAAAAGGGTTTCCCCTCTGGTACTTGGCTCCCATGGCTTGGGAGGGCGAGAGCCCCTCCGAGATTGGATCTATCTCTCTGTTTCTGTGTTCTGGGATCCTTCCCCTTCAACGTTTCTTTTATATCCGGAGATCCGTAACTTCTATTGGGGTGAATCTTTCACCCAGATTTTTCTCATAAAATTAGCTTTCTTGCGGCAAAAGAAGAGCATCAACCACCTTACGGGTGGCCCAGGAGAGTGTCAGGCGTGCCCAGGGGGGTGGGCGCGCCCCCTATCTCCTGGCCACCTCGGGCACCGTTTTGCGTAGATTCTTCCTCCGGAAAATCCCAAATATTCCAAAAATATTCTTCATCTGTTTTTATCCCATTTGGATTCCGTTTGATATGAGTTTCCTGCGAAACATAAAACATGCAACAAACAGGAACTGGCACTGGGCACTGGATCAATATGTTAGTCCCAAAAAATAGTATAAAAAGTTGCCAAAAGTATATGAAAGTTGAATAATATTGGCATGGAACAATCAAAAATTATAGATACGACAGAGACGTATCAAGCATCTTGATCTATCTCTATAGATCTTGATGCCCAATATGTAAGCAGCTCCACCGAGGTCTTTCATTCAAAAATTCTTATTCAAGTATCCTTTTATGCTATCTAGAAATTCTGCATTATTGCCCATCAACAATATGTCATCCACATATAATATTAGAAATGCTACAGAGCTCCCACTCACTTTCTTATAAATACAGGCTCCTCCAAAAGTCTGTACAAAACCATATGCTTTGATCACATTATCAATGGGTATATTCCAACTCCGAGAGGCTTGCACCAGTCCATAAATGGATCGCTGGAGCTTGCACATGTTGTTAGCACCTTTTGGATCGACAAAACCTTCTGGTTGCATCATATACAACTCTTCTTTAAGAAATCCATTAAGGAATGTAGTTTTTACATCCATTTGCCAAATTTCATAATCATAAAACGCAACAATTGCTAACATGATTCGGATAGACTTAAGTATCACTACGGGTGAGAAGGTCTCATCATATTCAACTCCTTGAACTTGTTGAAAACCTTTCGCAACAAGTCAAGCTTTGTAGACAGTAACATTACTGTCAGCATCAGTCTTCTTCTTGAAGATCCATTTATTTTCTATGGCTTGCCGATCATCGGGCAAGTCCACCAAAGTCCACACATTGTTCTCATACATGGATCCCATCTCAGATTTCATAACCTCAAGCCATTTCGCGGAATATGGGCTCATCATCGCTTCCTCATAGTTCGTAGGTTCATCATGGTCTAGTAACATGACTTCCAGAATAGGATTGCCGTACCACTCTGGTGCGGACCGTACTCTGGTTGACCTACGAGGTTCGGTAGTAATTTGATCTGAAGTTTCATGATCATCATCGTTAGCTTACTCACTAATTGGTGTAGGAATCACTGGAACTGATTTCTGTGGTAAACTACTTTCCAATTCAGGAGAAGGTACAATTACCTCATCAAGTTATACTTTCCTCCCATTCACTTCTTCCGAGAGAAACTCCTTCTCTAGAAAGGATCCATTCTTAGCAACGAATATCTTGCCTTTGGATCTGTGATAGAAGGTGTACCCAACAGTTTCCTTTGGGTATCCTATGAAGACGCATTTCTCCGATTTGGGTTCGAGCTTATCAGGTTGAAGCTTTTTCACATAAGCATCGCAGTCCCAAACTTAATGAAATGACAGCTTGGGTTTCTTGCCAAACCACAATTCATATGGTGTCATCTCAATGGATTTAGATCGTGCCCTATTTAACATGAATGCAACCGTCTCTAAAGCATAACCCCAAAACAATATCGGTAAATCAGTAAGAGACATCATAGATCGCACCATATCTAATAAAGTACGGTTACGACATTCGGACACACCATTACACTGTGGTGTTCCAGGTGGTGTGAGTTGCGAAACTATCCCACATTGTTTCTAATGAAGACCAAACTCGTAACTCAAATATTCTCCTCCGTGATCAGATCGTAGAAACTTTATTTTCTTGTTACGATGATTTTCCATTTCACTCTGAAATTTTTGAACTTTTCAAATGTTTCAGACTTATGTTTCATTAAGTAGATATACCCATATCTTCTCAAATCATCTATGAAGGTCAGAAAATAATGATACCCGCCGCGAGCCTCAACACTCATCGGACCGCGTACAACGGTATGTATTATTTCCAATAAGTCAGTGGCTCGCTCCATTATTCCCGAGAAGACAGTCTTAGTCATCTTTCCCATGAGACATGGTTTGCAAGCACCAAGTGATTCATAATCAAGTGATTCCAAAAGCCCATCAGCATGGAGTTTCTTCATGCGCTTTACACCAATATGACCTAAACAGCAGTGCACAAATAAGTTGCACTATCATTATTAAGTTTGCATCTTTTGGCTTCAATATTATGAATATGTGTATCACTATGATCGAGATCCAACAAGAATAGACCACTCAACAAGGGTGCATGACCATAAAAGATATTACTCATATAAATAGAACAACCATTATTCTCTGATTTAAATGAATAACCGTCTCGCATCAAATCAAGATGCAGATAAAATGTTCATGCTCAACACTAGCATCAAATAGCAATTATTCAGCTCTAAAACTAATCCTGAAGGTAGATGTAGAGGTAGCGTGCCAACGGCGATCACATCGACCTTGGAACCATTTCTGACGCGCATTGTCACCTCATCCTTAGCCAATCTTCGTTTAATCTTTAGCACTTGTTTCGAGTTGCAAATATGAGCAACAGAACCAGTATCAAATACACAGGCGCTACTACGAGCATTAGTAAGGTACACATCAATAACATGTATATCAAATATATCTTTCACTTTGCCATCCTTCTTATCTGCCAAATACTTGGGGCAGTTCCGCTTCCAGTGACCAGTCCCTTTGCAGTAGAAGCACTTAGTTTCAGGCTTAGGTCCAGACTTGGGCTTCTTCCCGAGAGTAGCAACTTTCTTGCTATTCTTTTTGAAGTTCCCCTTCTTCCCTTTGCCCTTTTTCCTGAAACTAGTGGTCTTGTTAACCATCAACACTTGATGCTCCTTCTTGATTTCTACCTCCGCAGCCTTTAGCATTGCGAAGAGCTCGGGAATTGCCTTTTCCATCCCTTGCATATTATAGTTCATCACGAAGCCTTTATAGCTTGGTGGCAGTGATTGAAGAACTCTGTCAATGACACTATCATCAGGAAGATTAACTCCCAGCTGAGTCAAGTGCTTATGGTACCCAGACATTCTAAGTATGTGTTCACTGACAGAACTATTCTCCTCCATCTTGTAGCTATAGAACTTGTTGGAGACTTCATATCTCTCAACTCGGGCATTTGCTTGAAATATTAACTTCAATTCTTGGAACATCTCATATGCTCCATGACGTTCAAAATGTCTTTGAAGTCCCGATTCTAAGCCATAAAGCATGGGACACTGAACTATCGAGTAGTCATCAGGTCAAGCTTGCCAGACGTTCATAACATCAACATCTGCTCTTGCAGCAGGCCTTGCACCTAGCGGTGCTTCAAGGACATAATTCTTCTATGCAGCAATGAGGATAATCCTCAAGTTACGGACCCAGTCTGTGTAATTGCTACCATCATATTTCAACTTAGCTTTCTCTAGGAACGCATTAAAATTCAAGGTAACGGTAGCACGGGCCATTGATCTACAACAACATAGATATGCAAAAAACTATCAGGACTAAGTGCATGATAAATTAAAGTTCAGTTAATCATATTACTAAAGAACTCCCACTTAGATAGACATCCCTCTAGTCATCTAAATGATCACGTGATCCATATCAACTAAACCATGTCCGATCATCACGTGAGATGGAGTAGTTTTCAATGGTGAACATCTCTATGTTGATCATATCTACTATAAGATTCATGTTTGACCTTTTGGTCTCAGTGTTCCGAGGCCATATCTGTATATGCTAGGCTCGTCAAGTTTAACCCGAGTATTCTGCACGTGCAAAACTGGCTTGCACCCATTGTATGTGAACGTAGAGCTTATCACACCCGATCATCACGTGGTGTCTCGGCACGACGAACTGTAGCAACAGTGCATACTTAGGGAGAACACTTATACCTTGAAATTTAGTGAGGGATAATGCTATCGCCGTACTAAGCAAAATAAGTGCATAAAAGATGAACATCACATGCAATCAAAATATGTGACATGATATGGCCATCATCATCTTGTGCCTTTGATCTCCATCTCCAAAGCATCGTCATGATATCCATCGTCACCGGCTTGACACCTTGATCTCCATCGTAGCATCGTTGTCATCTCGCCAACTATTGCTACTACGACTATCGCTACCGCTTAGTGATAAAGTAAAGCAATTACATGGTGATTGCATTTCATACAATAAAGCGACAACCATATGGCTCCTGCCAGTTGCCGATAACTCTGTTACAAAACATGATCATCTCATACAACAATTTATATCACATCATGTCTTGACCATATCACATCACAACATGCCCTGCAAAAACAAGTTAGACGTCCTCTACTTTGTTGTTGCAAGTTTTACGTGGCTGCTACTAGCTTCTAGCAAGAACCATTCTTACCTACACATCAAAACCACGACAGCGTGGTGACGGTGTTGATGATGTGATCTACGCAGGGCTTCACCGACGCTATGACCGGAGGAGTAAACAGTGGAGGGGGGGCACCGCACACGGCAAAGAGAACAATTGATGTGCTTTGGGGTGCTCCCGTTCCCCCGTATATAAAGGAGGAGGGGAGGAGGCGACCGGCCTAGGGGGCGCGCCAAGTGTGGAGAGTCCTACCAGGACTCCCTAGTCCTAGTAGGATTCCCCTTTCCTTTCTGGAGAAGGGGAGAAGGGGAAAGAGGTGGAGGAGAAGAAGGAAAGGGGGGGGGGGCGCCCCCACCCCTAGTCCAATTCGGTTTGGGCTGGGGGCGCGCGCCTCCACCTAGCCGCTGCCTCCTCTCTTCCACTAAGTCCCATGAAGGCCCAATAGTCCCCCGGGGGGTTCCGGTAACCTCCCGGTACTTCGAAACTTATCCGAAAGTTCCCGAAACCATTCCGATGTCCGAATGTAACCTTCCAATATATCAGTCTTTACCTCTCGACCATTTTGAAACTCCTCGTCATGTCCGTGATCTCATCCGAGACTCCGAACAACCTTCGGTCACCAAAACACATAACTCATATAATACATATCGTCATCGAACATTAAGCGTGTGGACCCCATGGGTTCGAGAACTATGTAGACATGATCGAGACACATCTCCGATCAATAACCAATAGCGGAACCTGGATGCTCATATTGGCTCCTGCATGTTCTACGAAGATCTTTATCGGTCAAACCGCACAGCAACATACGTTGTTCCCTTTGTCATCGGTATGTTACTTGCCCGAGATTCGATCGTCGGTATCATCATACCTAGTTCAATCTCGTTACCGGCAAGTCGCTCTACTCGTTCCGTAATGCTTCATCCCGCAACTAAATCATTAGTCACATTGCTTGCAAGGCTTATAGTGATGAGCATTACCGAGAGGGCCCAGAGATACCTCTCCGATACACGGACTGACAAATCCTATTCTCGATCTATGCCAACCCAACAAAGACCTTTGGAGACACCTGTAGAGCATCTTTATAATCACCCAGTTATGTTGTGACGTTTGATAGCACACAAGGTGTTCCTCCGGTATTCGGGAGTTGCATAATCTCATAGTCAGAGGAACATGTATAAGTCATGAAGAAATCAATAGCAATAAAACTTAACGATCATTATGCTAAGCTAACGGATGGGTCTTGTCCATCACATCATTCTCTAATGATGTGACCCCATTCATCAAATGACAACACATGTCTATTGTTAGGAAACATAGACATGTTTGATTAACGAGCTAGTTAAGTAGAGGCATATATACTAGGGACACTTTGTTTTGTCTATGTATTCACACATGTACTAAGTTTCCGGTTAATACAATTCTAGCATGAATAATAAACATTTATCATGATATAAGCAAATATAAATAACAACTTTATTATTGCCTCTAGAGCATATTTCCTTCAAATAGCTTAATAGATTAATCGGAAAGGATAACTTTGAGGTGGTTTTGTACCCTACAAACAATTTCATCTTATGTTCTTCGCTAGATATGACCTTTGGAGTGACTCTTTGTCGCACGCTGAGGGATTGTTATATCATTCAATTATGTTAGCACTGTTGAGAGATTGCACTAGTGAAAGTATGAACCCTAGGCCTTATTTTCAAGCATTGCGATACCTTTTTGCTCACTTTTTTTACTTGTTACCTTGTTTTTTATTATTATTTCAGATTACAAAAACCTATATCTGCTATCCATACTACACTTGTATCGCCATCTCTTCGCCGAACTAGTGCAGTTATACAATTTACCATTTTACTTGGTGTGTTGGGACACAAGAGACTATTTGTTATTTGGTTGCAGGGTTGTTTAAGAGAGACCATCTTCATCCTGCGCGTCCCACGGATTGATAAACCTTAGGTCATCCACTTGAGGAAAATTTGTTGTGTCCTACAGAACTCTATCCTTGGAGGCCCAACACGGGTCTACAAGAATAAGTTGTGTAGTAGACATCAGAGGGTCTTGGTCGTTCGAGGAGGAGGTGTGGCTATGCAGTCGCCGCCATCATCGTCGTCGTCATCGGAGAGGACGATGAGCCCCTACATCCAATGAACCACCCTGTCCTGCTCCCGCTTTAACTTGTCGATCCGAGCCTGCTCCGCCGCTGCCTCCTTCGTCTCCCGCTCCGACTGCTCAATAGTAAGTCGGAGCGCTTTGGCGTTCTTCCGTCGGAGGTGGCGAGCGTCCGTCACCGTCGTCGTGAGGGACTGGCGGTAGACCTATGCAAGGAGCCGCTCGTCCTCGTCGGGCTCCACCTGCATCCCGCGGCGGCGATGTGCGGACTCCTCCACCGCGTGTCTCTTCCGTGCTCGCTGCCTCTCGCGACGCGTGCCCCATATTCCAGAGTGCGTGTGTGGGCTGGCAGCACGGGCACTAGCACCCACCGCTGCCCGCGTGGAGGAGCGGCCGACAGGGGAAGGAGACGACGCAGGAGGGTGCGGACTGCGTTGTCCTGGCGGAGCTGTGCGCGGGCTGGGAGGGTCTAGCTCCGGCGTCCATGAATTGGTGGTGCGGGAGCTACGGCGACGCTTCTGATCTGGAGCCGCGCGCCGACGTCCACCTTGGGCCGCTCCAATGCAGTGCTGAGGGCCATCTCCTCCTCGTAGTCGAGGTTGGAGCCGAAGTCGTTGCCGGAGCTGGACATCGGAGTGGATGGGATCGGAATCGAAGAGGGAGAGGAGAGGATGGAGCGAGAGAGAGTGAGCTATGGTTCAGAGTGAGGCGTCCGGATTGGGGTTTTTGTGGGACAGCTGTGGGACCGGTGGTGGGCCAGGCCTGTCAGGCGGCGCGCCCGGGCGTTCCCAGGTCGCACCATATCCACCCTACATTTGAATTAGATATGAGGGATGCCGGTCAGCCGGGCATTTGTCCATGATTTGAGAGGTTCGGTTGAGTCAGATTTTTTCTTACATGTTAGTCCGGGAGTTTTAGGCCGGTACAAGAGGTCTGGGTGTAGATGCTCTAACTAAATTACCTAAAAGTAAAATGGATCCGTTGCTGTTGCATTACAGGGAGGAAATCGCTCGAGGCCTTGTTTTCATCTATACCTGGCCATGGGAAGCCCGGCCCGACCCGACCCGAAAAAGCCCGACCCGGCTCGGCCAGGCACTGCCCACGGCTCGGGCTCGGGCCTAGATTTTGAGCCCAAAAGTCGGGCAGGGCTGGGCCTGGGCCTGTCATTTTTGCGTTTTTCTAAAGGTCGGGCCGGGCCGGCCTGAAGCCCGACGGGCTTTTATGTGTTCGGGCTGGGCTTGGGCCTAGAAAACAGGCCTGATGGCCGGGCCCGGGCTTGGGTTTTTTGCGTCAGGCTTGGCTAGGCCCGGCCCAAAGCCCGGCCCGGCCTGAGCTATGGCCAGGTATATTCTCGTCCCACTCTTCTTCTAAAAAATATGATTTGGCAGTTCTCGTGCCAATATTTTTTTTATAAAAAGTTTTGACTAGTGGTATTTTGCTATTCCCCCGTCGTATTCTGCTCGCTCCCACCGAAGAAACCCATCGAAACCCCCCTCCCCCAGAAAAATTCCCCAAATTTGTCCGGCCAAACTCATGGACGGAGATCGACGGACGCCGGCGGCCGCGGCCGCGGCCGCATCGGCGGCATCGGTCCTTGACGACGACAACCTCCTCCGCGAAATACTCCTCTGCGTCGCCTTCCCCACCAGCCTCGTCAACGCCGCCCTCGTCTGCAAGCGGTGGCTCCTCCTCGCCTCCGCCCCGGCCTTCCTCCGCCGCTTCCGCGAGCGCAACCCGCCCCGCCTCCTCGGCGTCTGCGTCGGCTACCCGGGCAGGTATCGCTTTGTGCCCCTCCCGCGGCAGCCCCCGGAGCTCGCCGCGCCCATACGCCGCGCGACCTCCTCCTGCGACGCCGCCTTCGCCCGCAGATGCCCGCGAATCAAGCACTGCCGGAGCGGCCGCCTCATCATCGAGGTATTCCACGCCGGCAGATTTGATCACCCCCTCGTGGTGCCGGTTCTCGCCGGGGAGTCTTCAACCGTCCTCCCACTAACCCTGCTGTCCCACGCCCACCGTAACTACTGGGAGAGGCGCACTCAATTCACTGAGCTGTTCCTACCCGAGGATGGGGGCCGCGACGGCATCACCTTGGTGAATCTGTGGAAGGACCGGCAAAAAGTGTATGCGGAGGTGTGCATCCTGAGATCTGGCCGATGGTGCGTCCCTGACATGGAATCAGAGATAGAGCCCCCAAATGGCACAGTCTTCCTTGAAATGCTACCACCCGTCCATGGCAAAGTCTTCATGGTGACCAACTCTGGGTACACCGTGGGTCTAGATTTGGCCACCAGGAGTCTTTTCACCCTTGAGCTACCAGCTGGAGTGCGGAGGAACTATATGCTCTCATGCGCCGAGGATGCAGGGATCTATCTTGTCAGTGCAGACGGGTTTCAGCTCAGTGTGTGGCTCCATCGGATGTCGGGCGATGATAATGATGCAGGCTGGCTGCTGCTGGACACATTTTGTGTCCATGAGGGTCATGCATGCACACCTCGTGCAGAGGACAGTTGGGTTCCTCCTCATGATGTTTGTCTTGATGTTGTTGCAGTCGGGGACAATGCCGACTTTGTCTTCTTGGATCATCCAGCAAGTGGCACTCTGTTTTATGTTCATCTGAGGAGCAGGGTGGTTGAGAAGGTCTACCAGAGGGGGGCAGATGAATGTGGATATAAACGTGCGGCTGCTGGCCACGTACGTGTATCCCCTGTTATGATGATCTGGCCGCCTATCTTCCCAGCGCAGAACGTGGGACATGAGGAATGACCCCCCTGTGTTTGATCGTTGTACTATCTAAACTGAGTATGGCTTCTGTAATAGAGAGGTATGTACTTTGAGTTATTTCTCTACCTAGAACAGTAGATATTGCAGTCATGTAAGTTGGGTCTTAAGAACCTATGTTCATTTCTGTAAAAAACCTGAAGTTTTCAGAGGTATACTGCAATATATCCAGCAAGACTGCACTGATCTTCTAAGCTGACAGTAGTTTGTATAAGATATATTCCATATATGAGGTAATGCTCGGTTGTGTAGAAGAACTTTGAATGGTGGCCAAATAAAAATGACAAGCAGCAACTGGAAGAGAAATAACACAGGGGGGTCAGTCATTTTGTATTTACATTAAAACTGACTTCTGTTTTCCATTTTGTATGTCCACAAAACTATAATCCACCCTTCATCACTAGTTCACTGCTGATAGATGCCATAGAAGTTTTATCCCAATGTCATGCAGAAAAAAATGTGACGTGTGATGTCCACGAACTCCATGACAATGGTATTCCTCGTTACACGCACAAATGGCAGAAATAGTAAATTAGAGTGCATCCAATCCTAGCTTGTCAGGAACCTGATGAATCATCAACTGAAGCATTGATTTGATTCATACCACCACCCATTTTTCTATGTATGGTACTAATAACTAAAGTTCAGCCTATCTCGAATCCTGATTCTTCTTCATTTTTACTCATTCGAGACATCATTACAAGAATATCAAAGATTAGCCAGGTTCCTGACCGTAGCTAACTGTATGGTTTTGCCCCCTCCCAAAAGCAAAGATTACAGGAGGTGCTAGAATTCATTAGATGGAGTTTTATCCCAAATTCGCAATGGCATCCAGAAAAGGAAAATGTGCTGCATGATGTCCACAACTCCACACAATTGGTATTCCTTCTCACGCACAAATGGCAAAAGACAAGGAATTATAGTGTATCTAAACCTACCTTATCTGGAATCTGATGAAACAGCTGAAGCATTGATTCAGTTGATACCACCAAAATTCAGCCTATCTCGAATCTTGATTCTTCACACCATTTTTCTATATACCATACTAACAACAAAAGTTCAGCCTGTCTCGGATCTTGATTCTTCTTCATCTTTACTTATTCGAGACGCTATTAAAGAATTATTGAAGATCAGCCACTCCCCTGGCCATAGCTAACTGTATGATTTTGGCCCCTCCCAAAAGGTGGTAGCTAGAACTAAGTTTTCTTGCCATGTCTCCTTTGATACAATGACAAAATCACCATAGGAACAGTGCCATGTTTATACCTTTGAATGTAATTTCTATGAAAGGAAAGGTAAATGGTGAACTTGTGGCTTTATCTATAAAGTCGGGCTAATGCCTTTTCTCTAAAAAAAATGGTGAACTCAAGATTTTCTCGTTTGGTCTGTATAATCTTCAGTGGTTGGCTGGTTGCTTAACTAAAATCTGGTCTAGAAAGGATAAAAGTACAGTCAAGTCAAGGAATTCGAAACAGTCAAACCGATATCTCTCCCTTTATGATGATCTGGCTGCCTGTTTTCCCGGCACGGAATGTAGGGCATGATCAGGTGGAAAGTTCCCCCCTGCGTTTGATCTTTGTAATATCTTCACTGGGTATGACTTCTGTAATAGGAAGGTATGTTGCTGATGAGGTAATGGAAATTGATGAGGGAAAAATTATCCAGATTGGTTTGATTGCATCTCCTTTGACTAATGTATGTTGTTTCACTATGTTTAATTCCACTCCTTAGTTTGAAACGTGTTTTGGCATGCATTGATTTTTTCATGACTGTCTAACAATGTGTGCAACTCTATCTGCAGTCGTGCAAGATTCATCTTAATAACATCTGTCATTTCATTAAATGAACTTGAAGTTTCACAGAAGCGTATTGTGAGATATCAACCAGAACTGCACTGAATCTTCTAAGCTTGACTGCAGTGTTTATAAGATATTTTCCAATATGAAGACTTGTTGGTAATGAAGATTTTATCATGGCGATCAGTAGTGTAAACATTCCTTGGGAAGACAGGTAAGTAAAAATGAGGAGCAGCAATTGGAACAGAATGACTGAAAGTACAACCTGTGGTAGGGAAGCTTCATTTGTGTTCTGGACAGGTATGGCTCAAATGATACAACAAGGTGAGCATGTTGAAAGTTAGTTGTGATATCCATCTTCCACATTAGAAGTTATTTATTTTTTCCAAAATACTTTTGTCCAGTCCGTCCATCATCACTAGTTCACTACTTGTAGTTGTAGGGGAGATTTTTAGGTGTGTTTTCTACTTAATTTTGTGGTATCCATTAGATAAAGGGGTTTTAGATGTGATGCATCATGTCCACTGGTATTCCTTCTCACGCACAAATGGCAAAAGAGGCAATTAGAGTGTATCTAAACCTAGCTTAATCAGGAACCTGTTAAATCATCAGCTGAAGAATTGATTCAGTTGGTACCACAAAATTTAAGCCTATCTTGAATCTTGATTCTTCACGCCATTTTTCTATGTATGATACTAACAACAAAAGTTCAGCCTGTCCCGAATCTTGATTCTTCTTCATCTTTACTTATTCGAGACACTATTTAAAAATAAATATCAAGGATCAGCCACCCTCGTGGTCATAGCTAACTGTATGATTTTGGCCTCTCCGAATTCTCAAAAGCAAAGATTAGAAAAGGTGGTTGAATAGAACCTTTAGACAGAGAACATATATTCTTCCCGATTAGCCACATCTCATAGAGATTCCCTTGCACCTCAATCAAGCCTGCAACACTGCGCCGACCACTCCCTCTTCACCCGCCGCAGTCATCTATAAATAAGCACCGTTGGATCATCACCATCATCCAACTCCAAGAAACCACAGCCTACATCAAGCTCAAGTTAAGTGAGCTGACCAGAATATATCGATCACAAAACCCGAAGAACAGCAGCATACAGGCTAGCCACCAATTCGCTTGATCTGCAATGGCAGAAACTGTGACGAAGCTGGCGTCACAGCGGGCGGTGGTGATCTTCGGGGCGAGCAACTGCTGCATGTGCCACGCAGTGAAGACGCTCTTCACGGAGCTGGGCGTGAGCTGGGTGGTGCACGAGCTGGACAAGGACCCCCGCGGGAAGGACGTCGAGAGGGCGCTCGCCAGCATGGTCGGACGGAGCCCGCCCGTGCCAGCGGTCTTCATCGGTGGCAGGCTCGTCGGCCCCACAGACAAGGTCATGACGCTGCACCTCAGTGGCCAGCTGGTGCCGCTCCTCCGCCAGGCCGGCGCCCTTTGGCTCTGAACTGAAGAGTCAGGGACAGCAGTGGCTGTGCGTGCGTGCAGTTATGCGTGATCATAAGAGATCATATAGTGCGTGCAGTGCAGCTACATAATTTTGGAAAGGTCATCAAACATATTAAGGGTCATGATCTTTCAGTTGTACCTCTTGTTGTCATATGACAGAAGGAAAGGATGTTTGGCAAGAGATGAGCATCCTGAGCAATATAAAAGGAGCTTATGCTTATCTTGTGTTGATTAATTTAGCTAGCTGTTGTGCTAAGGCCGTGAGAGAATCCACGGTATATATAGAGCCTGTTCGGAACCTCTCCAATCTCAAAACTCCGCTCCGCACTGTAGAGGAAACGAGGAGCTCGGTTTGAGCCACTCCCTGAAATTGTGCTGCCACTCCCTCCGCTCCGGAACCGCAGTTCTGGAGCAGAGAGGATCCGAACAGGTCCATAGTATCATATCACACACATTTTTCTCGGAGCCATAGAATACTCCGTAGATAACCGGAGTGATTCGGAGAGGTTAGTATGTTTATGTAGATACCTGATCCAGTGAGCTCAGTTTGTTGAGGTAGATGCACTGGCCCAATTGGCTCGGCATGCTGAGTGCTGATGTGGCACACTGCATTTGAAAGATACTGCTGATGTGGCACACTGCATTTGGAAGACACTGCTGATGTGGCACACTGCATTTGAAAGACACTCTGCTGATGTGGCACACTGCATTTGTAAGACACTATGCTGATGTGGCACACTGCATTTGAAAGACACTGCTGATGGCATGGCGTATTCATATGTAGTATCTCTTGCCAGGATAGTTCCTTTGGTGCCAAGGCAAAATCCTGAAAGTGATGGGTACTCCCACCGTTCCTAAATATAAGTCTTTTTAGAGATTCCACTATGGACTACATACGGAGCAAAATGAGTGAACTACACTCTAAAATATGTATATACACATCCGTATGTAGTCTGTAGTGGAATCTCTAAAAAGACTTACATTTAGGAACGGAGGGAGTATATATCATGCATGGGAAGAAACCAAATTTTACATGAAAACAATTTGACGTTGAGCTCAGTATCCTCCAAGACGCAAACTTGTCAGTTTCCATCATCAAACTTTGGCGCCTGTGTCAGCGCCCCTGACGGAGAAGCCCCACCAGCAGACGTGGCCCAGCACGGACAGGCGCGGTCCAGCCGCGCCCGCAAGCCCAACAGCAAGTACCTCGGCCCTGAATGGAAGACGGCCCAGCCCAGGACTACCACCACTACTTAAGCGCATCTCACTCACAAGCGAAGGCATCCAGTGGATCCCCGAACCCGGCGGCGGCGGCTACCTGACCTAGTTCATCTCGCAAGAACACTACCCCCTTTCTTGTAATCCGATCTGTACCAGCTACCACTTCAGAGAGTTGTAATAGATCGATTCCACTAGTTGCTACTATATCCTGTCCCTCACAGCCTGCTTGCGATGAAACCCAAAACCGTCGAGAGCAGAGCAGAGTCAAGAACGCAGGAAGCAGGGCAGAGCCAGAAAGCAGAAATTGAGCTGCTGCTATGGCCCGTTTGCCATGTCACCGCTGAAACAAATCAATATAGGCAGCCTAGGCGGTCGTAGTTTATTTTTTTTCTTCTAAAAAGAGCAACACAAGGTCAGGTGATTCTTGGGATTCGTATCCAGACCGTCTTCTGACGTAAAAAGAACTGCTGCCGAGGGACGTAGATCGGCCAGCACCGTCCATCCATCATCTATCATCTGGCGTAAAAAGAAATACTGCCGAGGGAATCGATCCTGGAGACGACCCGATTCCCTCACGGCTGCCTTTTCTGTTGGTCTGTCGCCGTTTGTACTTCAAATTTCAACTATCAATTTCTTTCATGACAAAAGGGAAACCTTGAACAATTTCAAATTAATGTGATGATGAAAGATTGATCTAGTTGTGTGAGCCCTTCACGAGGAAGACAACAAGAGGAAGACAGACGCACAAAATCGAAGAGCAGGGTAGCTCGTCCCGATGGTGATCGTTTCTTCTGCCAAGGGAAGGCGACCTTTTTCGTTGTGGTCTCGTTCTCACGCCTTTCCTACTCGTACATTAGTTCTTCCTGTGTTCAGTCTTGTGATGACTCTAGAATATCAAATTAAAAAAAAGGTGATTATCGTGTACCAGCCCGTGGTTGGATGGTTAGGAGGATAGTGGTATCCCCAGCCCATCAGATTTCAAGTCCTACATTTGACATTGGTGCTCGCATTATTCCTGAATTTATTTCAGGCTTCCGGTGATGTTTGTTCAGTGGGCGGAGATGTTCCCCTCGACTGCGAGGCGCCAGCGGTGACTTTGTAAAACCTCAATATGGTATATCAGCTCAGTCTCTTAAAGGTGCTCATAGGGATATGATGTGTGTGCGTATGTTCATAGGGATGAATAAATGCTCATGTATGTGAGCTACTTTGATTGTACCGTGTTAAAAAAAGTTGATTAATGAGAGCTCCGTTGATGTGTTTAGGGGGTTGCACCGAAGAAGTGTCCTGAGAATTACACTAGTAATCCATCATTTCATGGATTAAAAAAAATCTTGTATTGAACATTAATACATAACTCAACTTGCTCCTGTTCTCTCACCAAACTTGTCGGCCAATGTGTTGCAGTCCCTCCTACCCTTACGTTGAACTGGGCTGCACTGTCGTCTGTGGGTTGTAGTTCGCGGCGCAGGTCTGGTGATGGATGGTGTTGGGTTTACGCCAGACGATCTACTTCCGATTCTTGGGACCTTTCACGCTCGATTTATGACTTGAGACAGAAATATAATATAATTCACTTGGAGAGAGTGTAGTTAGATATACTACTAGATGTGTGCAGGTATGCTTGGGATGCGTAATTTTTGTCAATTTGCATATGTGGCCGAGTAGGGACACACTAAGCTAGTGCAGTGTAAAAACCATGTTCTGCACATCGTTTGGTATACTACATTGCACCACCGAGCACTTCAATGCCTGGCGTTTGGTTGCCATGCAGTTCGGGTTTAAGGCCGTGAACGTGCAAAACATGGCGTTTGGTTGAGCACGACATGTGATGTTCTCACCTCTCCTCACTTCACACTGTATATGTGGTGAACTACACACTACATTATTAGAACATCACGCTACAAATGCAATACGAATTAAACAATTTTGCAATGAAATAGTAGTTCGTCCTAGCTCCTAACAAATAGCACCACAAGTTAATAGCCATGTGGCTTAATAGGGGATAGTTCATCGATGACTTAATTAGGGGGTGTCCATCATGTGTTGTTGTTGCTTCTTCCTGTCATGCTGTTGCTGATACTTCATCTTCATCTGCTACTGCTTCCTCTCCTGTTGTTGATGTTGTTCTTCAGATCCTTGTGGTTCATCTGTTTGCCCATATTGCCTCAGCCCATTCCATCCTTTTGGTCTTCCAAGCTTCACTGTCATGTGCCTCCACACCATGAAGGGAGTCATCATCATCGGCAGTCACATCTTCCTCCTCCGACATGAACTCTTCATAACCCCGTTGCAGGATCTAGTTATGCAGAATGCAACAAACAAGAACAAGCTTAACTTGAGTGGGGTAAGGGTGGAATGGCTTCTGATCCAAGATCTTAAATCGATTCTCCAGAGCTTCAAATGCCCTCTCAACCGTGACTCTAAGGCTGGAGTGTCTGAGATCGAACAATTCTTGCGCAATCCTAGGGTAGTTCCTAGAAGAGAACTCATTCATATGGTACCTGGTTTTCCTGAAGGGTGGAAGAATACCAGGCCAACATGCATAGCCAGCATATCCTAGGTTGAACTTGCCATCAAGGTTATTGATGCTATCATGCCTTGCCATGCTGTCAGCAAGAATTTAGCATCATGGGGCGATCCTTCCCAGCCAACCAACACATATGTGAACTTCAGATCGAAGTCAACAGCAGCAAGAACATTCTAGCTAGTGTATTGCTTTCTACCCCCTATATGTTGTAGCATGTGGCACTCTAGCAGTGTTGTGAGTACAATCTATGGTGCCAATACAATCATGTGATGGCATGCAAACGTATTCCTATGGCTATATGACAACATTACAAGCATGTTATGTCATGAAATACGAGTAATGCTCACCTTCAAATACGGATACCATCTTGGGCTCGTGAGAATCTTGTGCCGAGTTTGCCCGGCTGGTGCCGTAATCATCTCCCCTCTGGAGCCCCCCAATGGAATACAACACTTGTTTGAAATATCGAGAAATGGTCTCATTGGAGCTCCTGAATGTGTTGTGAATAACCCCGAACTTCTGATTATGACCGATGGCATGAAGGACACATGGCAACTTGCTCTTCCACAGAGGTGTGGATGTTATCTTTTAGTAACACCATGTTCCTAAAGGTCTTCACAAGCATGGCAAATGGTGCTCGACGCATTCAAAGCATGTTAGCATCAACATCGTTGTTGTTGTGGATGTGGTTCAGATTGGCGATCCTCTTTGTATCTTGGATGAACAATGGACCATACCTAATGACAAGATTTTCACTACGACGAACTGCTCTTTGGTAAACAAACACCATCTAGGCCCGTATCACTGCTATGAGTGTTGCTTACTAAATCATCAACTTTGTTCGTTCGTCTAGACATCGATGTATTGGTAAGCAATGGCAAAATCTAAGCAACATCATGCCTAGTGAATGAATATAGGAGGGGGGGGGGGTTGTATGCTTACCAGGTTTGGAGCCGACGAGGAGGACGGAGGCCATGGCTGAGACGAGGACGATGAGACAGAGCCGGAGAAGAAGGGGAGAAGCAGCTCCTGCTGGCGGTTAGTGATACTGGCGCCAACATCATCGACGCTTGCGCGGATCTAAGTCACCGCCGTCGGTGGAGAACTGAGGAGAGGATAGTCCTAGAGCAAGAGGTGAGCGAGCAATGGGGGTGAGCCCAGATTTCCTAACATCCTGCGCGGTAGATTTCGGCTTGCCGCCATCTCCGCGCCTGATCCCCCTACATCGTCGTGCACGTCGTTTGATTTTTTGCGTCCAACTCATCCTGGTTCGCTGGAAGGTCCATGCGAGCATCCTAGCGAGCCAGGCTGTGGGATGCTTTAAGGTCCATGCGCGTGCAAGCTAGGCCCCCAAGTATGCTACCAAACGCATTTTGGCACCCACTGGGCCTGCTTGGGGGATATGCAAGTAATCAAATACATCCTTGGTGATTCGAGTGTGTGGTGGTAGGGGTCAGTAGCAGCACAAATTCGCGTTATCCTATCCTCCTATTTATTCATTCACTCACTCGTACTGCGGCGCGCCAACAGAGCGCGATGCGATCGATGGATGTGATAACCCACAAGTATAGAGGATCGTAACAGTTTTCGAGGGTAGATTATTCAACCCAAATTTATTGATTCGACACAAGGGGAGCCAACGAATATTTGCAAGTATTAGCAGTTGAGTTGTCAATTCAACCACACCCGGAGAACTAAATATCTGCAGCAGAGTGCTCAGTAGCACAGTAGTATGATAATTTGATAGAAGTGGTAGCAGCAATAGTAACGGTAACAGTAACAATAGCAGTTTTATAGTGATTGTAACATCAGTAATAACTTAGCAAAGATCAATATATGAAAAGCATAGGTATTGCATTAGTGATGGATAATTATGCTGGATGACATTCATCATATAACAGTCACAACCTAGAGCGACACAAAACTAGCTCTAATTTATCAATGTAATGTAGGCATGTATTCTGTATATAGTCATACATGCTTATAACAAGAACTTGCATGACATCTTTTGTCCTACCCTCCCGTGGCAGCAGGGTCCATAAAGAATCTAAGGGATATTAAGGCCTCCTTTTTATAAAGAACTGGAACAAAGCATTAGCACTTAGTGAATACATGAACTCCTCTGATACGTCCATTTTGCATCATGCTTTTATATCGATATTTATTGCATTATGGGTTGTTATTACACGGTTATGTCACAATACTTATGGCTATTCTCTCTTATTTTACAAGGTTTAACATGAAGAGGGAGAATGCCAGCAGCTGGGATTCTGGGCTGGAAAAAGAGTAAATATTGGAAACCTATTCTGCATAGCTCCAAAAGCCCTGAAACTCCACGAAAGTCATTTTTGGAATTAATGATAATTATTCAGCAAAAGAAATACCTGGGGGGGGGGGTGGCACCCACCGTCCACAAGGGTGGGGGGCGCGCGTGCCCCCCCTGCCTCGTGGTACCCCTAGCAGCCCTCCGGTGGTCATCTTCTGTTACATGCAGTCTTTTACCCTGCAAAAAATCATAAGCAAGCTTACGGGATCAAATTCCGCCGCCACGAGGCGGAACCTTGGCGGAACCAATCTAGGGCTCCGGCGAAGCTGTTATGTCGGGGAAACTTCCCTCCGGGAGGGGGAAATCATCACCAACGATCCTCTCATCGGGAGGGGGTCAATCTCCATCAACATCTTCACCAGCACCATCTCCTCTCAAACCCTGGTTCATCTCTTGTATCCAATCTTTGTACCCAAACCTCAGATTGGTACCTGTGGGTTGCTAGTAGTGTTGATTACTCATTGTAGTTGATGCTAGTTGGTTTATCCGGTGGAAGATCATTTGTTCAGATCCTTAATGCATATTAATACTCCTCTGATCATGAACATGAATATGCTTTGTGAGTAGTTACATTTGTTCCTGAGGACATGGGTGAAGTCTTGCTATTAGTAGTCATGTGAATTTGGTATTCGTTTGATATTTTGATGAGATGTATGTTGTCTCTCCTCTAGTGGTGTAATGTGAATGTCGACTACATGACACTTCACCATTATTTGGGCCTAGAGGAAGGCATTGGTAAGTAATAAGTAGATGATGGGTTGCTAGAGTGACATAAGCTTAAACCCTAGTTTATAAGTTGCTTTGTAAGGGGCTGATTTGGATCCATATGTTTCATGCTATGGTTAGGTTTACCTTAATACTTCTTTTGTAGTTGCGGATGCTTGCGATAGGGGTTAATCATAAGTGGGATGCTTGTCCAAGAAAGGGCAGTACCCAAGCACCGGCCCACCCACATATCAAATTATCAAAGTAACTAACGCGAATCATATAAAAACTAGCTTGACGATAATTCCCATGTGTCCTCAGGAGCGCTTTTCTCATTATAAGAACTTTTCCAGGCTTGTCCTTTGCTACAAAAAGGATTGGGCCACCTTGCTTCACTTTATTTACTTTCATTGCTTGTCACCCGTTACAAATTATCTTATCACAAAACTATTTGTTACCTACAATTTCAGTGCTTGCAGAGAATACCTTACTGAAAACCGCTTGTCATTTCCTTCTGCTCCTCGTTGGGTTCGATACTCTTGCTTATCGAAAGGACTACGATAGATCCCCTATACTTGTGGGTCATCAAGACTCTTTTTTGGTGCCATTTTTAGGGAGTGAAGCGCCTTTGGTGAGTGGAACTTGGTAAGGAAACATTTATATAGTGTGCTGAAATTTACTGTCACTTGTTACTATGGAAACTAATCCTTTGAGGGGCTTGTTCGGGGTATCTTCACCCCGACCATTAGAGCAAAGAGTTTCTCCTCAACCTACTGAACCTACTGAAAATGTTTACTTTGATATTCCTTCGGGTATGGTAGAGAAACTGCTAGCTAATCCCTTTGCAGGAGATGGAACATTGCATCCCGATTTACACCTTATCTATGTGGATGAAGTTTGTGGATTATTTAAGCTTGCAGGTATGACCGATGTTGTTGTTAAGAACAAGGTCTTCCCTTTATCTTTGAAGGAAGACACATTGACATGGTATAGGCTATGTGATGATACGGGATCTTGGGACTATAAACGATTGAAATTGGAATTTCACCAGAAGTTCTATCCTATGCATCTTGTTCATCGTGATCTTAATTATATATATAATTTTTGGCCTTGCGAAGGAGAAAGCATCACTCAAGCTTGGGGGAGTCTTAAGTCAATGTTATATTCATGCCCCAATCATGAGTTCTCAAGAGAAGTGATTATTCAAAAAATGTATGCTCGGCTTTCTCTCAATGATCGCACCATGCTCGATACTTCTTGTGTTGGGTCTTATATGATGAAGACTATTGAATTAAAGTGGGATTTATTGGAAAGAATTAAACGCAACTCCGAAGATTGGGATTCGGACGATGGTAAGGAGTCAGGTATGACACCTAAGTTTGATTGTGTTAAATCTTTTATGGATACCGATGCTTTTCGTGGATTTAGCACTAAATATGGACTTAACTCTGAGATAGTAGCTTCCTTCTGTGAATCATTTGCTACTCACGTTGATCTCCCTAAGGAGAAGTGGTTTAAATATAATCCTCCCACTGAAGTAAAAGTAGTTGCACCTGTTACAGTTGAAGAAAAGACTATCACTTATAATGATCCCATTGTTCCTACTACTTATGTTGAGAAACCACCATTCCCTGTTAGGATAAAGAATCATGCTAAAGCTTCAACTGTGGTTCGTAAGAGTAATACTAGAACATATACACCTCCTGAGCAAATTAAAGTTGAACCTAGTATTGCTATGGTTAAAGATCTCTTGGCCGATAATATTGATGGGCATGTTATTTATTTCTGTGAACAGGCTGCTAACATTGCTAGACCTGATTCTAAGATACATAGACCTGTTGTAAGCATGCCTGTTATTTCTGTTAAAATAGGAGATCATTGTTATCATGTCTTATGTGATATGGGTGCTAGTGCTAGTGCAATAACTTTTTCCTTATATGAAGAAATTATGCATGATATCGCACCCGCTGAAATAGAAGATATTGATGTTACAATTAAGCTTGCAAATAGAGATACTATTTCACCAATGGGGATTGTTAGAGATGTCGAAGTCTTGTGTGGGAAAGTTAAATACCCTGCTGATTTTCTTGTTCTTGGTTCCCCACAAGATAGCTTTTGTCCCATTATATTTGGTGGACCCTTCTTGAATACTGTCAATGCTAGGATTGATTGCAAAAAGGATGTTGTTACAATTGGCTTGGGGGATATGACACATGAGTTTAATTTTGCTAAGTTTCGTAGACAACCCCATGATAAAGAATTGCCTAGTAAGGATGAAATTATTGGTCTTGCTTCTATTGCCGTGCCTCCTACTAATCCGTTAGAAAAATATTTGCTAGACCATGAAAATGATATGTTTATGAATGAAAGAAGGGAAATAGATGAAGTATTCTTTAAACAGGGTCCTATTTTAAAACACAACTTACCTATTGAAATCCTAGGGGATCCTCCTCCACCCAAGGGTGATCCCGTGTTTGAGCTTAAACCATTACCTGATACTCTTAAATATGCTTATCTTGATGAAAAGAAGATATATCCTGTTATTATTAGTGCTAACCTTTCATAGCAGGAAGAGGAAGATTATTGAAAACTCTGAAGAAGCATCGTGCTGCTATTGGATATACTCTTGATGATCTTAAGGGCATTAGTCCCACTCTATGCCAACACAAAATAAAATTGGAATAAGATGCCAAACAAGTTAGAGATCATCAACGACGGTTAAATCCTAAGATGAAAGAAGTGGTAAGGAAGGAAATACTAAAGCTCCTTGAGGCAGGTATAATTTATCCCATTGCTGATAGTCAGTGGATAAGTCATGTCCATTGTGTACCTAAGAAGGGAGGTATTACTGTCGTTCCTAATGATAAAGATGAATTGGTCCCGCAAAGAATTATTACATGTTATAGGATGGTAACTGATTTCTGCAAATTAAATAAAGCTACTAAAAAGGATCATTACCCTTTACCTTTTAATATTGATCAAATGCTAGAAAGACTATCCAAACATACACATTTCTGCTTTTTAGATGGTTATTCTGGTTTCTCTCAAATACTTGTGTCAGCAGACAATCAAGCAAAGACTACTTTTACTTGCCCTTTTGGTACTTTTGCTTATAGACACATGCCTTTTGGTTTATGTAATACACCTGCTACCTTTCAAAGATGCATGATGGATATATTCTCTGACTTCTGTGAAAAGATTTGTGAGGTATTCATGGATGATTTCTCCGTCTATGGGTCCTCCTTTGATGATTGCTTGAGCAACCTTGATCGAGTTTTGCAGAGATGCGAAGACACTAGTCTCGTCTTAAATTGGGAAAAGTGCCACTTTATGGTTAATGAAGGCATTGTCTTGGGGCATAAAATTTCTGAAAGAGGTATTGAAGTTGATAAAGCTAAAGTTGATGCTATTGAAAAGATGTCGTGTCCCAAGGACATTAAAGGTATAAGAAGTTTCCTTGGTCATGCCGGTTTTTATAGGAGGTTCATTAAGGACTTTTGTAAAATCTCTAGGCCTCTGACAAATATATTGCAAAAAGATATTCCCTTTATCTTTGATGATGATTGTGTAGAAGCATTTGAAATACTTAAGAAAGCTTTGATTTCTGCACCTATTGTTCAACCACCTGATTGGAATTTACCCTTTGAAATTATGTGTGATGCTAGCGATTATGTTGTAGGTGCTGTTCTAGGACAAAGAGTCGATAAGAAGTTAAATGTTGTTCAATATGCTAGTAAAACTCTTAAGCACTTCACAGAGAAATTATTCTACTACTGAAAAAGAATTCTTAGCAGTTGTATGTGCTTGTGATAAGTTCAGACCTTGTATTGTTGATTCTAAAGTAACTATTCACACTAATCATGCTGCTATTAAATATCTTATGGAAAAGAAAGATGCTAAACCTAGACTTATTAGATGGGTTCTCTTGCTCCAAGAATTTGACTTGCATATTATTGATAGAAAGGGAGTTGAGAACCCCGTTGCAGACAACTTATCTAGGTTAGAGAATGTTCTTGATGATCCACTACCTATTGATGATAGCTTTCCTGATGAACAATTAGCGGTCATAAATGCTTATCGTACTGCTCCATGGTATGCTGATTATGCTAATTACATTGTTGCTAAATTTATACCACCTAGTTTCACATACCAGCAAAAGAAAAAGTTCTTTTATGATTTAAGACATTACTTCTGGGACGACCCACACCTTTATAAAGAAGGAGTAGATGGTGTTATTAGACGTTGTGTACCTGAGCATGAACAAGAACATATCCTACGCAAGTGTCACTCCGAGGCATATGGAGGACACCACGCTGGAGATAGAACTGCACATAAGGTATTGCAATCCTGTTTTTATTGGCCTACTCTCTTCAAGGATGGCCATAAGTTTGTCTTGTCTTGCGATGAATGTCAAAGAATTGGTAATATTAGTAGACGTCAAGAAATGCCTATGAATTATTCTCTTGTTAGTGAACCATTTGATGTTTGGGGCTTTCATTATATGGGACCGTTTCCTGCCTCTAATGGATATACACATATTTTAGTTGTTGTTGATTATGTTACTAAGTGGGTAGAAGCTATTCCAACTAGTAGTGATGATCATAACACCTCTATTAAGATGCTTAAAGAAGTTATTTTTCCGAGGTTTGGAGTCCCTAGATACTTAATGACTGATGGTGGTTCACATTTTATTCATGGTGCTTTTCGTAAAATGCTTGCTAAGTATGACGTTAATCATAGAATTGCATTTCCTTATCACCCACAGTCTAGTGGTCAAGTAGAATCGAGTAATAGAGAGCTCAAATTAATTTTGCAAAAGACTGTTAATAGATCTAGAAAGAATTGCTCCAAGAAACTTGATGATGCATTATGGGCCTATAGAACTGCATATAAGAATCCTATGGGTATGTCTCCATATAAAATGGTTTATGGAAAAGCATGTCACTTACCTCTCGAACTAGAACATAAGGCATATTGGGCTATTAAAGAGCTCAATTATGATTTCAAACTTGCTGGTGAGAAGAGGTTATTTGATATTAGCTCACTTGATGAATGGAGAACCCAGGCTTATGATAATGCCAAGCTGTTTAAAGAAAAAGTTAAAAGATGGCATGCCAAAAGGATACAAAAGCGTGAGTTTAATGTAGGTGATTATGTGTTGCTATTCAACTCCCGTTTAAGATTTTTTGCAGGAAAACTTCTCTCTAAATGGGAAGGTCCTTACCTTATCGAGGAGGTATATCGTTCCGGTGCCATAAAAATCAACAACATCGAAGGCACAAATCTGAAGGTGGTGGACGGTCAAAGAATCAAACATTATATCTCAGGTAACCCAATAAATGTTGAAACTAATATTATTGAAACCGTAACCCTGTAGGAATACATAAGAGACACTTTCCAGAACGTTTCAGACTTTGAAAAGGAATAGGTATGTGGTACGGTAAGTAAACCGACTCCAAAACTGTTGTAGTAGAAATTTTTCTCCGTTTTGGAATATTTAAGAAAATAGGAAAATAAGAAGTAGTCTGGGAAAGACACGAGGCGTCCACGAGGGTGGAGGGCGCGCCCTGCCTTACTGGGCGCGCCCCTGCCTCGTGGGCACCTCGTGTGCTCTCCGGACTCTGTTTTCTTGCACGATACTTCTTTTGGTCGGTAAAAAATCATTATATAATCTCCCGAAGGTTTTGACCACCGCATCACGCAAATATCCTCTGTCTTTGTTTCCAGCTGTTTTTCTGACAGATCTAGAGCACCATGACGTCTCCAAGCGCTCCCAAGGACAAGTTTTTCGAGAGGGTCATCAACCCCTACCTCGTAGAGGTGCTGCATCACCCTCAAACCATTGAGATGCGTGAGGGGGTGCTGCACATCCACGATGTGGAGGGACCAAGGAGTACTAGAAGCGTGGAGACAAAGCTCGAAGCGATGGAATAACAAGTTTTCAAGTGCCAAGGAATGGTGGAGCACAGACTTAACGCCAACCAGATGATGATCGCGGAGTTTACCAACAAGCACAAGCTGGATGCCAAGAACATTGGGGAGACCATCTTCAAGCTTCATGAGAAAATCGAGCACCTCCAAGCCCAGATCTATGACCTGCAAAACCAAAATTGTGAGTATGAATATAGATTCAAGAGGATGAGTTTGGTTGCAGATTTGAGGATCCCAGAGACTCGATCATCCTTCTATGAGGGTGAGCCTATGCCTTGGAAGACGGACGACAAGCCTACATCGTCAACAACTCCTTCTTCACCACCTCCGATGACATAAACACATGGGTATGGGCACTCCCCTTGGCAACTATCAAGTTTGGGGGAGTTGCCCCGGTATCGTATCACCATCACACTCCTATCTTTATCATTTTACTTAGTTCGATCCTTTTGGTAATATCTAGATCTAGTAGAATAAATTTTTGGTATGAATTAGTTTTGAGTTTTGCTTTGTGATCCCTCTATGTAATCGAGTCCGTGAGCTATATATAATAAAGATTAGTGTTGAGTCAAGGGCTTTGCTATCTTGCTATGATCTTGAGAAAGTAGAAAGAATAAAAAGAAATAAAAGAGTTCATATTGATCTTATGGATAGTAATGACTTCACACATAAAGAGTATGAGGCTTAAAAGTTGTTGAGAGTTGGCAAACATAGTTTTGGTCATCGTTGCAATTAATAGGAAGTAATAAAGAAAGAGAGGTTTTCACATATAAATATACTATCTTGGGCATTTTTTATTATCGTGAGTACTCATTAAAGTATGACATGCTAAAGAGTTGATGTTGGACAAGGAAGACAACCTAATGGGTTATGTTTTCTCACATCTCAGTTAAAGTATGTTGTCATGGATCATTCAAACATGTTGAGCTTGTCTTTCCCCCTCATGCTAGCCAAATTCCTTGCACCAAGTAGAGATACTACTTGTGTTTCCAAAAACCCTTAAACTCAGTTTTGCCATGAGAGTCCACCATACCTACCTATGGATTGAGTAAGATCCTTCAAGTAAGTTGTCATGTTGTATGCAATAAAAATTGCTCTCTAAATATGTATGACTTATTAGTGCGGAGAAAATAAGCTTTATATGATCGTGTGATATGGAAGTAATAAAAGTGACGGACTGCATAATAAAGGTCCATATCACAAGTGGCAATATAAAGTGACGTTCTTTTGCATTAAGATTTCGTGCATCCAACCAAAAAGCACATGACAACCTATGCTTCCCTCTGTGAAGGGCCTATCTTTTACTTTATGTCTTTTACATTATGCAAGAGTCAAGGTGATCTTCACCTTTCCCTTTTACATTTTATCCTTTGGCAAGCACCTCATGTTGGAAAGATCCTTATATATATATATATATATATATATATATATATATATATATCCAATTGGATGTAAGTTAGCATGAACTATTATTGTTGGCATTACCCTTGAGGTAAAATGTTGGGAGGCAATACTATAAGCCCCTATCTTTCTCTGTGTGCGACTAAAACTCCATAATCATAAATATTGGGTGAGTGTTAGCAATTGTGGAAGACTAAATGATAGTTGAGTATGTGGACTTGCTGGAAAGCTCTATTCTTGACTCTTTCCGAGGTTATGATAAATTGCAATTGCTTCAATGACTGAGATTATAGTTTGTTAGTTCTCAATGAAGTTTCTGAATCATACTTGACATTGTGAATAGATTGTTACTTGAGCATAAGAAATCATATGACAAAATATATATATGTTGCTGTTATAAGAATGATCATGATGCCCTCATGTCTGTATTTTATTTTTATCGACACCTCTATCTCTAAACATGTGGACATATTTTTCGATATCGGCTTCCACTTGAGGACAAGCGAGGTCTAAGCTTGGGGGAGTTGATACGTCCATTTTGCATCATGCTTTTATACCGATATTTATCACATTATGGGTTGTTATTACACGTTATGTCACAATACTTATGCTATTCTCTCTTATTTTACAAGGTTTAACATGAAGAGGGAGAATGCCGACAGCTGGGATTCTGGGCTGGAAAAAGAGTAAATATTGGAAACCTATTCTGCATAGCTCCAAAAGCCCTGAAACTCCACGAAAGTCATTTTTGGAATTAATGATAATTATTCAGCAAAAGAAATACCTGGGGGGGGTGGCACCCATCGTCCACAAGGGTGGGGGGCGCGCGTGCCCCCCCTGCCTCGTGGTACCCCTAGCAGCCCTCCGGTGGTCATCTTCTGTTACATGCAGTCTTTTACCCTGCAAAAAATCATAAGCAAGCTTACGGGATCAAATTCCGCCGCCACGAGGCGGAACCTTGGCGGAACCAATCTAGGGCTCCGGCGAAGCTGTTATGTCGGGGAAACTTCCCTCTGGGAGGGGGAAATCATCACCAACGATCCTCTCATCGGGAGGGGGTCAATCTCCATCAACATCTTCACCAGCACCATCTCCTCTCAAACCCTGGTTCATCTCTTGTATCCAATCTTTGTACCCAAACCTCAGATTGGTACCTGTGGGTTGCTAGTAGTGTTGATTACTCATTGTAGTTGATGCTAGTTGGTTTATCCGGTGGAAGATCATTTGTTCAGATCCTTAATGCATATTAATACTCCTCTGATCATGAACATGAATATGCTTTGTGAGTAGTTACATTTGTTCCTGAGGACATGGGTGAAGTCTTGCTATTAGTAGTCATGTGAATTTGGTATTCGTTTGATATTTTGATGAGATGTATGTTGTCTCTCCTCTAGTGGTGTAATGTGAATGTCGACTACATGACACTTCACCATTATTTGGGCCTAGAGGAAGGCATTGGTAAGTAATAAGTAGATGATGGGTTGCTAGAGTGACATAAGCTTAAACCCTAGTTTATAAGTTGCTTTGTAAGGGGCTGATTTGGATCCATATGTTTCATGCTATGGTTAGGTTTACCTTAATACTTCTTTTGTAGTTGCGGATGCTTGCGATAGGGGTTAATCATAAGTGGGATGCTTGTCCAAGAAAGGGCAGTACCCAAGCACCGGCCCACCCACATATCAAATTATCAAAGTAACTAACGCGAATCATATAAAAACTAGCTTGACGATAATTCCCATGTGTCCTCAGGAGAAAATAAGCTTTATATGATCGTGTGATATGGAAGTAATAAAAGTGACGGACTGCATAATAAAGGTCCATATCACAAGTGGCAATATAAAGTGACGTTCTTTTGCATTAAGATTTCGTGCATCCAACCAAAAAGCACATGACAACCTATGCTTCCCTCTGTGAAGGGCCTATCTTTTACTTTATGTCTTTTACATTATGCAAGAGTCAAGGTGATCTTCACCTTTCCCTTTTACATTTTATCCTTTGGCAAGCACCTCATGTTGGAAAGATCCTTATATATATATATCCAATTGGATGTAAGTTAGCATGAACTATTATTGTTGGCATTACCCTTGAGGTAAAATGTTGGGAGGCAATACTATAAGCCCCTATCTTTCTCTGTGTGCGACTAAAACTCCATAATCATAAATATTGGGTGAGTGTTAGCAATTGTGGAAGACTAAATGATAGTTGAGTATGTGGACTTGCTGGAAAGCTCTATTCTTGACTCTTTCCGAGGTTATGATAAATTGCAATTGCTTCAATGACTGAGATTATAGTTTGTTAGTTCTCAATGAAGTTTCTGAATCATACTTGACATTGTGAATAGATTGTTACTTGAGCATAAGAAATCATATGACAATATATATATATGTTGCTGTTATAAGAATGATCATGATGCCCTCATGTCTGTATTTTATTTTTATTGACACCTCTATCTCTAAACATGTGGACATATTTTTCGATATCGGCTTCCACTTGAGGACAAGCGAGGTCTAAGCTTGGGGGAGTTGATACGTCCATTTTGCATCATGCTTTTATATCGATATTTATCACATTATGGGTTGTTATTACACGTTATGTCACAATACTTATGCTATTCTCTCTTATTTTACAAGGTTTAACATGAAGAGGGAGAATGCCGACAGCTGGGATTCTGGGCTGGAAAAGGAGGAAATATTAGAAACCTATTCTGCACAGCTCCAAAAGTCCTGAAAATCCACGAAAGTCATTTTTGGAATTAATTCTAACTAGCCAGTGGAAGAAATACCTGAGGGGGGCCACCCACCGTCCACGAGGGTGGGGAGCGCGCCCACCCTTACAGGGTGCGCCCCCTGCCTCGTGGGCCCCCTGGCAGCCCTCCGGTGGCCATCTTCTGCTATATGAAGTCTTTTGCCCTGGAAAAAATCATAAGCAAGCTTACAGGACGAAACTTCGCCTCCACGAGGTGGAACCTTGGCGGAACCAATCTAGGGCTCCGACGGAGCTGTTCTGCCGGGGAAACTTCCCTCTAAGAGGGGGAAATCATCACCATCATCATCATGAATGATCCTCTCATCGGGAGGGGGTCAATCTCCATCAACATCTTCACCAGCACCATCTCCTCTCAAACCCTAGTTCATCTCTTGTATCCAATCTTTGTACCCAAACCTCAGATTGGTACCTGTGGGTGCTAGTAGTGTTGATTACTCCTTGTAGTTGATGCTAGTTGGTTTATCCGGTGGAAGATCATTTGTTCAGATCCTTAATGCATATTAATACTCCTCTGATCATGAACATGAATATGATTTGTGAGTAGTTACGTTTGTTCCTGAGGACATGGGTGAAGTCTTGCTATTAGTAGTCATGTGAATTTGGTATTCGTTCGATATTTTGATGAGATGTATGTTGTCTCTCCTCTAGTGGTGTTATGTGAACATCGACTACATGACACTTCACCATTATTTGGGCCTAGAGGAAGGCATTGAGAAGTAATAAGTAGATGATGGGTTGCTAGAGTGATAGAAGCTTAAACCCTAGTTTATAAGTTGCTTCGTAAGGGGCTGATTTGGATCCATATGTTTCATGTTATGGTTAGGTTTACCTTAATACTTCTTTTGTAGTTGCGGATGCTTGCAATAGGGGGTAATCATAAGTGGGATGCTTGTCCAAGAAAGGGCAGTACCCAAGCACCGGTCCACCCACATATCATATTATAAAAGTAACGAACGCGAATCATATGAGCGTGATGAAAACTAGCTTGACGATAATTCCCATGTGTCCTCGGGAGCGCTTTTCTCATTATAAGAACTTGTCTAGGCTTGTCCTTTGCTACAAAAAGGATTGGGCCACCTTGCTGCACTTTATTTACTTTCATTGCTTGTCACCCGTTACAAATTATCTTATCACAAAACTATTTGTTACCTACAATTTCAGTGCTTGCAGAGAATACCTTACTGAAAACTGCTTGTCATTTCCTTCTGCTCCTCGTTGGGTTCGACACTCTTTACTTATCGAAAGGACTACGATAAATCCCCTATACTTGTGGGTCATCATCCTCAAACTACGGTAATCACCAGAAATAATCCCAATTATTGTCACTTTGGGGTATGCGGATCATAACTCGTAATAGGTGCATATAACTTGCAAGATAGGATCAAGAACTCAAATATATTCATGAAAACACAAAGGGTTCAGATCTAAAATCATGGCACTCGGGCCCTTGTGACAAGCATTAAGCATAGCAAAGTCATAGCAACATCAATCTCAAAACATTGTGGATACTAGGGATCAAGCCCTAACAAAACTAACTTGATTACATGATAAATCTCATCCAACCCATCACCGTCCAGCAAAGCCTATGGAGAAATTACTCACCCCGATGGGCATCATGAAATTGGTGATGAAGAAGGGTTGGTGATGATGATGGCGATGAACCCCCCCCCCTCTCCGGAGCCCAGAACGGACTCCCGATCTGGCCTCCCGATGAAGAACATGAGGTGGCGGCGGCTCCATATCGTAAAACGTGATGGGCCTTCCTATCTTATTTTTCTCTCAGGAAAACTGAATTTGTAGGCTTGAGATTAGGGCCAGCGGAGCCACATGGGCCCCACAAGCTACATGGGCGCGCCCGGGGGGTGGCCGCGCCCATGTGGCTTGTGGGCCACTGGTGGGTCCCCTCCTATGGATCTTCACTCTAGTATTTTTTATTTATTCCATAAAAAATCTTCAAAAAGTTTCGTCCAGTTTCGAAAACTTTTATTTCCGCACAAAAACAACACCATGATAGTTCTGCTAAAAACATCGTCAGTCCAGATTAGTTTCATTCAAATCATGCAAATTATAGTCCAAAACAAGAGCAAAAGTGTTTGTAAAAGTAGATATGACGGAGACGTATCAACTCCCTCAAGCTTAACTCATTGCTTGTCCTCAAGCAATTCAATTGACAAACTGAAAGTGATAAAGAGAAACATTTATGAACTCTTTTTTTCTTGTATCTGTACATGATCTTAAATAGTACCAAAGTTTTCAGCAAAGATCATAACTAACCATGCAAATGACAACTCTTAGAAATTATATTCACCCATATAAATGGCATAATCAACTAGCGAACAATAATAACATATCTCAAATGCCAACAATTTATCAAAACAACCATGATATAATATGACAACATGATATCTTGCTAGCTCTTTTTGAGGCCACACAACTTAATGCAGAGCACCTCCAAATTCAAGCAGCGACTAAACATTATAATTCATGGGAGAAGATATCCAGTCATGATGCACACATTATTCACTATACACAATGCATAAGAATGACAATAGTACTCTCAGGATTGGTGCTTTAATTGAGAACGTGATGACTCAACAATAAAAGTGAAATAACATAAAAGTAAATAGATAGACCCTTCACAGAAGCAAGCAGAGATTTGATCTCTACAATGACCATCAACCTTAAAACATTAAGGTTTCCTTTACAAATTTTCCATGTCATTTGGTGTACAATGTTTTTTCCAAAAGACATTTTTTATGTTTTTGGCATGACACATAGATAAATATCACTAAAATTTGTCATATTACTTGCATGTTTTTTGTACTCCTAAGTTCCTGCATGCTTGACAAATCTATGGTAAAATTTGCCATGCCAAAGTGTTTCTAGCTTTTTGCCATGTCACGTATATAGGCTTTTCCATATCATAAATACAATTCTTGCCATGTCATAGCACATTTTTTAAAGACAAAGATGTTAATTTTTTACCATGGCAAATTATAGATTTTTCCATGATACCAAAAGCAACACTTTCCATACTACAACACATTTTTTACAAGGCAAAGTCATTTAATTTTTTTGTCATGGCAAATTCACTGTACGTCGCCTGGCAAATTTCCTTTTTTAGACAATGTCAAACTTTTCCTGTTATGGTCTTGAAGAAATATGCCCTAGAGGCAATAATAAAGTTATTATTTATTTCCTTATTTCATGATAAATGTTTATTCATGCTAGAATTGCATTAACCGAAAACTTAGTACATGTTTGAATACATAGACAAAACATAGTGTCCCTAGTATGCCTCTACTTGACTAGCTCGTTAATCAAAGATGGTTATGTTTCCTAACCATAGACATGTGTTGTCATTTGATGAACGGGATCACATCATTAGGAGAATGATGTGATGGACATGACCCATCCGTTAGCTTAGCATTATGATCGTTACAGTTTCATTGCTACTACTTTCTTCATGACATATACATGTTCCTCAGACTATGACATTATGCAACTCCCGAATACCGGAGGAACACTTTGTGTGCTACCAAACGTGACAACGTAAAAGGATGATTATAAAGGTGCTCTACAGGTGTCTCTGAAGGTGTTTGTTGGGTTGGCATAGATTGAGATTAGGATTTGTCACTCCGTGTTTCAGAGAGTATCTCTGGGCCCTCTCGGTAATGCTCATGACTATAAGCTTTGCAAGCATTGTAACTAATGAGTTAGTTGCGGGATGAAGTATTACGGAATGAGTAAAGAGATTTTCTGGTAACGAGATTGAACTAGGTATGATGATACCGACGATCGAATCTCAGGGCAAGTAACATAGCGATGACAAAGGGAACAACGTATGTTGTTATGCGGTTTGACCTATAAAGATCTTTGAAGAATATGTGGGAGACAATATGAGCTTCCAGGTTCCGCTATTGGTTATTGACCGGAGATGTGTCTCGATCATGTATACATAGTTCTTGAACCCGTAGGGTCCGCACGCTTAACGTTCGATGACGATTTGTACTATGAGTTATGTGATTTGATGAACCGAAGTTTGTTCAGAGTCCCGGATGAGAACACAGACATGACAAGGAGTCTTGAAATGGTTGAGACATAAAGATTGATATATTGGAAGCTATATTCGGACATCGGAATGGTTCCGGAGAAGTTTGGGTATTTTCCAGAGTACCGGGAGGTTACCGGAACCCCCTGGGAGAAGTTATGGGCCTTATGTGCCATAAGAGGGAAGCACACCAGCCCACAAGGAGATGGTGCACCCCCCCCCTTGGGCAGGAGGCCGATTAGGACTAGGAGAGGGGGGCTGCCCCCCCTTTCCTTCTCCTTCTCCCTTCCCCCTTTCCTACTCCGTGTGAGAAGTGGAATCCTACTAGGACTAGGGAGTCCTAGTAGGACTCCACACCTTGGCACGCCCCCTTAGGGCCGGCTACCTCTCCCTCTCCCTCCTTTATATACGGGGACAAGGGGGCACCCTAGGATACACAAGTTGATCTTTGAGCTGTGTGCGGTGCCGCTCTCCACAGTTACACACCTCGGTCATATCATCGTAGTGCTTAGGCGAAGCCCTGTGCCGGTAACTTCATAATCACCATCGCCACGCCGTCGTGCTGACAAAACTTTCCCTCGGCCTCAACTGGATCAAGAGTATGAGGGACGTCATCGAGCTGAACATGTGCTGAACGCGGAGGTACGTTCGATACTTGGATTGGTTGGATCGCGAAGACGTTTGACTACATCAACCGCATTAACTAACGCTTCCGCTTTCGGTCTACGAGGGTTCGTGGACACACTCCCCCCTCTCGTTGCTATGCATCACCTATATAGATCTTGCGTGATCATAGGATTTTTTTTTAAAATTACCGCGTTCCCCAACAGTGGTATCAGAGCCACGTCTATGCGTAGATGTTATATGCACGAGTAGAACACAAAGAGTTGTGGGTGATAATAGTCATACTACTTACGACCAACGTCTTACTTTGATTCGGCGGTATTGTTGGATGAAGCGGCCCGGACCGACATTACATGACCGCGTTCATGAGACTGGTTCTACCGACGTGCTTTTGCACAAAGGTGGCTGGTAGGTGTTATTTCTCCAACTTTAGTTGAATCGAGTTTGACTACGGCTGGTCCTTGTTGAAGGTTAAAACAGCACACTTGATGAAAAATCGTTGTGGTTTTGATGCGTAGGTAAGAACGGTTCTTGCTAGAATCCCGTAGCAGCCATGTAAAATTTGCAACAACAAAGTAGAGGACGTCTAACTTGTTTTTGCAGGGCTTGCTGTGATGTGATATGGTCAAGACATGATGTGATATAATTTGTTGTATGAGATGATCATGTTTTGTAACAGAGTTATCGGCAACTGGCTGGTTGTCACTTTATTGTATGCAATGCAATGCCATGTAATTGTTTTACTTTATGTCACATCCCTAGTTCTGGTATGCTCTAGGCTAGCCCTTCATGTGTGCATCATGTTTAAAATTCTCAGAAACTTGAAATGGGGATTGCCTAAACCCTAGCATTAAGGAATTCACTAGGTTCAACCAAAATATTTCCAGTAATTCCAAATGGCTTTCAAAAATGTTCATCATTCTTGGAAAATGCTGCAAACAGTAACCAGAGGTGATGCACATTTTTCCATGACATATTTGGGCTCTGGATTAAATCATACTCTATTTGCATTTGGGCATTTAAATGCTATTAAATATTTTAAATGCTCAAATAATCATGAACTGAAATGTTTGCTGTTGGTTATATCCAACCAGTGGCATTGTGTAGTTTCATGATTTTTGGGTCTGTTCAAGTATTTTTAATAAAGCCCTAAAGATTACAGAATAAATAGAAAACTGCAACAGAATTAGAAAGAGAGAGGAAGGACTCACCTGGGCCACCTACTTGGCTTACCTGAACTCTCACCTGTGGCCTGGCACTGTTGCTGGCGGCCCAGCCCACCAGGCAACATGCCAGTCATCCCCTTCCTCTCGCCAGTGTGCATTGTGCATGGCGCACGCACAGGAGGCGAGGGCCACCTCCTGCTTTGCGCTGGAGGCTCGTCCTCCTCCCTGACCCCGTGCCTGGAGACGCCCGAGCACCCTCTCACTTCTCCCTTGCTCTAGCCCCTCCCCCTCTCGTTTCTGTGCTCACCGAGAGGAGCCTGTCGCCGCCGTCCACCATTCGCGCAGACACCCAGCCCTCCTCGTCCTCTGCCAGTGTCCAGAAGCTCCCTCGAATCGCCATCGACCTCTCCGACGACCCACACAAGCCGGGACGCCCTGCAGAGCTGCCCTCGACGTCGTCTTCCTCGTCGGTGCCGCAGATCGCCACCGTCAAATCCGTCGCCGTCCGTGCCTCCCCAAGCTGACTGAGACCGCCTACGGGACCGCTGTGAGCTATACTAGCTTTCCCCTCTTCCCCCGTAGTCTCCTCCCCTCGCCGTAGCCATGCTAGCCACCGTACCGAGCACCGCCATCCGCCATGGACGCCGGGCATGGCGCTGCCGTGCCGCTCCGCTCAAGCCGACGAGCCTAGCGAGCTCCTAGATGTACCAGGAGGCCACAGATCCCCTTAGCTGGCCTCGCCGTACCCTGCAGCACCCCGCGCCGCTCGGGGCCGAACTCAGGCCGCCGCCCAACTCGTCGTTGCTGCCGCTACAGCCCGCCTGGCGACCTGCTACCGCCTCTGCTGGATGCCCGGGAGCACGGGCTCCCTCCTGGTGCCCTCAGCGCACCCAGCCGCTGCCCCTAGCGCCACTCTGGCGAGCCTCCGCCGCGAGATGTGGTCGCCGGCGCATAGTCCGGTAACACTGACGTGGCAGGATTAGATTAGGTGCTAATCACCCAGTTAAATAACCCCTGTTAACCCCCTGAGTCAATGACAGGTGGAGCCCACCAGTCAGATTTGACTTTGCCAATGCTGACGTTACAGTGACGTAGTGCTGACGCAGTTAACTATTTTCTGGATTAAAAATAATTCAGGAAATTCCATAAAATAGCCAAAACTTCTAAAATTCATATAAATTCAACCGTAACTCCAAATGAAATAAGTTATATATGAAAAATGATCAGAAAAATCCAATCTATCCATCTGTACAATTTTCATGCATGTTAGAGCAACTCATAGCTGCTGTTTAGCACAAATCATATAAATGGCATTTAAATATCCACATATGGAGTTTGAATTTGAATCTTTGATTCAAACCAACTTCATTTAATCTGGTTGCTAGTTGCATTAGCTCAAACCACAGCATATTGCCATGTCACACTCATGCATCATATTGTTGCATTGCATTGATTGTGTTCTTTCTCTGTTGCCGGTGTTTGTCCCCCCTCAGTAGACGTTATTCAGATGATGAGTTCGATGACACCGATGAAGAACTATTACTATCTTCAGAAGTGCCAGGTAAGCAAAACACCCTTGTTCATTCCGATACAATCCCACTCTCTCGCTCCTGCTCTCTTTTACTGCATTAGGACAACAACGATTCAACTGTTACATGCTGCGGTAGCTGAACCCATTTATCCTCTGCATGACCTGTCATTGCCACAGTAAATAGATGAAACCCACTAGCATGAGTAGGAGTTGTTTGAGCCCTGATGTGCCTACTCATTCATGCTTGTTTGTCATGCCTGCTACTGCTTAGAGTTGAGTAAGGTCTGATTCATCGGGGATGAATTGGAGGTGTGTAAACATGTCCTACTGTGTGTGAGCTAAGTGTGTGAACACAATTTGGTAAAGGTAGCGGTGAGAGGCCATGTAGGAGTACATGGTGGGTTGTCTCATTGAAACAGTCCTCAGGAACTGAGTTCTGGGTTTGTGATCCATGAACAGTTGCTACCACACATTGGGTTCCGGTAACTCGGCCCCTCTCGGCTTAGTAATCAACTTGATCTCTGTCCAGGAGTTGCAACTAGGTTCTGGTGTTTGTAGGTAGTGTTAGTAGTCTACCAAGTGGCACCCGTTACAGGTGGGCTTGGGACAGACTAGGCACAGTTGCTCGGTGTACCAAGTGGCACCCCGATGGTGGGCTTGGGAACCCTGCACACATCGTTTGGGGCCGTGAACGACACCCCGGCCGGATCTCCTTGCAGATGGAACCCGAATAGGCAATAAACCTGGATGAGAGACTTGTGTGGTTAGTCAGGTCATGGCCGACACCCTCGCTGGGCTTCTGCTTGAAGGTTGCCGAGTACATGTCCTGTAAACGGCGGTAAGTGGTTAGAGCGTGTGTGAAGAAGTACACCCCTGCAGGGTTAATATGATCTATTCGAATAGCCGTGTCCGCGGTAAAGGACTTCTGGGTTGCCTGTACAGTTCATAGATAACTGGAAGTGGATACTCTAAAATACGCAAGATAAGCGTGAGTGCTACGGATGGCGTTCTCGTAGGGAGACGGGAGCGGATCCATAGTGGTGTATTGATATGGTGAATATGTGGACTCGTGTGCGCCACCTCAAAAGAGTTACTTGCAGTCGTAGTTTAGGATAGCCACCGAGTCAAAGCTGGCTTGCTGCAGTTAAACCCCACCATCCCCTTTGTTGATAATGATGCATATGTAGTTAGTTCTGATGTAAGTCTTGCTGGGTACATTTGTACTCATGTTTGCCTATTTTATGTTTTTGCAGAGACTTCTGTCTCACTAGTAGTTCCGCGTGGACTTCGACGTTTAGCTTGTTACCTCAGCCACGATCTTGTGCCCTCGGCAGGATCTGGTAGATAGTCAGGCTTCTCAGCCTTTTTCATTTGTAGATGTCTGTACTTAGACATGTTAAGGTTCCGCTTGTGCTTTGACTTGTATGCTTTGAATGTTGGGTCATGAGACCCATGTTTGTAATATCTCGCTCCTTGGAGCCTATTGAATAAATACTTGAGTTGTAGAGTCATGTTGTGATGCCATCTTGTATTTGCACATATCGAGCATATTGTGTGTATGTTATTGAAATGCTTGGTATGTGTGGGATCTGACTATCTAGTTGTTTATCCTTAGTAGCCTCTCTTACCGGGAAATGTCTCCTAGTGCTTCCACTAAGCCATGGTAGCTTGCTACCGCTCCGGAACACTTAGGCTGGCCAGCATGTGTCCTTCTTCGTTCCTGTGTCTGTCCCTTTGGGGAAATGTCACGCGATGAATACCGGAGTCCTGTTAGCCCGCTACAGCCCGGTTCACCGGAGTCCTGCTAGCCCAGTGCTACAACCTAGATTCACTCGCTGATGACCGACACGTTCGATGCTGGGTCATGGATGCCTGTCCTTGTAAGTTTGTGCCAATTTGGGTTTACGACTAGCCATGTCAGCCCAGGCTCCTTATCATATGGATGCTAGCGACACTATCATATACGTGTGCCAAAAGGCGCAAACGGTTCCCGGCAAAGGTAAGGCGACACCCGTGGGGATACCGTGCGTGAGGCCGCAAAGTGATATGAGGTGTTACATGCTAGATCGATGTGGCATTGAGTCGGGGTCCTGACAGCTTTGGTATCAGAGCCTGACTGCCTGTAGGATTACCAAGCCAAATTGGTCGAAGTTGTGTCTAGAAATGCTTTAGTTATGTAGGGGAATCGATTGTGGGTTGGAACGTAAGGATCTTTTTACTCCTTTACCTCATGCCCTTCTGATTCGAGTCATCTTATCCTTCCTACGGGGTTAAGAAACTAGGCTATCTCTTCTTTCTATCAGGATCACGTGTTACTAATCTGTAGACTTATAGATTGTTGGATTTAAGCCTCATTTCAGTTCCTACTACTTCCGTGTATTCATAGCTGGCCTCAGAATCTTGTTATTGAGGTGATCGAGTGGTTATGTCACCATTTTACAGGATGTCTCAAATCTTTTTTGAGCATTTACAGCCGTTATGCTGTCTGAGTCGTCCCAGGTTTCCAAACAATCTGATGCATTTGCAAAATCCTTTCCCTCTGGTTTCGATGTTCCTCTAGGCCAGGTTAATCACACTAATTGTGAGTTGAGGTATTCTATTGCCTTGACATATATGTTGGAATTATTATTATGACCCTAGATGTCTTAGAGTGCCACCTAGTAATCGAACCATGTTTTGTGTCCCAGTGTGATGATTCTGGCCGTTATTCTCGAAAGCATCACGTGATGCCATTTGGTTAGTAGGAATTCTGTTCCTGGGTTTATGAACCCGAGATTCACCCTACTTACCTCATGTTGATAGTGTTTGCTAGTTCCTTTATGACATTAGTAACCTTTGCAATAGTCCTCGAGGTTCGTGGTATTTCCTTCTTCCAAATACTATGAACCGTTTATGGCAGAAGTTCTTTGAACCAAAAAATCACAACCAGAGTGCTCTTGACGAGTTCTCGATTCTATGTTGTTACTCTGCCAGTTCTACCTTTCTGCATGGGTTATCCGGAAGAAACCTGTAGAACTTGGTTCGACATACTAACCTATGCATCCACAACTCAGAAAGTTATATGTTCCTTGAGTTGTCCCTCTTTAGTTGTTTCCTTGCTCTCGTCTATCAATTGATAGTCAGGATGGTTATGCATTCATGTTATCGATGCCTATGATTTCTGTGGTCCGACAAGCCATTCCATTTCGGAATGACTAGGTGAAACAAATTCCAGTACCTTATCCATTTCTAGGATTTGGTCAAAGCAGTTGTATCCCGCAGATCAAAACGCCAATCCAGCTTTTGTTCTGTTCCACCTTGGAGTGTTACCATCTTTATGTCAAGAGTGTCATGAGAATTGCACCACCTCTTATGAATTCTTGACGCAGTAATGCTTCTTGCCATCATTGTTAATTCCTCGGTTCCCGTGTTATTGTAACCGGAATGCCGACAACTGAATCGTGATGTGTGAAATCAATACTGCTAGCAACCCCGTTGCTTGGTAGTTAAAGGACAGTAATTTCATTCTTATCATGTTGGTTCTTGAATCCTCATTCTAAGATAGATTGTGCTACCTAGTCCTTATTTTCGGTGCACTCTTCGATCAATGAGTTAGGATTGTTCCAATCCCTTGCTTATTTGACCATATCATCTTGCCCTGAAAAGCAAGATTATTCTCGAGCCTAGTGACATATCGGTGGATCGTGATTTTCTGTATATCTTCTCAGAAGTATTACCAAGTTGTCACCTGACTGCTATGTTGAGCTCGTGATCAGGTTGGTTTCTTGTAAACCACCCCTTCTCCAAGAATCCGTGTTGGATACCCCTGAGCTAGTTGGTTAAGCTAAACAACAACTTGGAGAGCTGGAAGATAAAGGCTTCTCCGACTTAGTTCATATTAAGGGATATCTTGTATGTATGTTGAAGAAAGATGATGTCTTCATCGATTGTTCCCCGTGATCAGTTGTTGGGCCTATTATCTTGTCAAAACTTTGATTTGAGTGTGGGCTATTCTCAAATCAAATCAAAACCAATGATGTTCGTAATGTTGTCTTACTCGTTGTTGATTCCTCGAGCATACACCATTACATTTTTTGGTCTGACCAATGCTATCACCGTGTTCACATGATGGTGGAAGTCCAGTGATATGGAAATTCTGATGAGTTGCTATTGAGCCCATCAGCGAAATTTTTTCTCCTCCATGAATCATGTTGAACGTCTAAGTTAGCATTGGAAACTTGTGTAAGCATTATCTTCATGAACCGCTCATGAAGCATATGTTTGGTTGTAAGAAGTGATTTCCTCTAATTCATGTGCAAATGGTGCAAGTTGCCGCCGTGGATTCGAGAAAGTCAATGTTGCTTCCTCTGGAATCATCCCAAATCGGTCATACATACGTGTGAAGTACTCTGTGGTTTGGAGACTTGCAACCTTCATTCTATATGTGTCCCTAGCACACCAAGCCACTGATTGATTTGTTCAAGGAAAAGAAGTTTTTAAGTGCTAATCCTTAAGGACCCAAAGGTACATGCGCAGGACTTCGCTCTCCGCAATGATGGTTCCCCACCTGAATGCGGTAGTGTTTTATTGTAAGACTACTATGTGGTCATGCTTGTCTGGGACAACGTGTTCACATGTTTGTAGCAGAACCAGCTCATGTTTTGGAGCTTAATATCGTAGTTCATTTCCCGAGAATCTCGCAACATCATCTCGTCAATTTGTGTTGCAAACTTTCATTTTTATTTCTAGACTCGATGAGTCTGGAATATCCTGACACCAACCAGATCTGAATCTCAGGCAGATATGATGGTTGGAACATTTCCCAAGAACTATAATATTGGTCCCTCGATAACCGGTAAAGTGGATGTCTTGGCTAACACACCCAGCCGGAAGACCTATTATTGTAGTATCTTGATTGAAGAAGTTGGCCACCTCCCCATAAGGATTTTGTTGGATTTACTCCCTAGTTGTTCCTTATGGATTTTTATGTTTCCAAAGTTCGACCTTTAGTTGATGTGCTAGATATCAGACCATATGAATGGGATACACTAGCACATCAAGGAGAACATTAGAAACGGAGTGCTAAATGTCTCTCGGTCAATCATCCAGATTCTGTTTCCTTGGCCTCACTAAGGTGAAATCTGAGAAGGTGTTATTTTCATTTGCATCCGCATCGTCCATCACTATTCATCATGGTGGTATGTTGTGTTGCCAGGATCCTTTCCACGGATATTGGTAAAACCTTGATGAATATGGAAGTGCTCAAGTTCCTGAGAGCACACTCAGTCACTAGGTTATATCCTCGGTATCAATTGGGATGTGCCTCCCGTTTGCCGAGTTGTTCTATAACCATAGTTTCCCTTCTGATCTGAGTATGCCATTTCTTCGAACTCCGTCAAATGATCGTTCGTAAATTGCCTCAGGCTGGTGAAAAGAGTTCCAATGATCTATGTATCAAAAGTAATTCCTTTTTGCCACTTGAGGGAATAATTCTACGAGTCACCTTCTCTAAGGTGCCCCGTTATGGAATCATGGCAATTATTCCTCGCTACTCTGAAACCTTGCACCATCTTACTTAAGCGTTGTGCTTACCAAATTGAACCCTCGTCAACTGTTACTATCCCCCTCTCTCGATGTATGTGTTTGAGTCCTAGCTCAAGAGTTGATCTAATGTCTCACTCCATGAGTTGATCCTAAGTGCTCGATCTTCGAGGAGATCAATTTCTGTAGAGTTTCTCCCTGTCGCCTTCATGCTGGATGAAGATCTCGAAAGCAAAGGCGTCAAAATCAATTGGAGCAATAAATCAACATCTTTGAGAAGGGCTATTGGATCATGAAGATCGTGTTAGCTTGTGACCCCTCTGACTTCTTACCTCACGACTTGAATCTCGGGACGAGATTCTTGTTTAGTAGGGGTGAGCTGTCACATCCCTAGTTCTGGTATGCTCTAGGCTAGCCCTTCATGTGTGCATCATGTTTAAAATTCTCAGAAACTTGAAATGGGGATTGCCTAAACCCTAGCATTAAGGAATTCACTAGGTTCAACCAAAATATTTCCAGTAATTCCAAATGGCTTTCAAAAATGTTCATCATTCTTGGAAAATGCTGCAAACAGTAACCAGAGGTGATGCACATTTTTCCATGACATATTTGGGCTCTAGATTAAATCATACTCTATTTGCATTTGGGCATTTAAATGCTATTAAATATTTTAAATGCTCAAATAATCATAAACTTAAATGCTCAAATATTTTAAATGTTTGCTATTGGTTATATTCCAACCAGTGGCATTGTGTAGTTTCATGATTTTTGGGTCTGTTTAAGTATTTTTAATAAAGCCCTAAAGATTACAGAATAAATAGAAAACTGTAACAGAATTAGAAAGAGAGAGGAAGGACTCACCTGGGCCACCTACCTGGCTTACCTGAAGTCTCACCTGTGGCCTGGCACTGTTGCTGGCGGCCCAGCCCACCAGGCAACATGCCAGTCATCCCCTTCCTCTCACCAGTGTGCATTGTGCATGGCGCACGCACAGGAGGTGAGGGCCACCTCCTGCTTCATGCTGGAGGCTTGTCCTCCTCCCTGACCCCGTGCCTGGAGACGCCCGAGCACCCTCTCACTTCTCCCTTGCTCTAGCCCCTACCCCTCTCATTTCTGTGCTCACCGAGAGGAGCCTGTCGCCGCCGTCCACCATTCGTGCAGCCACCGAGCCCTCCTCGTCCTCTGCCAGTGTCCAGAAGCTCCGCCGAATCGCCATCGACCTCTCCGACGACCCACACAAGCCGGGATGCCCTACAGAGCTGCCCTCGACGTCGTCTTCCTCGTCGGTGCCACAGATCGCCGCTGTCAAATCCGTCGCCGTCCGTGCCTCCCCAAGCTGACTGAGACCGCCTACGGGACCGATGTGAGCTATACTAGCTTTCCCCTCTTCCCCCGTAGTCTCCCCTCCCCCCCGCTGTAGCCGTGCTAGCCACCGTACAAAGCACCGCCGTCCGCCATGGACGCCGGGCATGGCGCTGCCGTGCTGCTCCGCTCAAGCCGACGAGCCTAGCGAGCTCCTAGATGTACCAGGAGGCCGCAGATCCCCTTAGCTGGCCTCGCCGTACCCTGCAGCACCCCGTGCCGCTCGGGGCCGAACTCCGGCCGCCGCCCAACTCGCCACTGCTGCCGCTACACCCTGCCTCGCGACCTGCTACCGCCTCCGCTGGATGCGCAGGAGCATGGGCTCCCTCCTGGTGCCCTCAGCGCACCCAGCCGCTGCCCCTAGCGCCACTCCGGCGAGCCTCTGCCGTGAGATGTGGTCGCCGGCGCATAGTCCGGTAACGCTGGCATGGCAGGATTAGATTAGGTGCTAATCACCCAGTTAAATAACCCATGTTAACCCCCTGAGTCAATGACAGGTGGAGCCCACCAGTCAGATTTGACTTTGGCCAATGCTGACGTTATAGTGACGTAGTGCTGACGCAGTTAACTATTTTCTGGATTAAAAATAATTCAGGAAATTCCATAAAATAGCCAAAACTTCTAAAATTCATATAAATTCAACCGAACTCCAAATGAAATAAGTTATATATGAAAAATGATCAAAAAAATCCAATCTATCCATCTGTACCATTTTCATGCATGTTAGAGCAACTCATAGCTGCTGTTTAGCACAAATCATATAAATGGCATTTAAATATCCACATATGGAGTTTGAATTTGCATCTTTGATTCAAACCAACTTCATTTAATCTGGTTGCTAGTTGCATTAGCTCAAACCACAACATATTGCCATGTCACACTCATGCATCATATTGTTGCATTGCATTGATTGTGTTCTTTCTCTGTTGCCGGTGTTTGTCCCCCCTCAGTAGACGTTGTTCAGATGATGAGTTCGATGACACTGATGAAGAACTATTACTATCTTCAGAAGTGCCAGGCAAGCAAAACACCCTTGTTCATTCCGATACAATCCCACTCTCTCGCTCCTGCTCTCTTTTACTGCATTAGGACAACAACGATTCAACTGTTACATGTTGCGGTAGCTGAACCCCTTTATCCTCTGCATGACCTGTCATTGCCACAGTAAATAGATGAAACCCACTAGCATGAGTAGGAGTTGTTTGAGCCCTGATGTGCCTACTCATTCATGCTTGTTTGTCATGCCTGCTACTGCTTAGAGTTGAGTAAGGTCTGATTCATCGGGGATGAATTGGAGGTGTGTAAACATGTCCTACTGTGTGTGAGCTAAGTGTGTGAACACGATTTGGTAAAGGTAGCGGTGAGAGGCCATGTAGGAGTACATGATGGGTTGTCTCATTGAAACCATCCTCATGAACTGAGTTCTGTGTTTGTGATCCATGAACAGTTTCTACCACACATTGGGTTCCGGTAACTCGGTCCCTCTCGGCTTATTAATCAACTTGATCTCTGTCCAGGAGTTGCAACTAGTTTCTGGTGTTTGTAGGTAGTGTTAGTAGTCTACCAAGTGGCACCCGGTACAGGTGGGCTTGGGACAGACTAGGCACAGTGGCCCGGTGTACCAAGTGGCACCCGGATGGTGGGCTTGGGAACCCTGCACACATCGTTTGGGGCCGTGAGCGACACCCCGGCCGGATCTCCTTGCGGATGGAACCCGAATAGGCGATAAACCTGGATGAGAGACTTGTGTGGTTAGTCAGGTCGTGGCCGACACCCTCGCCGGGCTTCCGCTTGAAGGTTGCCGAGTACATGTCGTGTAAACGGCGGTAAGTGGTGAGAGCGTGTGTGAAGAAGTACACCCCTGCAGGGTTAATATGATCTATTCGAATAGCCGTGTCCGCGGTAAAGGACTTCTGGGTTGCCTGTACAGTTCATGGATAACTGAAAGTGGATACTCTAAAATACGCAGGATAAGCGTGAGTGCTACGAATGGCGTTCTCGTAAGGACACGGGAGCAGATCCATAGTGGTGTATTGATATGGTGAATATGTGGACTCGTGTGCGCCACCTCAAAAGAGTTACTTGCAGTCGTAGTTTAGGATAGCCACCGAGTCAAAGCTGGCTTGCTGCAGTTAAAACCCACCACCCCCTTTGTTGATAATGATGCATATGTAGTTAGTTCTGATGTAAGTCTTGCTGGGTACATTTGTACTCATGTTTGCCTATTTTACGTTTTTGCAGAGACTTCCGTCTCACTAGTAGTTCCGCGTGGACTTCGACGTTTAGCTTGTTACCTCAGCTACGATCTTGTGCCCTCAGCAGGATCTGGTAGATAGTCAGGCTTCTCAGCCTTTTTCATTTGTAGATGTCTGTACTCAGACATGTTAAGCTTCCGCTTGTGCTTTGACTTGTATGCTTTGAATGTTGGGTCATGAGACCCATGTTTGTAATATCTCGCTCCTTGGAGCCTATTGAATAAATACTTGAGTTGTAGAGTCATGTTGTGATGCCATCTTGTATTTGCACATATCGAGCATATTGTGTGTATGTTATTGAAATGCTTGGTATGTGTGGGATCTGACTATCTAGTTGTTTATCCTTAGTAGCCTCTCTTACCGGGAAATGTCTCCTAGTGCTTCCACTGAGCCATGGTTGCTTGCTACCGCTCCGGAACACTTAGGCTGGCCGGCATGTGTCCTTCTTTGTTCCTGTGTCTGTCCCTTCGGGGAAATGTCACGCGGTGAATACCGGAGTCCTGTTAGCCCGCTACAGCCCGGTTCACCGGAGTCCTGCTAGCCTAGTGCTACAACCTGGATTCACTCGCTGATGACCGACACGTTCGATGATGGGTCATGGATGCCTGTCCCTATAAGTTTGTGCCACTTTGGGTTTACGACTAGCCATGTCAGCCCAGGCTCCTTATCATATGGATGCTAGCGACACTATCATATACGTGTGCCAAAAGGCGCAAACGGTCCCGGGCAAAGGTAAGGCGACACCCATTGGGATACCGTGCGTGAGGCCGCAAAGTGATATGACGTGTTACATGCTAGATCAATGTGGCATTGAGTCGGGGTCCTGACACTTTATCACTAAGCAGTAGCGATAGTCGTAGTAACAATAGTTGGCGAGACGACAACGTTGCTACGATGGAGATCAAGGTGTCGCGCCGGTGACAATGGAGATCATGACGATGCTTCGGTGATGGAGATCATGAGCACAAGATGATGATCGCCATATCATGTCACATATTATGATTGCATGTGATGTTTATCTTTTATGCATCTTATTTTGCTTAGTACGACGGTAGCATTATAAGATGATCCCTTACTAAATTTCAAGGTATAAGTGTTCTCCCTGAGTATGCACAGTTGCTACAGTTCGTCGTGCCAAGACACCACGTGACGATCGAGTGTGATAAGCTCTACGTTCACATACAACGGGTGCAAGCCAGTTTTGCACATGCAGAATACTCGGGTTAAACTGGACGAGCCTAGCATATGCAGATATGGCCTCGGAACACTGGAGACCGAAAGGTCGAGCGTGAATCATATAGTAGATATGATCAACATAGTGATGTTCACCATTGAAAACTACTCCATCTCACATGATGATCGGACATGGTTTAGTTGATTTGGATCACGTGATCATTTAGATGACTAGAGGGATGTCTATCTAAGTGGGAGTTCCTAAGTAATATGATTAATTGAACTTTAATTCATCATGAACTTAGTCCTCATAGTATTTTGCAAATTATGTTATAGATCAATAGCTCGCGTTGTTGCTTCCCTATGTCTTTATATGTGTTCCTAGAGAAAACTAAGTTGAAAGATGATAGTAGCAATGATGTGGATTGGGTCCATGATATGAGGTTTATCCTCATTGCTGCACAGAAGAATTATGTCCTTGATGCACCGCTAGGTGACAGGCCTATTGCAGGAGTAGATGCAGATGCTATGAATGTTTGGCTAGCTCAATATGATGACTACTTGATAGTTTAGTGCACCATGCTTTACGGCTTAGAACTGGGACTTCAAAAATGTTTTGAATGCCACGGAGCATATGAGATGTTCCAAGAGCTGAAATTGGTATTTCAGACTCATGCCCATGTCAAGAGGTATGAGACCTCTGACAAATACTTCACCTAGAATATGGAAGAGAATTGCTCAGCTAGTGAGCATGTGCTCAGAATGTCTGGGTACTACAATTGCTTGAATCAAGTGGGAGTTAATCTTCCAGATAAGATAGTGACTGACAGAGTTCTCTAATTAGCATCACCAAGTTACTGGAACTTCATGATGAACTATAGTATGCAAGGGATGAGGAAAACAATTCCCGAGCTCTTCGTGATGCTGAAATCGATGAAGGTAGAAATCAAGAAAGAGCATCAAGTGTTGATGATTGATAAGACCACTAGTTTCAAGAAAAGGGCAAAGGGAAGAAGGGGAACTTCAATAAGAATGACAAGCAATTTGTCACTCCCGTGAAGAAGCCCAAAGCTGGAGCTAAGCCTGCAACTAAGTGCTTCTACTGTAAAGGAAATGGTCACTGGAAGCGGAAGTACCCCAAATATTTGGCGAATAAGAGGGATGGCAAAGTGAACAAAGGTATATATGATATATAGGTTATTGATGTGTACCTTACTAGTGTTCATAGTAGCCCCTGGGTATTTGATACTTGTTCGGTTGCTAAGATTAGTAACTCGAAACAGGAGTTACAGAATAAACAGAGACTAGTTGAGGGTGAAGTGATGATGTGTGTTGGAACTGGTTCCAAGATTGATATGATCATCATCGCACACTCCCTATACTTTCGAGATTAGTGTTGAACCTAAATAAATGTTATTTGGTGTTTGCGTTGAGCATAAATATGAATAAGACAGAGAATAATTGTTATTCTGTTTGCGTTGAGCATAAATAGATCATGTTTATTGTGATACAATTATTCATCTAAGACAGAGAATAATTGTTATTCTGTTTACATGAATAAAACCTTCTATGGTCATACGCCCAATGTTGATGGTTTACTGAATCTTGATCGTAGTGATTGATGTCTACTACACAACCTTCTTCTTGTAGACATTGTTGGGCCTGCAAGTGCACAAGTTTGTAGGACAGTAGCAAATTTCCCTCAAGTGGATGACCTAAGGTTTATCAATCCGTAGGAGGCATAGGATGAAGATGATCTCTCTCAAACAACCCTGCAACCAAATAACAAAGAGTCTCTTGTGTCCCCAACACACCCAATACAATGGTAAATTGTATAGGTGCACTAGTTCGGCGAAGAGATGGTGATACAAGTGCAAAATAGATAGTAGATAAAGGTTTTTATAATCTGAAATTATAAAAACAGCAAGGTAGCAAGCGATAAAAGTGAGCGTAAACGGTATTGCAATGATAGGAAACAAGGCCTAGGGTTCATACTTTCACTAGTGCAAGTTCTGTCAACAATAATAACATAGATGGATCATATAACAATCCCTCAACATGCAACAAAGAGTCACTCCAAAGACACTAATAGCAGAGAACGAACGAAGAGATTATGGTAGGGTACGAAACCACCTCAAAGTTATTCTTTCGGATCAATCTATTCAAGAGTTCGTACTAGAATAACACCTTAAGACACAAATCAACCAAACCCTAATGTCACCTAGATACTCCATTGTCACCTCAAGTATCCGTGGGCATGATTATACGACATGTATCACACAATCTCAGATTCATCTATTCAACCAACACAAAGTACTTCAAAGAGTGCCCCAAAGTTTCTACCGGAGAGTCAAGAACGTGTTCCAACCCCTATGCATAGGTTCATGGGTGGAACCCGCAAGTTGGTCACCAAAACATACATAAAGAGGCACATGATATCCCATTGTCACCACAGATAAGCACGACAAGATATACATCAAGTATTTTCATAAAATACTCAATCCGATAAGATAACTTCAAAGGGGAAAACTCAATTCATCACAAGAGAGTAGAGGGTGAGAAACACCATAAGATCCAACTACAATAGCAAAGCTCGGGATACATCAAGATCGTGCCATAGAGGGAACACGAGAGAGAACACGAGAGAGAGAGATCAAACACATAGCTACTGGTACATACCCTCAGCCCCTAGGGTGAACTACTCCCTCCTCGTCATGGATAGCACCGGGATGATGAAGACGGCCACCGGTGAAGGATCCCCCCTATGGCAGGGTGCCGGGAAGGGCTCCCGAGAGGTTTTTGGTGGCTACAGAGGCTTGCAGTGGCGGAACTCCCGATCTATCTTCTCCGTGGATGTTTTTAGGGTACATGGGACTATATAGGCGAAAGAAGTCGGTTGGGAGGTGCTCGAGGGGCCCACGAGACAGGGGGCGCGCCCAGTAGGGGGGGGCACCCTCCTATCTCGTGGCCTCCTCGAGGGTCTTCTGACGTGAACTCCAAGTCTCCTGGGTGATATTCTTCCCAAAAATAACGCTCCCGAAGGTTTCATTCCGTTTGGACTCCGTTTGATATTCCTTTTCTTCGAAATATTGAAACAGGCAATAAAGTAGCAATATGGGCTGGGCCTCCGGTTAATAAGTTAGTCCCAAAAGTAATATAAAAGTGTATAATAAAGCCCACAATCATTCAAAACAGATAATAAAATAGCATGAATGCTTCATAAATTATAGATACATTGGAGACGTATCAGTGATACACATATTCATAATTAATATTGATGCCAAAAGATGCAAAGTTGATAATGATAGTGCAACATATTTTTGGCACTGCCGTTTAGGTCATATTGGTGTAAAGCGCATGAAGAAACTCCATGATGATGGGCTTTTTGGAATCACTTGATTATGAATCATTTGATACTTGCAAACCGTGCCTTATGGGCAAGATGACTAAAACTCTGTTCTACGGAACAATGGAACAAGCTAATGACTTACTGGAAATAATACATACCGATGTATGAGGTCCGATGAGTGTTGAGGCTCATGGCAGGTATCATTATTTTCTAACCTTCATAGTTGATTTGAGCAGATATGGGTATATCTACTTAATGAAACACAAGTCTGAAACATTGGAAAAGTTCAAAGAATTTCAAAGTGAAGTAGAGAATCATTGTAACAAGAAAATAAAGTTTCTATGATCTGATCATGGAGGTGAGTATTTGAGTTACGAGTTTGGCCTTCATTTAAAACAATGTGGAATAGTTTCACAGCTCACGCCACCTGGAACACCACAGCGTAATGGTGTGTCCGAATGTCGTAACCGCAGTTTATTAGATACGGTGTGATCTATGATGTCTCTTACCGATTACCACTATCATTTTGGTATTATGCATTAGAGACAGTTGCATTCACGTTAAACAGGGCACCATCAAAATCCGTTGAGACGACGCCTTATGAACTGTGGTTTGGCAAGAAACCAAAGTTGTCATTTCTTAAAGTTTGGGGCTATGATGCTTATGTGAAAAAGCTTCAACCTGATAAGCTCGAACCCAAGTCGGAGAAGTGTGTCTTCATAGGATACCCAAAGGAAACTGTTGGGTACACCTTCTATCACAGATCCGAAGGCAAAATCTTTGTTGCTAAGAATGGATCCTTTCTATAGAACGAGTTTCTCTCGAAAGAAGTGAGTGGGAGGAAATTAGAACTTGATGAGGTAATTGTACCTTCTCCCTTATTAGAAAGTAGTTCATCACAAAAATCAGGTCTAGTGATTCCTACACCAATTAGTGAGGAAGTTAATGATGATGATCATGAAACTTCAGATCAAGTTGCTACCGAACCTCGTAGGTCTTCTAGAGAAAGATCCGCACCAGAGTGGTATGGTAATACTGTTCTGGAAGTCATGTTACTAGACCATGCTGAACCTACGAACTATGAGGAAGCAATGATGAGCCCAGATTCCACGAAATGGCTTGAGGCCATGAAATCTGAGATGGGATCCATGTATGAGAACAAAGTGTGGACTTTGGTGGACTTGCCCGATGATCGACAAGCCATAGAAAAGAAATGGACCTTCAAGAGAAAGACGGACACTTATAGTAGTGTTACTATCTACGAAGCTCGACTTGTCACAAAAGATTTTCGAAATGTTCAAGGTGTTGACTACAATGAGATTTTCTCAACTGTAGCGATGCAAAAATCCGCCTGAATCAAGTTAGCAATTGCCATATTTTATGAAATCTGGCAAATGGATGTCAAAACTGCATTCCTTAAATGGATATTTCTTCAAGAAGAGTTGTATATGATGCAACCAGAAGGTTTTGTCAATCCTAAAGGTGCTAACAAAGTGTGCGAGCTCCAGCGATCCGTCTGTGGACTGGTGCAAGCATCTTAGAGTTGGAATATATGCTTTGATAAGGTGATCAAAGTATATGGTTTTATACAGACTTATGGAGAAGCCTGTATTTACAAGAAAGTGAGTGGGAGCACTATAGCCTTTCTAATAAGTATATGTGAATGACATATTGTTGATCAAAAATGATGTAGAATTTTCTGGAAAGCATAAACGAGAGTTTGAAATGAGATTTTCAAAGGAAGACCTCGGTGAAGTTGCTTACATATTGGGCATCAAGATCTATAGAGATAGATCAAGACGCCTCATAAAGATTTTCAATGAGTACATACCTTGCCAAGTTTTTGAAAGAGTTCAAAAATGGACCAGTCAAAGAAGGAGTTCTTGTCTGTATTACAAGGTGTAAAATTGAGTAAGACTCAAAGCCCGACCACGGCAGAAGACAGAAAGAGAATGAAAGTCATTCCCTATGCCTCAGACGTAGGTTCTATAAAGTATGCTATGCTGTGTACCAGACCTATTGTGTACCTTGCCATGAGTTTGGCAAGGGGGTACAATAGTGATCTAGAAGTAGATCACTGGACGGCGTTCAAAATTATCCTTAGTGAGGACTAAGGAAAAGTTTATCGGTTATGGGGTGATAAAGAGTTCATCATAAAGAGTTACGTCGATGCAAGCTTTTACACCGATCCAGATGACTCTAAGTCTCAATCTGGATACATACTAAAAGTGGGAGCAGTTAGCTAGAGTAGCTCTATGTAGAGCGTTGTAGACATAGAATATTGGCAAAATACATACAACTCTGAATGTGACAGACCCCTGGACTAAACTTCTCTCACGAGCAAAACATGATCACACCTTAGTACTCTTTGGGTGTTAATCACATAGCAATTTGAACTAGGTTATTTAATCTAGTAAACTCTTTGGGTGTTGGTCACATGGCGATGTGAACTACGGTGTTAATCACATATAGATGTGAACTATTGGTGTTAAATCACATGGTGATGTGAACTAGATTATTGACTCTAGCGCAAGTAGGATACTGAAGGAAATATGCCCTAGAGGCAATAATAAAGTTATTATTTATTTCCTTATCTCATGATAAATGTTTATTATTCATGCTAGAATTGTATTAACCGGAAACTTAGTACATGTGTGAATACATAGACAAAACATAGTGTCCCTAGTATGCCTCCACTTGACTAACTCGTTAATCAAAGATGGTTATGTTTACTAACCATAGACATGTGTTGTCATTTGATGAACGGGATAACATCATTAGGAGAATGATGTGATGGAAATGACCCATATGTTAGCTTAGCATTATGATCGTTACAGTTTCATTGCTACTGCTTTCTTCATGACATATACATGTTCCTCAGACTATGAGATTATGCAACTCCCGAATACCGGTGGAACACTTTGTGTGCTACCAAACATCACAATGTAAAAGGGTGATTATAAAGGTGCTCTACAGGTGTCTCCGAAGGTGTTTGTTGGGTTGGGATAGGTCGAGATTAGGATTTGTCACACCGTGTTTCGGAGAGGTATCTCTGGGCCCTCTCGATAATGCTCATCACTATAAGCATTGCAAGCATTGTAACTAATGAGTTAGTTGCGGGATGAAATATTACGGAACGAGTAAAGAGACTTGTCGGTAAGGAGATTGAATTAGGTATGATGATACCGACGATCAAATCTGAGGGCAAGTAACATACTAATGACAAAGGGAACAACGTATGTTGTTATGCGGTTTGACTGATAAAGATCTTCGAAGAATATGTGGGAACCAATATGAGCATCCAGGTTCTGCTATTGGTTATTGACTGGAGATGTGTCTCGGTCATGTCTACATAGTTCTCGAACCCGTAGGGTCCGCACGCTTAACGTTCGATGACGATTTGTATTATGAGTTATGTGATTTGATGAACCAAAGTTTGTTTGGAGTCCTGGATGAGATCACGGACATGATGAGGAGTCTTGAAATGGTCGAGACATAAGGATTTATATATTGGAAGGCTATATTCGGACATCGGAATGGTTCCGGAGAAGTTCGGGTATTTTTCGGAGTACCGGGAGGTTACTGAACCCCCCGGGAGAAGTTATGGGCCTTATGGGCCATAAGAGGGAAGCACACCAGCCCAAAAGGATATGGTGCACCCCCCCCCCTTGGGCAAGAGGCCGATTAGGACTAGGAGAAGGGGGCCGGACCCCCTTTCCTTCTCCTTCTCCCTTCCCCCTTTCCCACTTCTTGTGGGAGGTGGAATCCTACTAGGACTAGGGAGTCCTAGTAGGACTCCACACCTTGGCGCGCGCCCTTAGGGCCGGCCGCCTCTCCCTCTCCCTCCTTTATATATGGGGACAGGGGGCACCCTAGGACACACAAGTTGATCTTTTAGCTGTGTGCGGTGCCGCTCTCCACAGTTACACACCTCGGTCATATCGTCGTAGTGCTTAGGCGAAGCCCTGTGCCGGTAACTTCATCATCACCGTCGCCACGCCTTCGTGCTGACAAAAATCTCCCTCGACGTCAACTGGATCAAGAGTACGAGGGACGTTATCGAGCTGAACGTGTGCTGAACACAGAGGTGCCATACGTTCGGTACTTGGATCGGTTGGATCCCGAAAACGTCCGACTACATCAACCGCGTTAACTAACTCTTCCGCTTTCGGTCTACGAGGGTACGTGGACACACTCTCCCCTCTCGTTGCTATGCATCACCTAGATATATCTTGCGTGATCGTAGGAATTTTTTTGAAATTACCGCGTTCCCCAACAGGCCCATGGCAAATCCAATTCATAGACCATGGAAATTTTACTTAATGACCATGGCAATTGGTTTTTTCTATTTACAATGGAAAACTTGTTTTTAATGGACCATTGCATATTTATTATATGGACCATGGCAAGCATTCATTTTTTCCTAAAAAATTGCCATTTTTCTAGAGAGATTTAAAAAAAACTTGCCATGTGTCCATGGAAAATTCCTATATATTCCTAGAATTAACCGTGCCATGAGAATAAGTGTTAGTTGCAATCAGAAAGGAATTTGAAATGGCAAAAAACGTGAAGACATGTAAAATTGGGGACACATCACACATATAGATACATGGCAAACCTATATCTACACACCTAAAGCGATTTGCCAATTAAACTAACTTGCAAACCGCTCCAAAATCTGAGAAACCTTACATTACAATGCAAAATTTGGTAAAACAAACAATGAGGTGATGGGTACCTGATACATCTCCGTCGTATCTACTTTTCCAAACACTTTTGCCCTTGTTTTGGACCCTAACTTGCATGATTTGAATGGAACTAACCCGGACTGATGTTGTTTTCAGCAGAACTGCCATGGTGTTATTTTTGTGCAGAAATAGAAGTTCTCGGAATGACCTGAAACTCCATGGAGATTATTTTTTGAAGTAATACAAAAAACTGGCGAAAGAATCAAGGCCAGGGGGCCCACACCTTGTCCACGAGGGTGGGGGCACGCCCACCCCCTGGGGTGCGCCCCCTGCCTTGTGGGCCCACTGAGGCTCCACCGACCTCAACTCCAACTCTATATATTCACGTTCGGGGAGAAAAAACCAGGGAGAAGGATTCATCGCGTTTTACGATACGGAGCTGCTGCCAAACCCTAAACTCTCTCGGGAGGGTTGATTTGGAGTCCGTTCGGGGCTCTGAAGAGGGAATCCGTCGCCGTCGTCATCATCAACCATCCTCCATCACCAATTTCATGATGTTCACCGCCGTGCATGAGTAATTCCATCGTAGGCTTGCTGGACGGTGATGGGTTGGATGAGATTTATCATGTAATCGAGTTATTTTTCTTAGGGTTTGATCCCTAGTATCCATTATGTTCTAAGATTGATGTTGCTATGACTTTGCTATGGTTAATGCTTGTCACTAGGGCCCGAGTGCCATGATTTCAGATCTGAACCTATTATATTTTCATGAATATATGTGAGTTCTTGATCATATCTTGCAAGTCAATAGTCACCTACTATGTGTTATGATCCGGCAACACCGAAGTGACAATAATCGGGACCACTCCCGGTGATGACCGTAGTTTGAGGAGTTCATGTATTCACTAAGTGTTAATGCTTTGGTCCAGTACTCTATTAAAAGGAGGCCTTAATATCCCTTAGTTTCCAATAGGACCCCGCTGCCACGGGAGGGTAGGACAAAAGATGTCATGCAAGTTCTTTTCCATAAGCACGTATGACTATATCAGGAATACATGCCTACATTACATTGATGAATGAGCTAGTTCTGTGTCACCCTATGTTATAACTATTGCATGAGGAATCGCATCCGACATAATTATCCATCACTGATCCAATGCCTACAAGCTTTTCACATATTGATCTTTGCTTAGTTACTTTACAGTTGCCACTGTTACAATTACTACAAAACTGCTACTGTTACTTTTGCTACCATTACTGTTACTTCCATACTACTTTGCTACTAAATACTTTGTTGCAGATATTAAGTTATCCAAGTGTGGTTGAATTAACAACTTAACTGCTAATACTTGAGAATATTCTTTGGCTATCCCCTTGTGTCGAAACAATAAATATGGGTTGAATACTCTACCCTCGAAAATGGTTGCGATCCTCTATACTTGTGGGTTATCAAGACTATTTTTTGGCGCCGTTGCCGGGGAGCATAGCTCTATTCTTTGAGTAACTTGGGATTTATATCTGCTGATCACTATGAGGAACTTGAAAGACGAAAAAACTAAGAATTTTCCCTCAACTACGAGGGGAGGTAAGGAACTGCCGTCTAGCTCTACACTTGATTCTCCATCTGTTTTGAGTAAACTTGCGACACCTAAACCTGCTTCTGCTATTAATTCTGATATGTCGCATGTTATTGATGAAGCCACTTCTACTATGCATGATACTTATGATGAAACTACTTCTATGCTTGATACTATTGTGCCATTAGGTGAATTTCTTGATGAACAACTTGCTAGGGCTAGAGAGAATGAAATTATTGAAACTGATAATATTGATGAAAGTGATGATGAAGATTCTCCCCCTAAATATGAATTGCCTGTTGTGCCTGAGGGATATGTTATGGATGAAGAAACTGCTAGAGATTTTCTTGCTTGCAATGAGAGATCCGATCTTAAGAAATTATTAGCTAAGCTGAAAGAAAAGTCTCTGAATGCTAGAATGAAATATGACCCTGCTTTTTCTACTTCACCAATCTGTGTTACTGATAAGGATTATGATTTCTCTATTGACCCTGAGATAATTACTTTTGTTGAATCTGATCCTTTTTATGGCTATGAATCTGAAACTGTTGTGGCACATCTTACTAAGTTAAATTATATAGCCACCCTATTCACTGACGATGAGAAAACTCGCTACTAATATATCCTTAAGTTATTTCCGTTCTCATTAAAGGGTGATGCTAAAACTTGGTTTAATTCTCTTGATCCTGGTTGTGTGTGTAGTCCCCAAGATATGATTTATTAATTCTCTACTAAATATTTCCCCGCCCATAAGAAACAAGCTGCTTTAAGGGAAATATATAATTCTATGCAAATTGAAGAAGAGAGTCTCCCACAAGCTTGGGGGAGGCTTCTCCAATTACTTAATGATTTGCCTGATCATCCTCTCAAGAAAAATGAAATACTTGATATCTTTTATAATGGACTAACCGATGCTTCCATAGACCACCTGGATAGTTGTGCTGGTTGTGTTTTCAGGGAAAGAACTGTTGATCAAGCTGAATTGTTATTGAATAATATTTGACTAATTAAAATAATTGGACACTTCCTGAACCAACTCCTAAGCCAACTCCGAAGAAAAGAGGTGTTCTATTTCTCAGTCCTGAAGATATGCAAGAGGCAAAGAAATCTATGAAAGGAAAGGGTATTAAAGCTGAAGATGTTAAGAATTTACCTCCTGTTGAAGAAACACATGGCCTTAATTTACCACCTATTGAAGAAATACATGGTCTTGATAACCCGACACAGGTAGTAAAGGTAAATTCTCTCTATAGATATGATAAAGCTGAAACCACGTCTACTAAGTTTGCTAGCCAATGCTTGGATGAGTTTGATGACTTTATGGCTAAACAAGAAAACTTCAATGCTTATGTTGGTAGATAATTGAATCGTAAAGCTTATATGATTGAACACTTGAGTGATTATATGTCTAGAGTTAAAGGTGAACTTAAACTTATTAGTAAACATGCTTCTATGGTTACCACTCAAGTAGAACAGGTGCTTAAAGCTCAAAATGATTTGCTTAATGAATTAAATAATACGAAAAATGATAATGTTGTTAGAGTTATGAATAGAGGTGGTAAAATGACTTAGGAACCTTTGTATCCTGAGGGCCACCCTAAGAGAATTGAGCAAGATTCTTTGATGCACCTAGTTCTTCTAAAAAGAAGTGGAAGAAAAATGATAGGACTTTGCATGCTTCTAGTGAACCTATTGTAGACACACCTGATAATCCCAATGATATTTCTATTTCTGATGCTGAAACACAATCTGGTGATGAACATGAACCTAGTGATAATGTTCATGTTGATGCTCAACCTAGCAATAACAATGAGGTAGAGATTGAACCTGTTGTTTATCTTGATAACCCACAATCAAAGAATCAATATTATGATAAGAGAGACTTCGTTGCTAGGAAGCACGGTAAAGAAAGAGAACCATGGGTTCAAAAACCCATGCCTTTTCCTCCTAAACCATCCAAGAAAAAGGATGATGAGGATTTTGAGCGCTTTGCTGAAATGAATAGACCTATCTTTTTCCGTATGCGTTTGACTGATATTCTTAAAATGAATCCTTATGCTAAGTACATGAAAGATATTGTTACAAATAAAACAAAGATACCGGACGCTGAAATTTCCACCATGCTTGCTAATTATACTTTTAAGGGTGGAATATCTAAGAAACTTGGAGATGCAGGAGTACCAACTATACCGTGCTCCATTAAAAGAAACTATGTTAAAACTGCTTTATGTGATCTTGGAGCCGGTGTTAGTGTTATGCCTCTCTCTTTATATCATAGACTTGAATTGAATAAGTTGACACCTACTGAAATATCTTTGCAAATGGTCGATAAATCAACCGCTATACCTGTCGGTATTTGAGACGATGTGCCTGTTGTGGTTGCAAAAGTTACTATCTTGACAGACTTTATTATGTTTGATATTCCCGAGGACGATAGTATGTCGATTATCCTTGGTAGACCCTTTTTGAATACTCCATGGGCTGTTATTGGTTGCAACAAAGGCAATGTCACTTTTCATGTTAATGGTAATGAGCATACAATACACTTTCCGAGGAAACAACCTCAAGTCCACAGTATAAATTATATTGGAAAAATTCCGACTATTACTATTGGAGGTTTTGAATTCCCTCTTCCTATTGTCAAGAAGAAATATGATACTCTTATTGTTGGGGACATACATATCCCCGTTGAGGTAACCTAGTGCTATTCGAAAATTCTCCGGTTTCATGCGATTCGGAATAAGTTTGTTAACAAGACTTGATCAACCTTGTTAGTGGATTCCTTTTGATGAGAATGAGATGGATGAAGTTAGAAAGCACAACTCTCTGTACCCTCCTTTTACTTTTTGTTATTTAGATTAAATAAAGCCAAAATAGTATTTTCTGTCTGTTTTCTGAATTATCCGTGCAATAAAAAAATACCCCGAAAAAAATTTCTTCAAACGCCCTGAAAATGAAATGTATTTTTTCTAGAATATTTGAGAATATCTGGCACTGAGAACACAACAGGGGGAGTTAGCACCTGGCCACGAGGGTCCAGGGTGCGCCCCCTGCCTCGTGGGCCCCTGGTGGCCCCCCTCCACTTATTCCAGCACCCACAACTCCTTCTTCCTCCCAAAAAAATCACCAACCAGCTCAAGCATGAGTTCTAGCTCATCTTGCTGCCATTTTCGACCTCCTTGCTCAAAGCTGCACTCACAAAACTACTATGGGGGATTGTTCTTTGGTATGTGACTCCTCCAATGGTCTGATTAGTTTTTGTTCTAGTGCTTTATTCATTGCAATTTTTTGCTGCCTAGGTGACCCTATTCTTGAGCTTGCATGTCAAATTTATTTAGTCCCAAGTAGTTCTAATGAATTATATAGTCTCTAGGCACTTGTGGGAGTAGTTGCTATGAATTTTGTTGAGGTTGGTTCACTTTTATTTTGAGTTACTAAAAATTTCAGAAATTTTCAGAAAATGATGAAGATATTTTTTTAGGGGCTCTTTGAGCCGAAGCTCGAAGGATAAGCAAAGTGAAGAGGATAAAAAGCCCAAATTTAATCTCCCTCGCATCATGGAGGGTTCGGCCATGTGAATGGCCTTGTGATGAGTTCTTGAGAGCAGCCGGGGTTTATGATGGTTTTTATCATTTGGCTGAGAATGCAAGCCTCACCGACTTCCTCCATGATCAACTCGATCAGTCTATCCTACTCACTAATACTTCTGTGCAAAAAATTTACTTTCATGCTAGGAAATCACCACCTTCAGTGGAGTTTCATTTATATGATGAGGTAGGAGATGTCACTATATGATTTTTGTGGGGTTTGCAAGATACCCTTTGTGGGCAACATAGAGGAACCACATCGTAGTGATCTAGATGGATTTATTGATATGATCGTTGTAGGGGAGACGAGGAAGGTTTCCGATGCAAGAATTACTAGCATACACTTTCCTATTCTACGTTACTTTGCAATATTTGCTAGTAGATGCTTAATTGGTCGCGGGAACTGTGGAAACCTTAGTGCCCCTGATATTGTTATTTTGTGTGATGCCTTGTTTCACGATAACACTTTTAGTTTACGCACTATTATTGTTAAACGATTAAGCCTGAACCGTACAAAGGGCCCCATCTTTGGAGGCATCTTTGCTTCACGCCTTGCTAAACACTTTAGGATACCTATTAGGTATTATGAGAAAGAGGAAAAGTTGTTGCCTCCTGTTTTTCTAGATTATAAGAGTATGGTAGCACATGAATTTATTGTTAAAAATAATGAGATCATGCTTAAGTATGATTTGATATTTAATAAAACTCACAGTGAGACTATTATCTTGCCTGCACCCTCTTTGTTTGACATATTTTCAGGCACGTACCTCATCTACCGGAGCGTGACACCAGCTCTAGATCCTGAACCGGAACAACCACTTGACCCTTGTTGACAGTCCATTTATCAGTGGGATCCGGAGGAGATCGCCAACCAGTGGCACTCAGATGACACTCCTCAGTAAACCGGAGAGAGTAGCTTCAATCCATGGGCATAGACCAACTTAGCCAAAAGCCTAAGCTTGGGGGAGTACCTATTTATCACCGACATTACATTCATGTTCACACACTCATTCTAGTTGTGGGTGCTCATACTTTTTCATTGTACTATCCATGCTAGTTTATTTTCTTTTCTAAGCTTTCCTCTTGCGTGTTTGATTAACCTTAAGAAAAACCAAAAAAATAGTTATAGCTTTTAGCTAGTTTACTTTCCATGCTTGTAATAGTAGTAACTAAAAGAAAACTCAAAAAGATTTCTCGTTCTTCTTTTGCTTGTTGGAAGCTTTCCCATGTAAATAGTTTTATTTCTTCTCTTTCCTTTGGGGGTCGAGAGGAGAAGACCATGATGAAAATGTTGAGTGGCTCTCGTATGCATTATTGTTGATTTAACCAAGAGCCCATATTACCTTGTCTTCTCCCATGAATTGAATGCTTGCAGATTCCAACTTAGTCCAATGCACGTGCACTATTAGTCTATTATTATTATCCACACCGTTCGGTCGTGCAAGTGAAAGGCAACTTAGTCCAATGCACGTGCACTATTAGTTCATCATTCCTGATTCAGCCTATTATGAATAAACATGTTTGCAATGACAATTAGAGATTATAGTTTCTTATGCCATGCTTAATTAGCTAGGAGTTTATAATGGTTTACCTTGCGTGCCAACATGCTATAAAAATGGTTGTGATGTGGTATGATAGGGTGGTATCCTCCTTTGAACGATTCGAGTGACTTGACTTGGCACATGTTCACGCATGTAGTTGAAACAAAATCAACATAGCCTCCATGATATATATGTTCGTGGTGGATTATATCCTACTCATGCTTGCACTCTGTGTTGATTAATTTTAATGCATGTTCATGACTGTTGTCGCTCTCTAGTTGGTCGCTTCCCAGTTTCTTTCTAGCCTTCACTTGTACTAAGCGGGAATACTGTGTGTGCATCCAAAATCCATAAACCCCAAAGTTATCCCATATGAGTCCATCATACCTTCCTATATGCGGTATCTACCTGCCATTCCAAGTAAAGTTGTATGTGCCAAACTCCAAACCTTCAAATGAAATTCTGTTTTGTATACTCAAACAGCTCATGTATCAACTAGGGTTGTCTCTATCTTCCATGCTAGGCGGGTTATTCTCAAGAGGAGTGAACTCCACTCCTCACTCACAAGAAAATGGCTCGTCACCGAGATGCCCAGTCCCATGCTCAAATCAAATCAAAATAATTGCAAACAAAACTTCCCCAGGATTGTTGTTAGTTGGAGGCACCCGTTGTTTCGGGAAAGCCATGGATTGATGGTTGTTGGTGGTGGGGGAGTATAAACTTTACCATTCTGTTTGGGAACCGCCTATAATGTGTGTAGCATGGAAGATATCGAGATCTCTTAGTTGTTATGTTGATAATGAAAGTATGCCACCCAAAATATTATTTATCTCTATTTCAAAATCGAGCTCTGGCACCTCTACAAATCCCTGCTTGCCTCTGCGAAGGGCCTATATGTTTACTTTTATGTTGAGTCATCATCCTCTTATTAAAAAGCACCAGTTGGAGAGCATCGCTGTCATTTGCATGCATTACTATTAATTTATATTGAGTATGACTATGACTAGATCTCTTTTACCATGAATTACAATGTCTAGTCAGTCCTTGATCTTCATGGGTGCTCTGCATTTATATTTTGCGGTCTCAGAAAGGGCTAGAAAGATACTATCTTGTTATATCATATTATGATTGTTTTGAGGAAGTGTTGTCATCCGAGATTTATTATTATTGCTCGCTAGTTGATTATGACATTGATATGAGTAAACATGAGACCTAAGTGTTATTGTGAATATGGTTAGTTCATAATCTTTGCTGAAAACTTGAATGCTGGCTTTACATATTTGCAACAACAAGAGCAAACAGAGTTTATAAAAGTTTTTCTTTATCACTTTCAGTTTGTCTACTGAATTGCTTGAGGACAAGCAAAGGTTTAAGATTAGGGGAGTTGATATGTCTCCATCGTATCTACTTTTCCAAACATTTTTGCCCTTGTTTTGGACCCTACCTTGCATGGTTTGAATGGAACTAACCCGGACTGACGCTGTTTTCAGCAGAACTGCCATGGTGTTATTTTTGTGCAGAAATAAAAGTTCTTGGAATGACCTGAAACTCCACGGAGATTAGTTTTGGAATTAATAAAAAATATTGGCGAAAGAATCAAGGTCAGGGGCCCCACACCCTGTCCACGAGGGTGGGGGCGTGCCTGTTGGGGATCGTTGCAGAAATTAAAAAAATTCTACGCATCACCAAGATCAATCTATGGAGTAAATAGAAACGAGGGAGAGGGGAGTGCATCTTCATACCCTTGAAGATCGCGAGTCGGAAGCGTCACAAGAATGCGGTTGGAGGAGTCGTACACGTAGCGATTCAGATCGCGGCCGAATCCGATCTTAGCACCGAACAATGGTGCCTCCACGTTCAACACACGTGCAGCCCGGTGACGTCTCCCACGCCTTGATCCAGCAAGGAGGAGGGAGAGGTTGAGGAAGAGGGCTCCAACAACAGCACGACGGCGTGGTGGTGATGGAGTGGCAGTTCTCCGGCAGGGCTTCCCCAAGCTCTTGCGGAGGAAGAGAGGTGTTGGGGAGGGGAGGGGCTGCGCCTTGGATGTTGTGTTGCAGCCCTCCCCTCGCCCCTCTATTTACAGGGAGAAGGGGGAAGGGGGCCGGGCCCCTCTAGATGAGATCTAGAGGGGGGCGGCCAAGGGGAGGGGGCTTGCCCCCCAAGCAAGGGGGGCGGTCCCTTTAGGGTTTCTCCCCCCAACCCTAGGCGCATGGGCCCTAGGGGGGTGGGGTGGCGCCCACCCCTCCAAGGGGCTGGTTCCCTTCCCTCCACAGCCCATGAGACCCTCCGAGACAAGTGGCCCCTCCCGGTGGACCCTCGGAACACCTCCAGTGGCCCCAGTACAATACCGGTAAGCCCCCGAATATTTCCGGTGACCGTATGACAACTTCCCATATATAAATCTTCACCTACGGACCATTCAGGAACTCCTCGTGACGTCTGGGATCTCATTGGAACTCCGAACAACATTCTTTAATCACATACAAATCTTCCTAATAACCCTAGCGTCATCAAACCTTAAGTGTATAGACCCTACGGGTTCGGGAATCACGCAGACATGACCGAGACAGCTCTCCGGCCAATAACCAACAGCGGGATCTGGACACCCATGTTGGCTCCCACATGTTCGATGATGATCTCATCGGATGAACCATCATGTCGAGGATTCAAGCAATCCCGTATACAATTCCCTTTGTCAATCGGTACGTTACTTGCCCGAAATTCAATCGTCGGTATCCCAATACCTCGTTCAATCTTGTTACCGGCAAGTCACTTTACTCATTCCGTAATGCATGATGTCGTGACCAACCACTTGGTCACATTGAGCTCATTATGATGATGCATTACCGAGTGGGCCCAGAGATACCTGGTCACATTGAGCTCATTATGATGATGCATTACCGAGTGTTGCCAGCCTTCTTGTCCGCTAAGTACTTGGGGCAGTTCCGCTTCCAGTGACCACTTCCCTTGCAATAAAAACACTCAGTCTCATGCTTGGGTCCATTTTTGGCTTCTTCCTGGCAGCTTGCTTGCCGAGCGCGACACCTCCCTTGCCATCTTTCTTGAAACCCTTTTTAACCTTGCCTTTCTTGAACTTAGTGGTTTTATTCACCATCAACACTTGATGTTCCTTTTTAATTTCCACCTCCGCTGATTTCAGCATTGAATATACCTTAGGAATGGTTTTCTCCATCCCCTGCATATTGAACTTCATCACAAAGCTCTTGTAGCTCGGTGGAAGCGACTGAAGGATTCTGTCAACGACCGCGTCATCCGGGAGATTAACTCCCAGCTGAGACAAGCGGTTGTGCAACCCAGACATTTTGAGTATGTGCTCGCTGACGGAACTATTCTCCTCCATCTCACAACTGTAGAACTTGTCGGAGACTTCATATCTCTCGACCCGGGCATGAGCTTGGAAAACCATTTTCAGCTCTTGGAACATCTCATATGCTCCGTGCTGCTCGAAACGCTTTTGGAGCCCCAGTTCTAAGCTGTAAAGCATGCCTCACTGAACCAGGGAGTAATCATCAACACGTGACTGCCAAGCGTTCATAACGTCTTGGTTCGCTGGGACAGGTGCTTCTCCTAGCGGTGCTTCAAGGACATATTCTTTCTTGGCAGCTATGAGGATGATCCTTAAGTTCCGGACCCAGTCCGTATAGTTGCTACCATCGTCTGTCAGCTTGGTTTTCTCTAGGAACGCGTTGAAGTTGAGGACAACATTCGCGTGGGCCATTTGATCTACAAGAGATATTGTAAAGATTTTTAGACTAAGTTCATGATAATTAAGTTCATCTAATCAAATTATTTAATGAACTCCCACTTAGATAGACATCCCTCTAGTCATCTAAGTGATACACGATCCGAGTCAACTAGGTCGTGTCCGATCATCACATGAGACGGACTAGTCATCATCGGTGAACATCTTCATGTTGATCGTATCTTCTATACAACTCATGTTCGACCTTTCGGTCTCTTGTGTTCCAAGGCCATGTCTATACATGCTAGGCTCGTCAAGTCAACCTAAGCGTTTTGCATGTGTAAATCTGGCTTACACCCGTTGTATGTGAACGTTAGAATCTATCACACCCGATCATCACATGGTGCTTCAAAACAACGAACTTTCGTAACGGCGTACAGTTAGGGGGAACACTTTCTTGAAATTATTATGAGGGATCATCTTATTTATGCTACTGTCGTTTGAAGCAAATAAGATGCAAAAACATGATAAACATCACATGCAATCAAATAGTGACATGATATGGCCAATATGATTTTGCACCTTTTGATCTCCATCTTCGGGGCGCCATGATCATCATCGTCATCGGCATGACACCATGATCTCCATCATCATGTCTTCATGAAGTTGTCTCGCCAACTATTACTTCTACTACTATGGCTAACGGTTTAGCAATAAAGTAATTACATGGCGTTATTCAATGACACGCAGGTCATACAATAAATAAAGACAACTCCTATGGCTCCTGCCGGTTGTCATACTCATCGACATGCAAGTCGTGATTCCTATTACAAGAACATGATCAATATCATACATCACATATATTTCATTCATCACATCCTTCATGGCCATATTACATCACACAGCACATGCTGCAAAAACAAGTTCGACGTCCTCTAATTATTGCTGCAAGTTTTTACGTGGCTTCTATAGGTTTCTAGCAAGAACGTTTCTTACCTACGCCAAAACCACAACGTGATATGCCAATTGCTATTTACCCTTCATAAGGACCCTTTTCATCAAATCCGATCCGACTATGGGAGAGACAGACACCTGCTAGCCACCTTATGCAACTAGTGCATGTCAGTCGGTGGAACCTATCTCACGTAAGCGTACTTGTAAGGTCGGTCCGGGCCGCTTCATCCCACGATGCCGCTGAAACAAGATAAGACTAGTAGTGGCAAGTAAATTGAAAAAATCGACGAGCCACAACAAACTTGTGTTCTACTCGTGCATAGAAACTACGCATAGACCTAGCTCATGATGCCACTATTGGGGATCGCTGCGGAAATTAAAAAATTTCTATGCATCACCAAGATCAATCTATGGAGTAACTAGCAACGAGAGAGAGGGGAATGCATCTTCATACCCTTGAAGATCGCGAGTCGGAAGCGTTGCAAGAACGAGGTTGGAGGAGTCGTACACGTAGCGATTCAGATCGCGACCGAATCCGATCTTAGCACCGAACAACGGTGCCTCCATGTTCAACACACGTGCAGCCCGGTGACGTCTCCCGCACCTTGATCCAGCAAGGAGGAGGGATAGGTTGAGGAAGAGGGCTCCAACAGCAGCACGACGGCGTGGTGGTGATGGAGTGGCAGTTCTCTGGCAGGGCTTCCCCGAGCTCTTGCGAAGGAGGAGAGGTGTTGGGGAGGGGAGGGGCTGCGCCTTGGATGTTGTGTTGCAGCCCTCCCCTCGCCCCTCTATTTATAGGGAGAAGGGGGAAGGGGGACGACCCCTCTAGATGGAAGGGGGCCGACCCCTCTAGATGAGATCTAGAGGGGGGCGGCCAAGGGGAGGGGGCTTGCCCCCCAAGCAAGGGGGGCGCCCCCTTTAGGGTTTCTCCCCCCAACCATAGGCACATGGGCCCTAGGGGGGTGGCGCCCAGCCCTCCAAGGGGCTGGTTCCCTTCCCTCCACAGCCCATGAGGCCCTCCGAGACAGGTGGCCCCTCCCAGTGGACCCCCGAAACCCCTCCGGTGGCCCCGGTACAATACCGGTATGCCCCCGAATATTTCCGGTGACTGTATGACAACTTCCCATATATAAATCTTCACCTCCGGACCATTCCAGAACTCCTCATGACGTCCGGGATCTCATTCGGGACTCCGAACAACATTCGGTAATGACATACAAATCTTCCTAATAACCCTAGCGTCATCGAACCTTAAGTGTGTATACCCTACGGGTTCGGGAATCACGCAGACATGACCGAGACAGCTCTCCGGCCAATAACCAATAGCGGGATCTGAATACCGATGTTGGATCCCACATGTTCCATGATGATCTCATTGGATGAACCACGATGTCGAGGATTCAAGCAATCCGGTATACAATTCCCTTTCTCAATCAGTACGTTACTTGCCCGAGATTCGATCGTCGGTATCCCAATACCTCGTTCAATCTCGTTACCGGCAAGTCACTTTACTCGTTTTGTAATGCATGATCCCGAGACCAACCACTTTGTCAGATTGAGCTCATTATGATGATGCATTACCGAGTGGGCCTAGAGATACCTCTCTGTCATACGGAGTGACAAATCCCAGTCTCGATTTGTGCCAACCCAACAGACACTTTCAGAGATACCCTGTAGAGCACCTTTATAGTCATCCAGTTACGTTGTGACATTTGGTACACCCAAAGAACTCCTACGGTATCCGGGAGTTACACAATCTCGTGGTCTAAGGAAATGATACTTGACATTAGAAAAGCTCTAGCAAACGAACTACACGATCTTGTGCTATGCTTAGGATTGGGCCTTGTCCATGACATCATTATCCTAATGATGCGATCCCGTTATCAAGGACATCCAATGTCCATAGTCAGGAAACCATGACCATCTGTTGATGAACGAGCTAGTCAACTAGAGGCTCACTAGGGACATGGTGTGGTCTATGTATTCACACATGTATTACGGTTTCCGATCAATACAATTATAGCATGAACAATAGACAATTATCATGAACAAGGAACTATAATAATAACCATTTTATTATTGCCTCTAGGGCATATTTCCAACAGTTCCCACCCCCCTGGGGCGCGCCCCCTGCCTCGTGGGCCCCCTGAGGCTCCACCGACCTCAACTCCAACTCTATATATTCACGTTCGAGGAGAAAAAACCAGGGAGAAGGATTCATCACATTTTATGATACGGAGCCGCCGCCAAGCCCTAAACTCTCGCAAGAGGGCTGATCTGGAGTCCGTTCGGGGCTCCGGAGAGGGGAATCCGCCGCCGTCGTCATCATCAACCATCCTACATCACCAATTTCATGATGCTCACCGCCGTGCGTTAGTAATTCCATCGTAGGCTTGCTGGACGGTGATGGGTTGGATGAGATTTATCATGTAATCGAGTTAGTTTTGTTAGGGTTTGATCCCTAGTATCCATTATGTTCTAAGATTGATGTTGCTATGACTTTGCTATGCTTAATGCTTGTCACTAGGGCTCGAGTGCCATGATTTCAGATCTGAACATATTATGTTTCATGAATATATGTGAGTTCTTGATCCTATCTTGCAAGTCAATAGTCACCTACTATGTGTTATGATCCGACAACCCCGAAGTGACAATAATCGGGACCACTCCCGGTGATGACCATAGTTTGAGGAGTTCATGTATTCACTAAGTGTTAATGTTTTGGTCCGGTACTCTATTAAAAGGAGGCCTTAATATCCCTTAGTTTCCAATAGGACCCCGCTGCCACGGGAGGGTAGGACAAAAGATTTCATGCAAGTTCTTTTCCATAAGCACGTATGACTATATTCGGAATACATGCCTACATTACATTGATGAATTGGAGCTAGTTCTGTGTCACCCTATGTTATAACTATTGCATGAGGAATCGCATCCGACATAATTATCTATCACTGATCCAATGCCTACGAGCTTTTCACATATTGATCTTTGCTTAGTTACTTTACCGTTGCCACTGTTACAATTACTACAAAATAGCAAATGTTACTTTTGCTACTGTTACTGTTACTTCCATACTAGTTTGCTACTAAATACTTTGCTACAGATATTAAGTTATCCAGGTGTGCTTGAATTGACAACTTAACTGCTAATACTTGAGAATATTCTTTGGCTCCCCTTGTGTCGAATCAATAAATTTGGGTTGAATACTCTACCCTTGAAAACTGTTGCGATCCCCTATACTTGTGGGTTATCAGTACCCCCATGGGGCAAACTACCTACACACCTGCAACACATAATAAAAATGCCATGGCAAATAGAATCATTTTAAGATAATATAGAAGATAGGAGAAAATTTAATAAGTTGTCATGGCAAAAGAATAGTCTTAAGCACCTATCAAACAAAGAGGGGAAATTAAGTTGCCACAGGTGTCTGGCTGAATTTGCCATGGGTAGTAAATTTGAATGGACACTAGTTCAAAGGTCGGGGTTGAAATAGAAAACCCAAAATTGCACTAATATGGTTCCCCATCCAAGTCTACAGTTTGCCATGTTTCGATTCTGCAAAAAACATCTACACACCTGATATGAATTTTCCGGGGGGGGCGAAAATGTCTACACATCTAGCACTAGAGTCTACAATTTCCCAACTTGCCATGTCTAGATTCTGCAAAAACCATCTACACAGGTGGGATGAAGCACATCAAATAGTAACTGTGAAGCACTAGATGAACACAACTGTGAAATTTCTCAGTTAACCTTATAGAGTGAAGTGGATGAGGACGCAAACCCAGATGAGAGTGCTGCCGTGAAGCTCGCATCCAACATCGTCGCTGTCCCTTTTGCATGCTCTATGGCATCGTCTTTCAAAGTCGGCATTGTCGGTGTCCTTCCACCGCACATCCATGACCCCGACACCCTTCAAGCTGCGTTCTCACCAGGGCGCCACCGCACAGGCAAGACAAAGAGCACAAGTTGTGTCGCCGCTACCGGCGTGAGCAGCAACATCATGGCCCACCTCGTATGCACCGCCTTCGCTGTCTCCACCTCCTCCCCGCCGTGTTCATTGCCCACGATGCATATGCCATCGCCATTGTCGGTGTCAAAACCGGCGGATCTCGGGTAGGGGGTCTCGAACTGTGTGTCTAAGGCTAATGGTAACAGGAGGCGATGGACACGATGTTTACCCAGGTTCAGGCCCTCTCGATGGAGGTAATACCCTACTTCCTGCTTGATTGATCTTGATGATATGAGTATTAAAAGAGTAGATCTACCACGAGATCATAGAGGCTAAACCCTAGAAGCTAACCTATGGTTATGATCGTCATTGTCCTACGGACTAAACCCTCCGGTTTATATAGACACTGGAGGGGGCTAGGGTTACACAGAGTCGGTTACAGAGAAAGGAATCTTCACATCTGAATCACCAAGCTTGCCTTCCACACAAAGGAGAGTCCTATCCGGATACAGGATGAAGTCTTCTATTTTGTATCTTCGCGGTCCAACAGTCCAGCATTCACATATAGTCCGGTTTCCCGAGGACCCCTTAATCCAGGACTCCCTCAGTAGCCCCTGAACCAGGCTTCAATGACGACGAGTCCGGCACGCAAATTCTCTTCAGCATTGCAAGGCGGGTTCCTTCTCCGAATACTTCAAAGTAGATCTTGAACATAAGAATCGTGTTCGGCTCTGCAAAACAATCCCACATACCACTGTAGAGAGTATAACATCTCACGATTCTAATCTGCTGACATATCATAGCATGACATCATGCCACGGCCCGGTCTTTATTCGAACCATTTTTATCCCGCCCCTCCATATTTTGAGGCGCGGTTTCATTGGCACGTCTTGTCGAAGCAGAGATCGTGTCCCCTTATCACATGATTCTCATCAATACGGGCATGGGTAATCCAAGCTTGCCATCAGCATGATGCTTGGGAAATAAGCGAGTTTTAGGGCGAATGGGGAAGCGCACGATTTTTACTGCCTTTATAAAGGGATAAGGATTCCCCTCTTTCACCCACACCCTTTTCTTCTTCTGCTCATCTATCCTCGAGCTCCAACGCCCAAGCTCCCATCTCTTCCGCCCAAAAAAGCACTCCAATCATGTCCGGATCCGGAGCTGGAGGCAAGTGGATGGCCTCCTCCATCAAGAAGGAGGACACCAAGAAGCTCCGGGAGGCCGGGTACTTGTCAAAAGACATCGCTCATCGGCTTCCGGCCAAGGGGCAGATCATCCCTACCCCGGAGCCCCAACAAAGGGTGGTATTTCTCTCCCACTTTGTCCGTGGGTTGGGGTTTCCCCTCCACCTGTTCGTACACGGATTAATGTTCTACTACAGGCTGGACTTCCACGACTTGGCCCCCAACTCCATCCTCAACATTTCGGCATTCATTGTTGTGTGTGAGGCCTTCCTTCGCATCCCACCTCACTTCGGCCTATGGCTGAAGACCTTCAATGTGAAGCCCAAGGTGGTGAGCGGCGAACAAGCGGAATGTGGAGGCGCTATGGTGGGAAAAATGCCCAATTTCACATGGCCCGAAGGCTCCTTTGTGGAGACCGTAGAGGGGTGGCAATCGGGGTGGTTCTACATCACTGAGCCGCGCGACACCAACTGGGCGGTGACCCCCGAATTCCGATCCGGAGTCTCCATGCGGCTCACCTCCTGGGGAGATAAAGGTTTAGCCTAGGGCTCAGCGGAAGAAGTGACCAGGCTCCACACATGCGTCCAGAACTTGATTGACAAGAAAATCAAGCTTTTCAACGTGGTCCAGTCATGCTCATCCGCCGGATTCTTCCGTGCCAGATCTGGACTTGTAACATGTGGGAGTTCGACCCGGCCAAGCACCAGACGCTGCTGGAGCTCTTCGACACGACACATGAAGGTATATGGAAGGTGCTTTTTAAGACCGGGGAGGTACCACTGCCCATGTCCGAAGATCGCGGGCTCAGCGTACAACACCGGGCTAATCCGGTAAGTTCTTTCATGTTTTGCAAGGCATATCTTTCACCAGCATATCTGTGGGAGGAACCTAAGGCTCTATGCCAATCTTTCAGGCCTGGGTAGCGATAGCAGAGGAGATTGAATGTATGGCTCCGCTACCTGAAGATTCAGAAACACCTCTTCTGATGAAGATGCTTTTTCCGACACCTTATGAAGTGTCGGAGAAGAAAACCAAGAAGACGACCAAGGGGACCAGAGGTGGTCTCCGCCGCAAGGGCGCTTCGGACGTGATGTTTGAAGACGCCGAGACACACTCCTCCGCCGAAGACGACGAGGCGGAGGAGGAGGAGGAGAAGGAGGAGACCATTCCCCTCCCACTGGGGAGAAGAAGAAGAGGAAGGCCTCCACAAGTGGGGAGGCTGAGGCGCCCAAGAAGGGGAAAATCTCCCTTCCGGACTACTCCACCCCAACCACCAACAGCAGCGGGGAGTGGGGGCCCAGGTCAAGCCCCTGGCGAAGTCGTAAGTATCCGGACATAGTAATATTTTTGGTTTTTTCACTTTATCATTTTTTTAATGCGTTAGACCATGTATCTGCAGTCCGGCCCAATCCGACATCGAGCTCTCCTCCTCTTCGAAGGGGCCGCTGGATCCGTCGGTGATGAACAGCGATTCCCTTCCAACGGCCAGCTCCCATAAGGCCGCAGACAACACCATGGTGTTGTCCTAAAGGATACCGGGCCAAGGGGAGGCCGTTCCAGTGATGCCGGAAGAAAGAAGTTCGGATGCTAGGCACATGGGGGGCAAGACCCCTACAGACCACATCGATGAGGGCCGAGTCCAGTTCGTCCCTCAGCCGGACACAGCTCCAAAGACCCAAGAGGCTCCGGATTCGGGCAGGCAGCCTCTCCCGAACAAGGGGGACAAGCCACCTCCGTCGGTGACCTCTGTCCATCCAGAGGCACCGGACAGATTGCTGGAAGCGCTACAAGGCACTTCCATTATGGAAGAACACCGTACTCCAATGAGTACGGTGATCAAGAAGGTCCAATCCGCCAAAATCGGATTGACCGAAGCCTGCATTAGCCTTCTAACAGGCTTTGAGGTGAGTAATATACTTGTAAAAGAATATCACCTTGTAGACAGTAGCCCCTGATGCTCTGTTCGGTGTTCGGAAAGAAGAACGAAACAGAGGATCAAAATGTTTTTTGCTGGAGCCTAACATAAAATGTCTGTGTAAATAAGCAGGCGTCGCTGCTAGCCGCTGCCACTCATATTGCGGAGGTTTCCGGCTTGACACGGAATCTGGAGCAGGCCGAGGAAGAACTCGGCCTTATGAAGAAGCAACTGGAGGATAGCCAAGGTATGCACTAAATTGTGCTTTACATTTAGGAAAGATGAAAAGTTCCTACTGACTGAAGTGTCATGAACTTTATTAGGGGCCACGACCGAAGTAGCGGCCCTCAAGAAGGCGTTGGCCGAGGCCGAGGACAAAGCGGCTAACGAATGCGCCGCGCGTGAGAAGCTGGAGGCCCGGGTCAGCGAGGTCCAGCAAGAGCTCCAGGACGCCATCAAAAAGTACGAGTCCTTGGAGCGTAATTCAAAGAATCAAGAGTCTGAACTTGCCAAGGCCCGCCAGAGCACGCAAGATGCCCGGGCTGAAGCCCAGAGCGCCCTCTAGGAAATCCAGGTGGCCCAGGATATCGCGGAGGGTAAGGCTTTTATTATGCAAAATCAAGTGTACGAAAGAAGCATTCCTTTTACTTACCCGAATTTGGATTTTTCCAGGAGCATTTGCGAATCTGCTGCGAGGTATATCAGATGCTGCAGAGTTCTTTCGAGCCGAAGAAGGGAGCTCTACAGAGAAGTTGTTCTGGTATCAATACCTTGGATCAGAACTTCCGTTGCCCCTTAGTGACCAGCTAAAGCAGCTGGTCGAGTTGCACGAGGCGGCTAAACTGGCCATGAAGGACCTAATAGTCCGACTATGGCCTGCCGAGCCCGTTGTCGGTTCAATATCTGGCGTATCTCATAGTAGGGGTCCTAAGCTAGGCGTCTTGGAGCGATGGTAACATGGACACGGGGTTTTACCCAGCTTCGGGCTCTCTTGATGAGATAATATCCTACATGCTGCTTTTGATTGTATTCATATGGGTGTAGTACAGAGTACACGTATCTACCACGAGATTGTAGTAATGAATATGAGATTGTCCATTGACTAGCCTGGCCTCGGTTTATATAAGACACCGGAGGCCTAGGGTTTAGGAGAGTCCTTGTCTTGGGCGCCAAGTCTTGTGGAGTCTTCCTTGTATGCGAGAGGGGTTGTCCGAACTGGCCCATGAGTATGCGGCCATGGGGATCCTCGGCCCAATCTAGCTGATTGGGAGACGACGTGGTGAGTACCCCCCTAGTCCAGGACACCATCAGTAGCCCCCTGAACCGGTCTTCAAGTTGGGGACACTCCTCGATTCTTCCGAACTGTTCTTCATCTTCGGTCGTCGGTCTTGAAAACTGGTTCAACAAATCTTCTCATCTTTGATCTTGAGGATCGCGAAGTAAATCCTAAGAGTTTATATGTCGGGTATCCGACGAGCCCCTTTAAGTTTCCGGCCTTTATCAATGCCTTGTTATTATTATGCCACACCTTAGGTTTGAAGGTATTCCCGGGCAGCAGTGTCCTCTTGCGTCCGAGCTCCAACGCTGGATTGCATTCGAGGTATCTTTTTCAGCCAAGCACCAACGCTGGACTGCTTCCTGAAGGAAATATGCCCTAGAGGCAATAATAAAGTTATTATTTATTTCCTTGTATCATGATAAATGTTTATAATTCATGCTAGAATTGTATTAACCGGAAACTTAGTACATGTGTGAATACATAGACAAAACTGAGTGTCACTAGTATGCCTCTACTTGACTAGCTCATTAATCAAAGATGGTTATGTTTCCTAACCATAGACATGTGTTGTCATTTGATTAATGGGATCACATCATTAGGAGAATGATGTGATTGACATGACCCATTCCGTTAGCCTAGCACTTGATCGTTTAGTATATTGCTATTGCTTTCTTCATGACTTATACATGTTCCTGTAACTATGAGATTATGCAACTCCCGTTTACCGGAGGAACACTTTGGGTGCTACCAAACGTCACAACGTAACTGGGTGATTATAAAGGAGTACTACCAGAATTGTTTCGGGTGATTTCGGAGAAAACCGCAGTGCCGGAGGGGTTACCGGAACCCCCCAGGGAAGTATTGGGCCTTAGTGGGCCTGAGGGGAGAGAGAGGGCAGCAGCCCAGGAGGTGGCGCCCCCCCCCCATGGGGAGTCCGAATTGGACTAGGGAGGGGGCGCGGCCCCTCTTTCCCTCTCCCTCTCCCTCTCTTTCCTTCCCCCTTCCTCCTTCCTAGTGGGACTAGGAAAGGGGAATCCTACTCCCACTAGGAGGAGGATTCCCCCCTCCTTGGCGTGCCCCCTAGGGCCGGCCGGCCTCCCCGCTTGCTCCTTTATATACGGGGGCAGGGGGGCACCCCAAGACACACAAGTTGATCTTCGTGATCGTTCCTTAGCCGTGTGCGGTGCCCCCCTCCACCATATTCCACCTCGGTCATATCGTCGCGGAGTTTAGGCGAAGCCCTGTGCCGGTAGAACATCATCATCGTCACCACGCCGTCATGCTGACGGAACTCATCCCCGACACTTTGCTGGATCGGAGTCCGGGGATCGTCATCGAGCTGAACGTGTGCCGAACTCGGAGGTGCCGTACGTTCGGTGCTTGGATTGGTCGGATCGTGAAGACGTACGACTACATCAACCGCGTTGTCATAACGCTTCCGCTTACGGTCTACGAGGGTACGTGGACATTACTCTCCCCTCTCGTTGTTATGCCATCACCATGATCTTGCGTGTGTGTAGGAAATTTTTTGAAATTACTACGTTCCCCAACAGTGGCATCTGAGCCTAGGTTTTATGCGTTGATGTTATTTACACGAGTAGAACACAAGTGAGTTGTGGGCGATACAAGTCATACTGCTTACCAGCATGTCATACTTTGGTTCAGCGGTATTGTTGGATGAAGCGGCCCGGACCGACATTACGCGTACGCTTACGCGAGATTGGTTTTACCGCCGTGCTTCACACACAGGTGACTAGCGAGTGTCTGTTTCTCCAACTTTAGTTGAACCGAGTGTGGCTACGCCCGGTCCTTGCGAATGTTAAAACAGCACCAACTTGACAAACTATCGTTGTGGTTTTGATGCGTAGGTAAGAACGGTTCTTGCTAAGCCCATAGCAGCCACGTAAAATTTGCAACAACAAAGTAGAGGACGTCTAACTTGTTTTTGCAGGGCATGTTGTGATGTGATATGGTCAAGACGTGATGCTATATTTTATTGTATGAGATGATCATGTTTTGTAACCGAAGTTATCGGCAACTGGCAGGAGCCATATGGTTGTCGCTTTATTGTATGCAATGCAATCGCCCTGAATGCTTTACTTTATCACTAAGCGGTAGCAATAGTCATAGAAGCATAAGATTGGCGAGATGACAACGATGCTACGATGGAGATCAAGGTGTCGCGCCGGTGACGATGGTGATCATGACGGTGCTTCGGAGATGGAGATCACAAGCACAAAATGATGATGGCCATATCATATCACTTATATTGATTGCATGTGATGTTTATCCTTTATGCATCTTATCTTGCTTTGATTGACGGTAGCATTTTAAGATGATCTCTCACTAAATTATCAAGAAGTGTTCTCCCTGAGTATGCATCATTGCCAAAGTTCATCGTGCCCAGACACCACGTGATGATCGGGTGTGATAAGATCAACGTCCATTTACAATGGGTGCAAGCCAGTTTTGCACACGTAGAATACTCAGGTTAAACTTGATGAGCCTAGCATATGCAGATATGGCCTCGGAACACGGAGACCGAAAGGTCGAGCATGAATCATATAGTAGATATGATCAACATAATGATGTTCACCATTGAAAACTACTCCATCTCACGTGATGATCGGTTATGGTTTAGTTGATTTGGATCACGTGATCACTTAGATGACTAGAGAGATGTCTGTCTGAGTGGGAGTTCTTAAGTAATATGATTAATTGAACTTAAACTTATCATGAACTTAGTACCTGATAGTATCTTGCTTGTCTATGTTGATTGTAGATAGATGGCCAGTACTGTTGTTCCGCTGAATTTTAATGCGTTCCTTGAGAAAGCAAAGTTGAAAGATGATGGTAGCAATTACACGGACTGGGTCCGTAACTTGAGGATTATCCTCATTGCTGCACAGAAAAATTACGTCCTGGAAGCACCGCTGGGTGCCAGGCCTGCTGCAGGAGCAACACCAGATGTTATGAACGTCTGGCAGAGCAAAGCTGATGACTACTCAATAGTTCAGTGTGCCATGCTTTACGGCTTAGAACCGGGTCTTCAACGACGTTTTGAACATCATGGAGCATATGAGATGTTCCAGGAGTTGAAGTTAATATTTCAAGCAAATGCCCGGATTGAGAGATATGAAGTCTCCAATAAGTTCTATAGCTGCAAGATGGAGGAGAATAGTTATGTCAGTGAGCATATACTCAAAATGTCTGGGTATAATAATCACTTCATTCAACTGGGAGTTAATCTTCCGGATGATAGCGTCATTGACAGAATTCTCCAATCACTGCCACCAAGCTACAAGAGCTTTGTGATGAACTATAATATGCAAGGGATGAACAAGACAATTCCCGAGCTCTTTGCAATGCTAAAAGCTGCGGAGGTAGAAATCAAGAAGGAGCATCAAGTGTTGATGGTCAACAAGACCACTAGTTTCAAGAAAAAGGGCAAAGGGAAAAAGAAAGGGAACTTCAAGTAGAATGACAAGCAAGTTGTCACTCCCGCGAAGAAGCCCAAAGTTGGACCAAAGCCTGAAACTGAGTGCTTACACTTCAAAGGAAATGGTCACTGGAAGCGGAAATGCCCCGAATATTTGGTGGATAAGAAGGATGGCAAAGTGAACAAGGGTATATTTGATATACAGGTTATTGATGTGTACCTTACTAGTGTTTATGGTAGCCCCTGAGTATTTGATACTTGTTCGGTTGCTAAAAATTAGTAACTCGAAACAGGAGTTACAGAATAAACAAAGACTAGTTGAGGGTGAAGTGACGATGTGTGTTGTAAGTGGTTCTGAGGGAGTCCTGGACTAGGGGGTGTCCGGATAGCCGAACTATCATCATCGGCCGGACTCCAAGACTATGAAGATACAAGATTGAAGACTTCGTCCCGTGTCCGGATGGGACTTTCCTTGGCGTGGAAGGCAAGCTTGGCAATACGGATATGTAGATCTCCTACCATTGTAACCAACTCTGTGTAACCCTAGCCCTCTCCGGTGTCTATATAAACCGGATGGCTTTAGTCCGTAGGACGAACAACAATCATACCATAGGCTAGCTTCTAGGGTTTAGCCTCCTTGATCTCGTGGTAGATCTACTCTTGTAATACCCACATCATCAATATCAATCAAGCAGGACGTAGGGTTTTACCTCCATCAAGAGGGCCCGAACCTGGGTAAAACATCGTGTCCCTTGTCTCGTGTTACCATCCGCCTAGACGCACAGTTCGGGACCCCCTACCCGAGATCCGCTGGTTTTGACACCGACATTGGTGCTTTCATTGAGAGTTCCTCTGTGTCGTCACCGATAGGCTCGATGGCTTCTTCGATCATCAACAACGACGTAGTCCAGGGTGAGACCTTCCTCCCCGGACAGATCTTCGTATTCGGCGGCTTTGCACTGCGGGCCAATTCGCTTGGCCATCTGGAGCAGATCGAAAGCTACGCCCCTGGCCGTCAAGTCAGATTTGGAAGTTTGAACTTCACGGCTGACATCCACGCGGACTTGATCTTCGATGGATTCGAGCCACAGCCGAGCGTGCCGCACTGTCACGACGGGCATGCCTTAGCTCTACAGCCGGACAGTAACCTGGAGGCCGCACACAAGTCCGCTCCGACCTTCAATTCGGAGCCAGCTGCGCAGATCGAGGACGGGTGGCTAGACACCGCCTCGGGGGCTGCAACCTCTACGGCGATAGAGCCGAACACTGACCTTGTCCCTCATGAAGCTCGTGACTCCGAGGTGCCGGACTCCTCGCCGGACTCCGAACCTCCCGCGCCCCCTCCAATCGAATCCGATTGGGCTCCGGTCATGGAGTTCACCGCTGCAGACATCTTTCAACACTCACCTTTTGGCGACATCTTAAGTTCACTAAAATATCTCTCGTTATTAGGAGAGCCCTGGCCCGACAGCGGTCAGGACGGTTGGGATGCGGACGACAAAGAAATTCAAAGCCCACCCACCACCCACTTAGTAGCCACTGTCGACGATCTAACCGACATGCTAGACTTCGACTCCGAAGACATCGACGGTATGGACGACGATGCCGGAGACGACCAAGAACCAGCGCCTACTGGGCACTAGAAAGCCACCTCATCATATGACATATACATGGTGGATATCCCAAAGTATGGGAAGGGCGAAGGAACAGCGGAGGATGACCCCTCCAAGAAACAGCCCAAGCGCCAGCATCAGCGGCGCCGGTCTAAATCCCGCCACAGCAAGAATGGAGATTCCGGCACCGGAGATAATAACACCCCATACAGTGCCGAAGACAACCCCCTCCAGCAAGATTCAGCGCAGGAGGACGGAGACGCCAGCCCTCATGAGAAAGCAGCAGACGAGGAAGTAGAGGATTACATGCCTCCCTCCGGAGACGAGGCAAGCCTCGGCGACGACGAATTCGTCGTGCCTGAGGATCCCGTCGAACAAGAGCATTTTAAATGTAGGCTTATGGACACGGCAAACAGCCTCAAGAAAAAGCAGCAGCAGCTTAGAGCTGATCAAGATCTGCTAGACGACAGATGGACTGAAGTCCTTGCGGCCGAAGAGCATGAGCTCGACCGCCCCTCCAAAAGCTACCCTAAACGCAAGCTGCTCCCCCGATTAGAGGAGGAGGCATATGAACCTGCATCACCAGCAGACAATACGGCTGACCGACCACCCCGTGGCCGGGACAGAGAGGCCTCTAGGCCCTCCACCAGAACTGTACCCCGGCATCGCTCGAAAAGCACAAGGCCACAGGGGAATGCTCCGCACTTGCAAGATATATTGGAGGATAAGGCAAGACAATCAAGATCGATCTATGGATCACGTGGGTGCCCCATGATACGCAACGACAACCGTCGCGCCGGACACAGTAAGTCCGGCCGGGCCAAACACAGTAGACAAAGCTCTTTTGAACTCCGTCGTGATATCGCCCAATACAGAGGTGCCGCACACCCACTATGCTTCACAGATGAAGTAATGGATCATCAAATCCCCGAAGGGTTTAAACCCGTGAACAATGAATCTTACGATGGCACAACAGACCCCGCGGTTTGGATCGAGGACTATCTCCTTCATATCCACATGGCCCGCGGTGATGATCTCCACGCCATCAAATATCTCCCACTCAAGCTTAAAGGACCAGCCCGGCATTCGCTTAACAGCTTGCCAGCAGAGTCAATTGGGAGTTGGGAAGACCTGGAAGCCGCATTCCTCGATAACTTCCAAGGCACATACGTGCGACCACCAGACGCTGATGACCTAAGCCATATAATTCAGCAGCCAGACGAATCGGCCAGACAATTCTGGACACGGTTCTTAACCAAGAAAAATCAAATCGTCGATTGTCCGGATGCGGAGGCCCTCGCGGCCTTCAAACATAACATCCGCGACAAGTGGCTGGCCCGGCACCTGGGACAGGAAAAGCCGAAATCCATGGCAACCCTCATATCACTCATGACCCGCTTCACCGCGGGTGAGGACAGCTGGCTAGCACGCAGCAACAACCTCAGTAAAAATTCTGGCAGTCCGGATATCAAGGACCGCAATGGCAGGCCGCGTCGCAACAAAAACAAACGCCGCATTAACGGCGACAATAGTGAGGATACGACAGTCAATGCCGGATTCAGAGGCTCTAAACCCGGTCAACGGAAAAAGCCATTCAAAAGAACTACTCCGGGTCCGTCCAATTTGGACCGAATACTCGACCGCTCGTGCCAGATACACGGCACCCCCGAAAAGCCAGCTAACCACACCAACAGGGACTGTTGGGTATTCAAGCAGGCAGGCAAGTTAATTGTCGAAAACAACGACAAGGGGCTGCATAGCGACGACGAGGAAGAGTCCCGACCGCCGAACAATAGAGGATAGAAGGGTTTCCCCCCACAAGTGCAGACGGTGAACATGATATATGCAACCCACATACCCAAAAGGGAGCGGAAGCGTGCACTCAGGGATGTATACGCGATGGAGCCAGTTGCCCCGAAGTTCAATCCATGGTCCTCCTGCCCAATCACTTTTGACCGAAGGGACCACCCCACCAGCATCCGCCACGGCGGATTCGCCGCATTGGTTTTAGACCCAATCGTTGACGGATTTCACCTCACCAGAGTCCTGATGGACGGCGGCAGCAACCTGAACCTGCTTTATCAGGATACAGTGCGCAAAATGGGCATAGACCCCTCAAGGATTAAACCTACAAAGACGACCTTTAAAGGCGTCATACCAGGTGTAGAGGCCAATTGTACAGGCTCAGTTACGCTGGAAGTGGTATTCGGATCCCCGGATAACTTCTGAAGCGAAGAGTTAATCTTCGACATAGTTCCGTTCCGCAGCGGCTATCATGCTCTGCTCGGACGCACCGCGTTTGCAAAGTTCAACGCGGTACCACACTACACATACCTTAAGCTCAAGATGCCAGGCCCTCGAGGAGTCATCACGGTCAACGGAAACACTAAACGCTCTCTCTGAACGGAGGAACATACAGCGGCTCTCACGGCAGAAGTACAGTGCAGCCTCTTAAGGCAATTCTCGAGTCCGGCCGTTAAGCGACCGGACACGGCTAAACGCACCCAGAGTAAACTACAACAAGACCACCTGGCACGTTCTGAGCACACGTAGTAGTGCGGCCCCAACCCCAGCCCCTACAAAATTCCAAGACGGGTCCTTCGCGTACATCATTACGCTCTGAAGATACCATGGGCATAGGGGGAGGGGCACGACCATGATAGGCCCAGAATGCGGCTTAACCACACCAGGGGCTCTCAAGTGTGTCGTTCTTTTTTTTCCTTTCTTTTTTTTACCATAGGACCCCGTTCATCAGAGGCCCTGTCCGGCAGTAGACCTGCCGAACTCACGATGCAACAGCCAGGGAAGGAGAAAGGCTACGACGAATATCCAGGTGGTCTCCATTATGAGCATTAAATCTGTTTTATACACCATTCCGCAGCCTACCCCTGGAGGGGGACATGTTTAATAGTCCCATCCCTTGCCTATCATACCATTTGTATCGTTCTGCATTCACAGCAATATTTCTTGAATAAACAATGCACCTTTTTTCTTACAATTGCATTCCTTTCTTATACATATGTTCATTTATGACATGTTGCATCCGTACACTTTGGTACGGCTAGATACACCAGGGGCTTATGTTCCCCGCATCATGGTGCGATAACTCCGAACACTTTCACAAGTGCGGCACCCCGAACTTATAGCAATATATGCATCGGCTCCGAATCATGTCTTGGGTCAATAGTTGGGTTTGCCCAGCTCCCATGTTTTGGTACCTTATGTTCCGTTGTATCGGCTAAGGTAGCACTAAGAGAACCACTGTGATTGCGCCCCAGTTGAGCTGGGCGAGCGCCTCAGTGGAGAAAGCTAAAACTGACCGTCATGATGAGGCGAGAGCCGGTCGCTGTTCGAGAGGTTTTTTCGAGTCCCTAAAGACTTATGCCGCTTAGAGCGAGGAACCGGCTTTGTATGGCCCAGGCGTGGATAGCGCCCCAAATTCGGCCTTCTGAACACTAGAGGCTTCGCCGAAATTTAAAATTATAGAATTCTATGTCTAAGTGAGAGTGTGCAAGCATTATAAGTCCGGTTGCCTTGTTCGTTGTGTTGAGCGCCTCCCTAGATGGACCCAAAAATGGGAACAAGAGTGCTCAAATTTATCCCGAACACCCCAGCACTCGTGGCATGGGGGCAGAAGCCAACGACTTGCCATCTCTCAGATTTGATAAACGGCCGCACAGAAGGTAATATTTTAAATTAACAAGCGTTGCTTTGCGCATATGAACAAAGTTTTCAGTGCACAGGATAACAAAATGCGAGTCTACTCAAATATTACATCTTTGGAGCACTCACCCGCAATAGTGCGGGCACCCTTCAGAACAGTCTTATAATACATCTCGAGCGTACGATACTCCTTGCCCAGCGGTGGCGCGTCCGTCACAAGCTTCTCGGCATCCATCTTGCCCCAGTGCACCTTTGCGCGGGACCGACGGGTACCTTCAATACAGGTGGAGTGCTTGATGACTTCAACCCATGGACACGCATCCACCAGCCGCCGCACCAGGCCGAAGTAGCTCCTAGGCACGGCCTCCTTAGGCCACAACCGAACTATGAGGCCCCTCATGGCCTGTTCGGCCACCTTGTGGAGCTCGACCAGCTGCTTCAGCTGGTCGCTAAGGGGCACCGGATGTCCGGCCTCAGCATACTAAGACCAGAAGACCTTCTCCGTCGAGCTCCCCTCCTCGGCCCGGTAGAAAGCGGCAGCATCGGACACGCTGCGCGGAAGATCTGCGAACACTCCTGGAGAGCTCCGAATTCGGGTAAGTGATAGGTAATTCACACTCACATGCTTACTTTGCATGAAAAACGCCTTACCCGCTGCTATTTTTTTCAACGCCTCGATTTCTTGGAGGGCCTTGTAGGCTTCGGCCTTAGTGGCTTTGGCACTCTCAAGAGCCGATGCAAGCTTGGACTCTCGAGTCTTCGAGTCACGCTCCAGGCTCTCATGTTTTTCCACGAGATCCTGGAGCTCTTGTTGTACCTCCTCCACCCGCGCCTCCTGTTTCTCTCGCTCGGTGCGCTCCGCGGCCGCATTACGCTCGGTCACGGACACCGCCTAATTCAGGGTCGCTACCTCGGTCGTGGCACCTGCAATACCCATGTTATCCTTGTCAAATTTTTTTTGCAACCAAATCCTTTTCTGTAAGGTACAATCTTAATACGGTGTTATTCACCTTCTTTGTCCTCGAGCTGCTTCTTGGCACGGTCGAGATCGTTCTCGGACTGCTCGAGGCTTTGCTTCAAAGTATTGACCTCCGCAGTCAGTGCGACAGAGGTCAGCAGCACTGCCTGCAATCCCATATTGACATATTTTTTATATATGACTCATGCGTATATCTTTTTAGATCCTCAGTCCGGCTTTTCTTTCCGAATACCAAACCGAGCATCAGGGGCTACTGTCTATGTGGTACTATTCTACATATATCAAAATTCTTACCTCAAAGCCTGTTAGAAGGCTGCTGCAGGCTTTGGTCAGCCCGCTCTTGGCGAGCTGAACCTTCTGAATCACCGCACTCATGAAGATGCGGTGTTCCTCTTTGATGGAGGCGCCGTTGAGCGCCTCCAGCAAGCTATCCGGCACCTCCGGTTGGACGGAGGCCGCCGGCGTCGCGGTCTTGCCCTTCTTACGAAGGGGCCGCCCGCCGGACTCTGGAGCCACTTCAGGTTCCGGTGCGGTGTCCGGCGCAAAGTCCGGGAGGTTGCCCTGCGGCACCTCCGGGGCCTCCTCCTCCTGGCGGGTCCCTTCCCGGGATCCCACCTCGGCATCGTCCGCATCACGAGGGGTGGAGGCGGTCGGAAGGGAATCCATATCCGACGCACCCAAGGATCCGCTCGACGAAGCGGGAAAATCATCCTTGGGCAGACTGCAGGGTTGTATGCGGCATTAGAAAGACACTATGTGGCGAAAAGAAAAACCATGAAGTTATTCGGGAGTCTGGATACTTACGATCTAGCCAGGGGCTTGGCCCTTGGAGGCCAATCCTCGTCGTCATCACTGGCGTTGGCAGAGCAGTCCGGGGGAAGAGTCTTTCCCTTCTTGGACCCTTCGGCCTCCCTCGTTGGGGAAGCCTTCCTTTTCTTCCCTCCCCCCACTGGGGGAGAGGCCTTCTTCTCCTCCTCATCACCTTTGTGGGAGGAGTCTGCCGCGGAGTCATCGTTCGATGACACCTAAAAACGGGAACTCTTCCAAGTGCCCATGGCCTTCTTCTTGGCCTTCTTCTCCGGCACCATGTGGGGTGCCGGAGCCAGCAGCCCCGTTAAGCGGGCGTCCGCTGGGTCCTCTGGCAATGGGGCCGGACATATAGTCTGTTCAGCCCTCTCCAGCCAGTCCTGTCAAAGGAGAGGGAGTTTAGAACCCGCATAGAGTCAAACTATGGAAAACAAGTGTCCTGTAAAGGGAAAAATCGCTTACCTCGCTAGCCGGATGCTGCGAGCTGAATCCGCGATCTTCGGTAGCGGATGCGGGGGCCTCGGCACCTTTAAACAGCACCCTCCAGACATCTTCGTACGTAGTGTCGAAGAGCCCGCTCAAAGTCTGGTGCTGCGCCGAATTGAACTCCCACATACTGAAGCCCCGTCGTTGGCACGGGAGAATCCAGCGGATAAGCATGACCTGGACTACGTCGACAAGCTTGAGCTTCCTTTTCACTAGCTTTTTGATGCAGGCTTGGAGTCCGGTCAGCTCCTCCGAATCACCCCATGTCCAGTCGCTCTCTTTCCAGGAGGTGAGCCTTATGGGGATGCCAGATCTGAATTCGGGGGCCGCTGCCCATTCAGGGTCACGCGGCTCAGTGATGTAGAACCACCCCGATTGCCACCCCTTAATGGTTTCCACGAAAGTGCCCTCAAGCCAAGTAACGTTGGGCATCTTGCCCACCATGGCGCCTCCGCACTCCGCTTGGCTGCCCTTTACCACCTTCGGCTTGATACTGAAGGTCTTGAGCCACAAGCGGAAGTGGGGCTGGATGCAGAGGAAGGCCTCACACACGACGATAAACGCCGAGATATTGAGGATAAAATTCGGGGCCAGATCATGGAAATCCAGGCCGTAGTAGAACATGAGCCCCCAAACAAAGGGATGGAGTGGGAAGCCCAGTCCGCGGAGGAAATGGGGAAGAAATACTACCCTCTCGTGGGGCCTGGGGGTGGGGATGAGCTCTCCCTCGTCGGGGAGCCGGTGCGCGATGTCACTGGATAGATATCCGGCGTTGCGCAGCTTCTGGATGTGTCACTCCATAACAGAGGAGGCCATCCACTTGCCTCCCACTCCGGACATAGTTGGAGAAGGTTGAGGTGAGATGTGCGGACTTGGGCGTTGGAGCTCGAGTTCACGGAGATGGATAAGCCAAGGAGGAAGAAGGTGCAGGTAAAAGGATTGGATCTTTATCCCCTTATATGGGCGGACGGAAACATGCGTCCCCACCGGCCTGATAAAACTCACTTATCTCCCAAGCGCCGCAATCAATGGCGCGGTTGGGTTACCCACGTCCATATTGATGGGAATCCCGGAATAAGGGGAACACGATCTCTGCTTCGACAAGACGTGCCAAGGAAACCGCTTCGCTAAACACGCTGAGGTGGTACAATAAAAACGATTCGAGTAAAGGCTTGGTAGTGGTGTGACATCACGCCGCCAAAAATGTCAGCAGATTGAACTTGTGTAAATATTATTCTCTCTACGATGGTATGTGGAATTTATTTTGCAGAGCCGGACACTATCCTGGTGTTCACAATATTCTATAAATTATTCGGAGAAGGAACCCGCCTTGCAATGCCGAAGACAACATGCGCGCCAGACTCATCGTCATTGAAGCCTGGTTCAGGGGCTACTGAGGGAGTCCTGGACTAGGGGGTGTCCGGATAGCCGAACTATCATCATCAGCCGGACTCCAAGATTATGAAGATACAAGATTGAAGACTTCGTCCCGTGTCCGGATGGGACTGTCCTTGGCGTGGAAGGCAAGCTTGGCAATACGGATATGTAGATCTCCTACCATTGTAACCGACTCTGTGTAACCCTAGCCCTCTCCGGTGTCTATATAAACCAGATGGCTTTAGTCCGTAGGACGAACAACAATCATACCATAGGCTAGCTTCTAGGGTTTAGCCTCCTTGATCTCGTGGTAGATCTACTCTTGTAATACCCACATCATCAATATCAATCAAGCAGGACGTAGGGTTTTACATCCATCAAGAGGGCCCGAACCTGGGTAAAACATCGTGTCCCTTGTCTCCTGTTACCATCCGCCTAGACGCACAATTAGGGACCCCCTACCCGAGATCCGCCGGTTTTGACACCGACAGGTTCCAAGATTGATATGATCATCATCGCACACTCCCTATACTTTCGGGATTAGTGTTAAACCTAAATAAATGTTATTTGGCGTTTGTGTTGAGCATGAATATGATTTGATCATGTTTATTGCAATACGGTTATTCATTTAAAGTCAGAGAATAATTGTTGTTCTGTTTACATGAATAAAACCTTCAATGGTCATACACCCAATGAAAAAAGTTTGTTGGATCTCGATCATAGTGATACACATATTCATAATATTGATGCCAAAAGATGCAAAGTTGATAATGATAGTGCAACTTATGTGTGGCACTGTCGTTTGGGTCATATCGGTGTAAAGCGCATGAAGAAACTCCATGTTGATGGGTTTTTGGAATCACTTGATTATGAATCATTTGATGCTTGCGAACCGTGCCTTTTGGGCAAGATGACTAAAACTCCGTTCTTCGGAACAAAGGAACGAGCTACTGATTTGTTGGAAAGAATACATACCGATGTATGCAGTCCAATGAGTATTGATGCTCGTGGCGGGTATCGTTATTTTCTGACCTTCACAAGATGATTTGAGCAGATATGAGTATATCTACTTAATGAAGCACAAGTCTGAAACATTTGAAAAGTTCAAAGAATTTCAGAGTGAAGTGGAGAATCATCATAACAAGAAAATAAAGTTTTTGCGATTTGATTGCGGAGACAAATATTTGAGTTATGAGTTTGGTCTTCAATTAAAACAATGTGGAATAGTTTCACAGTTCACACCAACTAGAACACTATAGCGTTATGGTGTGTCCGAAAGTCGTAACCGCACTTTATTGGATATTGTGCAATCTATGGTATCTCTTATCAGTTTACCACTATCGTTTTGGGGTTATGCATTAAAGACAATTGCATTCACTTTAAATAGGGCACCATCGAAATCCGTTGAGACGATGCCTTATGAACTATGGTTTGGCAAGAAACCAAAGTTGTCATTTCTTAAAGTTTGGGGCTGCGATGCTTATGTGAAAAAGTTTCAACCTGATAAGCTCGAACCCAAATTGGAGAAGTGCGTCTTCATAGAATACCCAAAGGAAATTGTTGGGTACACCTTCTACCACAGATCCGAAGGCAAAAGTCTTTGTTGCTAAGAATGGATCCTTTCTAGAGAAGGAGTTTCTCTCGAAAGAAGTGAGTGGGAGGAAAGTAGAGCTTGATAAGGTAATTGTACCTTCTCCCTTATTGGAAAGAAGTTCATCACAGAAATCAGTTCCAGTGATTCCTACACCAATTAGTGAGGAAGTTAATGATGATGATCATGAAATTTCAGATCAAGTTGCTACCGAACCTCGTAGGTCTTCCAGAGTAAGATCCGCACCAGAGTGGTACGGTAATCCTGTTCTGGAAGTCATGTTACTAGACCATGATGAACCTACGAACTATGAGGAAGCGATGATGAGCCCAGATTCCGCGAAATGGTTTGAGGCCATGAAATCTGAGATGGGATCCATGTATGAGAACAAAGTATGGACTTTGGTGGACTTGGCAAGCCATAGAAAATAAATGGATCTTCAAGAGGAAGACGGACGTTGATAGTAGTGTTACTATCTACAAAGCTCGACTTGTCGCGAAAGGTTTTTCGACAAGTTCAAGGTGTTGAATACGATGAGATTTTCTCACTCATAACGATGCTTAAGTCTGTCCGAATCATGTTAGCAATTGCCACATTTTATGAAATCTGGCAAATGGATGTAAAAACTGCATTCCTGAATGGATTTCTGGAAGAAGAGTTGTATATGATGCAACCAGAAGGTTTTGTCGATCCGAAAGGTGCTAATAAAATGTGCAAGCTCCAGCGATCCATCAATGGACTGGTACAAGCATCTCGGAGTAGGAATATACGCTTTGATGAGTTGATCAAAGCATATGGTTTTATGCAGACTTTTGGAAAGGCCTGTATTTACAAGAAAGTGAGTGGGAGCACTACAGCCTTTCTGATAAGTATATGTGAATGACATATTATTGATCGCAAATGATGTAGAATTTTCTGGAAAGCATAAAGAAGTGTTTGAAAGGAGTTTTTCAAACAAAGACCTCGGTGAAGCTGCTTACACATTGAGCATCAAGATCTATAGAGATAGATTAAGGCGCTTGATAAGATTTTCAATGAGTACATACCTTGATAAGATTTTGAAGTAGTTCAAAGTGGAACAGTCAAAGAAGGAGTTCTTGCCTGTGTTGCAAGGTGTGAAGTTGAGTAAGACTCAAGACCCGACCATGGCATAAAATAGAAAGAGAATGAAAAGTCATTCCCTATGCCTCAGTCATAGGTTCTATAAAGTATGCTATGCTGTGAACCAGACTTATTGTATACCTTGCTCTGAGTTTGGCAAAGGAATACAATTTTGATCTAATAGTAGATCACTGGACAGCGGTCAAGAATATCCTTAGTGAGGACTAAGGAGATGTTTCTCGATTATGGAGGTGATAAAAGAGTTCGCCGTAAAAGTTACATCGGTGCAAACTTTTACACTGATCCAGATGACTCTAAGTTGCAATCTGGATACATATTGAAAGTGGGAGCAATTAGCTAGAGTAGCTCCGTGCAGAGCATTGTAGACATAGAATATTTGCAAAATACATACGGCTCTGTATGTGACAGACCCGTTGACTAAACTTCTCTCACGAGCAAAAACATGATCATACCTTAGTACTCTTTGGGTGTTAATCACATAGCGATGTGAAATAGACTATTGACTCTAGTAAACCCTTTGGGTGTTGATCACATGACGATGTGAACTATGGGTGTCAATCACATGCATATGTGAATATTAGTGTAAAATCACGTGGTGATGTGAACTAGATTATTGACTCTAGTGCAAGTGGGAGACTGAAGGAAATATGCCCTAGAGGCAATAATAAAGTTATTATTTATTTCCTTGTATCATGATAAATGTTTATAATTCATGCTAGAATTGTATTAACCGGAAACTTAGTACATGTGTGAATACATAGACAAAACTGAGTGTCACTAGTATGCCTCTACTTGACTAGCTCATTAATCAAAGATGGTTATGTTTCCTAACCATAGACATGTGTTGTCATTTGATTAACGGGATCACATCATTAGGAGAATTATGTGATTGACATGACCCATTCCGTTAGCCTAGCACTTGATCGTTTACTATATTGCTATTGCTTTCTTCATGACTTATACATGTTCCTGTAACTATGAGATTATGCAACTCCCGTTTACCGGAGGAACACTTTGGGTGCTACCAAACGTCACAACGTAACTAGGTGATTATAAAGGAGTACTACAGGTGTCTCCAAAGGTACATGTTGGGTTGGCGTATTTCAAGATTAGGTTTTGTCACTCTGATTATCGGAGAGGTATCTCTGGGCCCTCTCGGTAATGCACATCACTATAAGCCTTGCAAGCAATGTAGCTAATGAGTTAGTTACGGAATGATGCATTACGTAACGAGTAAAGAGACTTGCCGGTAACGAGATTGAACTAGGTATTGGATACTGACGATCGAATCTCGGGCAAGTAACATACCGATGACAAAGGGAACAACGTATGTTGTTATGCGGTTTGACCGATAAAGATCTTCGTAGAATATGTAGGAGCCAATATGAGCATCCAGGTTCCGCTATTAGTTATTGACCGGAAACAGTTCTAGGTCATGTCTGCATAGTTCTCGAACCCGTAGGGTCCGCACGCTTAACGTTACGATGACAGTTTTATTATGAGTTTATATGTTTTGATGTACCGAAGGTTGTTCGGGGTCCCGGATGTAATCACGGACATGACGAGGAGTCTTGAAATGGTCGAGGCATAAAGATTGATATATTGGACGACTATATTCGGACACCAGAATTGTTCCGGGTGATTTCGGAGAAAACCGGAGTGCCGGAGGGGTTACCGGAACCCCCCGGGGAAGTATTGGGCCTTAGTGGTCCTGAGGGGAGAGAGAGGGTAGCAGCCCAGGAGGTGGCGCCCCCCCCCCATGGGGAGTCCGAATTGGACTAGGGAGGGGGGCGCGGCCCCTCTTTCCCTCTCCCTCTCCCTCTCTTTCCTTCCCCCTTCCTCCTTCCTAGTGGGACTAGGAAAGGGGAATCCTACTCCCACTAGGAGGAGGATTCCCCCCTCCTTGGCGCGCCCCCTAGGGCCGGCCAGCCTCCCCCCTTGCTCCTTTATATACGGGGGCAGGGGGCACCCCAAGAGACACAAGTTGATCTTCGTGATCGTTCCTTAGCCGTGTGCGGTGCCCCCCTCCACCATATTCCACCTCGGTCATATCGTCGTGGAGTTTAGGCGAAGCCCTGTGCCGGTAGAACATCATCATCGTCACCACGCCGTCGTGCTGACGGAACTCATCCCCGACACTTTGCTAGATCGGAGTCCGGGGATCGTCATCGAGCTGAACGTGTGCTGAACTCGGAGGTGCCGTACGTTCGGTGCTTGGATCGGTCGGATCGTGTAGACGTACGACTACATCAACCGCGTTGTCATAATGCTTCCGCTTACGGTCTACGAGGGTACATGGACATTACTCTCCCCTCTCGTTTCTATGCCATCACCATGATCTTGCGTGTGCGTAGGAATTTTTTTGAAATTACTATGTTCCCCAACACTTCCGAGCTCCAACACCGGAATGTATCCAAGCTCTAACGCCGGACTGTGTCCAAGCTCCAACGCCGGACTGTATCCGAGCTCCAACGCTGGACTATATCTCAGATGTCATAGATCATCTGGGTTCAAAAAGTTGAAGGATTTTAGCCGAGCTTAATGCCGGAAATGCCCTCTATGGAGCCAGCCACTGGCGCCCGAGCTTAATGCTGGACTACTTCCGAGGTGGTGCACCATCCCTGACTGCAGGCTGATATTTTGATTGGTGCAATTTATTCTCTACCGAGATATATAGCCAGTAACCCTCAAGGTGTGTGTGTCGGTCTAAAACTCGAGATGCACCTAAAGGAAAACATGAAACTGGTGATCCTAGTTGCCCCTGAGACTCAGGTTGATGCGCGAAATCGGCCTGAGGATCAACTCCTAGCTCGGCAGCATACATAGGAATGGAAACGCGGTGTGCAAAGTCCTCGAGACTCGGCTTGGGTGCGGCCGACCAACCTAAGGATAATAATCTCCTCGAAAACTATATTGCACTTTAAATTTTCTACATTGGGCAAGCAACGCAGCAGCCCCCGAGACACTGGTCAGGTGGCGACACCAGATCAGGGGATCGATGTATCCCTTTAATCTTTGTAAATAATAAGCACGAAGCCCACTAGCCCCCGAGCCTTAATGTGGGCACGGGTGGCCGAATTAAGGATCGATATCCAAAGTAAAATCACAAATTATGTGTGATGATTCTATGTATCTAAGTACTTTACATCATCAATGCTCGGATCCGCATTGTACAAAACTTTGTTGACCGGCCATCGGCTTCAACCTCCTCGGCCAGTAGTCGGGGAGTGTTTGTCCCACTTTATAAATCCTTTATGAGGGCAAAGATTTACGGCAAACAAGGCAATCCGGCCATACGGTTTTATAAACAAAGGTACGCAGAGAGACATGTTATATTATTATTTTAACATAAGAAACATCGTCCAAAGAAAATAGTCCCGCTATCGGTTCCTTTCTTTGGGTTATCATGCTAAGCATGATCACGAAACCTCAGCTCCGATCAATGTGGGAGGAAAATACTGAGGATTTAGTTCGGGAAAAGCTTCCAAACTCTGTGGTCTAGATAAACCCAAATTTTCACTTCCGTTGCGACCATTTATAATCTGAAAGTGGGCCATCATCGGCTTCTACCCCCTTGTAGATGCTATGTAGGGTGTTTCCGAAATAACAAAACAACCCTTAGCCAACGTCTCGGTGCCCGAAGGCGGTTGTGTTGGCGGAAATGAGGCAATCAGATATGCGGGCTTTATAACTTTCACTTAGTCATAGGATCTTAAAGTTGGGAGGCCA
>NC_041385.1:776315461-776362760 GCF_002162155.2 Triticum dicoccoides
CGGCCAATGTTATGAATGGACCGTCTTTTAATACAGTCATCGGACTGTTGACCAGTTTACTCTTATTGTGATAGCCAGTTTTCGGCTTTCTCCACTACGGTGCTTAACCATGCGAGCTGGAAGCACAATCGCAGTGGTTCTCCGTTTGCACACCTAACCGAACAAAGCGGAACATAGGAGGCCAGCATAGGAACCAGGCAACCCAACTATTGACCGAAGAAACAATTCAAAACTGATGCATACATAGCAATATCCAAGATTTTTTGTCGAATCTCTAAAGGTGTCCGGCGTTGCACTGCGAGACTTATGCGGAAAACACACAAATAGTTGAAAAGTACCATAGGATTGAAAAACCAAAAAACGTCAGTAAAAACTCGACGTCCGAACTAGATTAATTGTTCGGTGCCAATCAGAAAATTGGTCTTAGAGAAAATAAAGTGCTTCTGTCGTGCTTTAACATGACACATCCTATCTCAATACTTCAAGCGGGTCAGCCTACGGCTTCAACCTCCTATCCCGAAGGCTGAGTTCTTCTCGCTAGGCTAGTTTAGCAAAGTTTAGCGGCTTTGAGAGGGAAATCCGGCTATTGACCACACACTCGCGTCGAAAAAAGGAGTGATAGAAAAAAGACTTTGCAACGACTAGGAAGAAGAACACTTATTATAAAACAGCTCACATAAATTTAAGAGCCCCCGAGTGACTTGGGTAAAAGAATTTTATGTAAAATGATTGTACGTACCGAAGTACTTGTATCATATCTGTGTTCACCCAAACTTTATACACGTCTTAACCGACCGTCGGCTTCTCCCTCTTCGGTCGAGGACCGAAAAGTTTTATGTACCCCACCTGTCGAGAATATCGGCGGTGTTTCCGATAACCAGGCAATCAGGCCATAAGACTGTCAGGGAACTTATGCTATATTACTAACAAAGTGTAAGAAGCATCTTCAAAGAAAATAGTACCCCCACCGATACCTTTCTTCGGTGCTCATTGTCATTATGAGACTTGTGCAATAGATTTTTTGTACTCATGAGTTTCGTTGTGTGCCGACCATGATTGAAAACAATAAGAGCGCTAGCTTTCGGCTTCACCCAGTCTGAGGTCAGAGCTCGGACGACGGTCATGACGGTCCTAGAGGTGCTCCCTTTACTCCCTAGCCGAACAATCGGGAACGTAGGGGTAAGCACAGGAGCCAGGCAACCCAGCTTGCTGAACAACCTAAGTCAATATGGTGCATATTGTGGCGTAATACACGAACAAGGAATGAAGCCGTACAAGTATGTTCATTTGCAAGAGGAAAGGCTTCATAAAGGAAGCCCCCAAGTAAACGGGGTATTTTAATTTGTGTGTCACAAACAAAGTTTGGACAAGGAAGTTTTTCACAAACAATTTTTTGCCAAAAAGGTATAATGCTTGGTCGAACCGAACACAAATTTAAAATTTAAAACTTTGAGCATAAAAGCGACTTAGCTGGTTAATGTGTTCGGCATTGATGACGCGGTCCAAGCTTGATGCAGGACAAGGTTCCAGCCCCCAAGCTGGCCCCGAGGTGGCCGAGCGGAGAGTTGGGCACTCTGAAATGGCGACACAGCACGACCGCTGTGGAGAGTTGAAGCTCCCAGTTTAGCCGAGGTGACGAAGCTGGTTGGCGGGGTCATGCCAGAGTCTCCGACCGAGTAGGTTGATGAAGCGATGATGCGGGGTTGCCAACACAGGACAATGCTCCAAGGCGACGACACAATTCGGTCGATGGAGGTGGGCGACGAGGACACCACGCCGAGGGGATAGAGCGGCCCGATCTAAGTCAATTGCCTACACAGGTAAAATAGTGCAAACCAAAAAATAATAATGAAAAAAAGGTGTATAATTAATTTATGCGAAAAAAGTTTGGTAAATATGGCCTGAGCGCTGAGGCTAGCTCGACGGCACGTTGGCATCGTGGCACGGCGATGTCGGCGAAGGTCGACCTGCCCAGGTGACAGGGAGAGGCTGGCCGGACTGATGCCAGGTGCGAATGTCGGTAGAATTTCTCTGCCAAGATGATGCAGTACAGGCCAACAAAAAATATTTTGTGTATAATAATGCTAATCGAATAATTTAGAAAAATACAACTTGAACTCCAGCAGCAACGACTGTAGTAGACCGAAGCAAACGGACCAACTCATCTGTGCCGAACAAGCCGCAAAGTCAATCCTCAATATGCGTAGTAGAACTTTTATTCTGTGTATTTGTCAGAAAAAGTAGAAGACAACCAGCGGCCGACTACATAGGTATTGAATTAAAAAGGGAAAATTAGCAAATCTCCCTGTGACTGCGCTGAGCCGAACTATTGTCGGCATAACATGCATGCCGTGTACAGTACTATGTCATCTCCTTGGCTCGTTCACCGCCGTTAGGATTGCTTTTTTTTATCGTTGACCTTGACGAGGTGTCTGTCGGTCGACGCACAGCAAACCGAGCTGTGGAGACGATAGCCAGGCTGGAGCAGCGCGAAGGAGCTCTCTTAACGATGAGCCGAACTTATCAAGGCAAGCTCGCACAATGGTCCGACCTTGAAAATTAGGAAACAATTAGTATCATGCCTTTTTTGATAAGTACGTATCCGAAGACAGACTGCTTAATAAAGTAGTCTATTTCCTCAAGGCTAATAATTAAATAAGGAGTACGTACGTGGGACGCGTAGATTTTTCCCCAAAACCTAGGAACCCTCTGGCGGCGACTAGGGTTTCGACATGGAACCAGAACACGGCCGCAGATCCCATCAGCGGGCCGTCGGGGGAAAGAGATCGGAGGGGATGGCAGCGCCCTCCTCCTCCGGCAACCCATGAGGGGTCGAAGGACAAGCAACAAAGGACGGGGAAATCTCCATTGGAAGAAGCACTGGGGAGGCTGGATATCTCGAAAGAAGAAGCTACTCCTTTCGTGATCGATGATCGCATGGACGGAGCGCCGGTGAAGTGGTTGTTGGCGGGCAAGATCCTCCACCGGAACCAATTTCATATCCAGACGGTCACCAACGCGCCCCGCCCGGCATGGGGAAACCCTAGAGGTCTCAAGTTCCGCTCTGTTGGACCCAACATGTTTATTGCAGAATTTGAGAGCCAGAGGGACAGAGATAGGATCTAGGATGGATCTCCGTGGCACATAAACAAGAATGCAATAATCCTAGCTGATTTCGAGGATTGCATGCGCCCGGATGAGGTAAAGTTTGATCGATTGCATGTATGAGCTAGGGTTCTGAACTTACCGTACAACCTAAGAGATGATGCTTGGAGCCTGCCCATCGCTCAGATGATCGATAGGAACGCACAGATTGCAAAATTTGACCACATAGGAGGATATCTCCGAACCAGGGTCACAATTGACGTAGACAAACCTCTGCGGAGGTGGATCTTGATCGATTCTGCAAGGAGGAAGAAGGTCGATGCTTATGATATTCAATATGAGCAGATTCCTTATTTCTGCTTTTCATGCGGACGACTTGGCCACTCATAACTGTATTGCCCCAATCCGGGGTCCAGGGATGAGAAGGGTGAACCTCTGTTTGGATCATATATGCGAGCTCCTAAAGAGTACAAGAAGCAGCCGTCCCAGGAGAGCTCGGCAAAGAGTCAGAGAGCGGAAACTAGCAGCAAGACGAGCACAAAGAAATCAAGCACTAATCCAAAGACAGATGGGGGTGAGGAGGTTGTTTCACCGTTGAAAAACCCATCGGGAGGAAAGTATAAAAGGAAGGAGGGGCCTACTGCAGTTTATGTGCCAAAACAACTTCTCCTCACCTCGGGCGAGGACAGTACAAATCATGAAGATCCTGTGGGGAGGAAAGATGAGGAGGAGGATGAGGGGTCAGAGAGGTACCCTAAGAAGAAAAAGCCAACACCTGAAGAATTCGGCAGAGGCCGCTGGGCGGCCCTGCCAGGAGCAATGAGTTGTTTAAGTTGGAACTGTCGGGGGCTTGGGAACCTCGAGGCAGTTCGAGAACTGCGCAAGATTGTGCGGCAGGAAATTCCTGCCCTACTGTTTGTCATGGAAACCAAAATTAGGGTTGTGAGAGTTGAATCACTGCAGAGACAGCTGGGCTTTGTAGGATGTTTTGCAGTTGATAGTAATGGACTAAGTGGTGGCATTGGCCTATTCTGGTCGAGTGAGGTTAGTGTTGAACTAAAAAACTACAGTACTAGCTATATTGATGTTATGGTGAGGAAATCTGATGATGATAGCTCTCCTGCTTGGAGGCTAACCGGTTTCTATGGAACTCCAAGGGCAGAAAATCGACACCATAGCTGGAGGTTCATGAGAACTTTGTACCAGATCAAACACGTAGCGTGGCTTTGCGTGGGAGATTTTAACGAGACCATGTATGGGACAGAACATTTTAGCAGGTCGGAGAGGCCGGAGTGGCAGATGAGGGCCTTTAGAGATGTCATCGAGGAGTGCCCGTTTCAGGACCTTGGTTGGTCAGGTGTTCCATTCACATGGGATAATGGGCAGCAGGGGGAGAAGAATGTTAAGGCAAGACTTGATCGGGCTTTGGCAAACCAAGGATTTTTGCAGAGATTTCAACATTCATGTGTACGACATCTTAGTGCAATGGAGTCTGACCACTACTTTGTTATGGTGGATATTCGTGAGAAAGCAAAAACCAGTGGACATGGCAAGCGACAATTTAGGTATGAGAATATCTGGCAGTCGCATGCAGACTATGATAATCGTGTGGCTAATGTTTGGAGGCGTCACTGCCGCGGGGCTTGCCTTGTTAGCATTGCGGATACGTTGTCCACATTACAGGGGGAGTTGGGGGCATGGGGAACGAAGGAGTTTGGATGTCTCGCAAAGAAAATAAAGAAGCTCCAACAGAAGCTTGACAAGCTGTGATCTACGTCTATGGGCAGAGGTCCGACGGAGGAGGAAAAGAAAACAGTGATGCAATTACGAGAAACGCTGAAACTTGAGGAGATTTGGATGCGACAATGGTCGCGAGTTCCATGGCTGTGTGATGGTGATTGAAACACAAAGTATTTTCAGGCTCAAGCTACCCAGAAGCGTCGCGTGAACCGCATCTCCGGTTTACGACGTCGTGATGGTTCTGTGTGCACCGGGGAAGAGGAAGATAAAGAGGAGATTCAATCATTTTATCAGTCCTTATTCCTTTCTCAGGGTGTTAGTGATATGGAAGCACTGATGCAGTTCATCCCGACCAAGGTTTCCCCCGCAATGAATGAGGCTCTTGATAAACCATACACCATGGAGGAAGTACGTGCGGCTTTGTTTCAGATGGCACCGTCCAAGGCCCCCAGAGTGGACGGTTTCACAGCAGGATTCTTTCAGCGTCATTGGAACTTGATCAAAGATGACTTGGGGCCTGCTATACTAGATTTTTTGCATGGAGGGTGAGGGAGTCCCGGATTAGGGGGTGTCCGGATAGCCGGACTACCATCATCGGCCGAACTATCATCGGCCGGACTATCATCATCATCGACCGGACTCCAAGACTATGAAGATACAAGATTGAAGACTCCGTCCCGTGTCCGGATGGGACTTTCCTTGGCGTGGAAGGCAAGCTTGGCGATACGGATACGTAGATCTCCTACTATTGTAACCGACTCTATGTAACCCTAGCCCTCTCCGGTGTCTATATAAACCGGATGGCTCTAGTCCGTAGGACACAACAACAACCATTACAATCATACCATAGGCTAGCTTCTAGGGTTTAGCCTCCTTGATCTCGTGGTAGATCCACTCTTGTAAACATCCACAATATCAATATCAATCAAGCAGGACGTAGGGTTTTACCTCCATCAAGAGGGCCCGAACCTGGTAAAACATCATGTCCCTTGTCTCCTGTTACCATCCGCCTAGACGCACAGTTCGGGACCCCCTACCCGAGATCCGCCGGTTTTGACACCGACATTGGTGCTTTCATTGAGAGTTCCTTTGTGTCGTCACCGATAGGCTTGATGGCCTCCTCAATCGACAACGACGGAGTCCTGGGTGAGACTTTTCTCCCCGGACAGATCTTCATATTCGGCGGCTTCGCACTGCGGGCCAACTCACTTGGCCATCTAGAGCAGATCGAAAGCTACGCCCCTGGCTGTCAGGTCAGGTTTGGAAGCCTAAACTTCACGGCCGATATCCGCGGGGACTTGATCTTTGATGGATCTGAGCCACAGCCAAGCGTGCCGCGCTGCCACGACGGGCACGACCTAACTCTGCCACCGGACGGCACCTTGGAGGCCGCACACGAATCCGCTCCGACCCATAGTCTGGAGCCGATCGCACGGATCGAGGACGGATGGCTGGACACCGCCTCGGGAGCTGCAACTTCCACGGCGATGGAGCCGAACACTTACCTTGTCCCGCATAAAGCCCATGACTCCGAGGTGCCGGACCCCCTGCCGGACTCCGAACCTCCTGCGCCCCTGCCAGTCGAATCCGATTGGGCGCCGATCATGGAATTCACCGCTGCGGACACCTTTCAGCACTCACCCTTCGGCGATATCTTAAATTCGCTGAAGCATCTCTCACTATCCGGAGAGCCCTGGCCGAACTACGGCCAGGATGGTCGGGACGCGGACAATGAAGAAATTCAGAGCCCACCCACCACCCACTTCGTAGCCACCATCGACGATCTAACCGACGTGCTAAACTACGACTCCGAAGACATCAACGGTATGGACGACGATGCCGGAGACAATCAAGAACCAGCGCCTACAGAGCACTGGAAGGCCACCTCGTCACATGACATACATATGGTGGACACCCCAAAGGGAAGCGATAACGAGGAACAACGGGACGCGGCAGAGGATAATCCCCCCGATAAACAACCAAAAGGGCGACGTAGACGCTGCCCTAAGTCCCGCCTCGATCAAAGTAGCATTCCTAACGACCCAGCGATAGAGCAGGGCAAACCAGCGGACGACAAACATACAACCAAGCAACCATCCGAACAAGACGAACCGGATAATGAACCACTTCACGGAGCAACCAACAGTCCGGACACAACACCGGAGCATAAGAACCTTCACAAAAGACTCGTCGCCACTGCAAGAAGTTTGAAGAAGGAAAAAGGAAGCTCAAAACAGCGAAAGACATACTCAGAATGAAGTGGAGCAAAGTACTCAAGACCGCAGACAAATATGGCAATGGCCATCAAACAAAGAGCTACCCGAAGCGCAAGTTGCTGCCAGAATTTGACGAGGAAGCCATAGAGCCCTCACAGTCAAAAAATAAAGAGGCCGCCTAGCCGGATAGACGGCCAGATGACAGGCCAAAAGCGACAAGCGGCGCCGCACACAAGCCGACTTATGATCTTGGGAAAACGGACGGCCCAACTAAGTCCATCTACGGGCCAAAAAAGAGGGCCCTAGGAAGTAACACAACACGACAAGTGTTCGAAGACAGCGGCACACCCAAATACAGGGGCGCCGCACACCCGCTATGTTTTACCGATGAGGTGCTGGATCATGAATTTCCAGCAGGGTTCAAACCCATAAATATAGAGGCATACGACGGCACAACAGACCCCGGAGTCTGGATAGAAGATTACATACTACACATACACATGGCTAGAGGAGATGATCTCCATGCCATAAAATACCTACCCCTCAAGCTCAAAGGGCCAGCTCGGCATTGGCTCAAAAGCCTCCTAGAAAACACTGTTGGAAGTTGGGAAGAGCTTGAGGACGCGTTTAGAGCAAATTTTCAAGGGACTTATGTCCGCCCTCCGAATGCAAACGATCTGAGTCATATAACCCAACAGCCCGGAGAGTCAGCGCGCAAATTCTGGAACAGGTTCCTTACCAAAAAGAACCAAATAGTCGATTGTCCGGACGCGGAAGCCTTAGCAGCTTTTAAACACAACGTCCGAGACGAATGGCTCGCCAAACACCTCGGCCAAGAGAAGCCAAGAACAATGGCCGCGCTAACAAGCCTCATGACGCGCTTTTGCGCAGGAGAAGACAGCTGGCTAGCAAGATGCAGCACCAGCGACCCGAGTACATCCGAGATCAGAGATGGAAACGGAAAATCATGGCGCAGGAAAGATCAGCGCCGGAATAAAGAAAAAAGCCCAAAGGGCACGGCGGTCAATGCCGGATTCAAAAGCTCGCGGCCAAACAATAAAACACTGCCTCTTAAGGACAACAGCGACGAGCTATCAAATTTAAACAAAATTTTAGATCGGATATGTCAAATCCACAGTACCTCCGGAAGGCCTGCAAACCATACCAACCGAAATTGTTGGGTTTTTAAACAGTCCGGCAGACTCAACGCCGGACACAAGGGGCTCGATGCGCCAAGCGAGGACGATGACGAACCCCACCAGCAGAGCACCGGAAGTCAAAAGACTTTCCCACAAGAAGTCACAACAGTAAACTCGCTTCATGTGATAGTACGGAAAACCAACACGGCACTCGCGAAGACAAGTGTCGCGCGGTCCACCCCAGCGGAACACCGAGATTGGATGTCAAAACCAATCACTTTCGACCATCTGGATTAGTCCAGAAGTATCCGGAACCCAGGATAGACTGCCCTGATATTGGATCCCATAATAGACGGACTGCAATTCATGCAGGTTTTGATGGACGGCGGCAGTGACTCAAACCTGCTATATCCGGACACAATCCGCAAGTTGGGATAGACCCTACTACAATTCGGCATAGCCGCACTTCCTTCAAAGGAGTGGCGCCAGGCCCTTACGCCAGGTGCACAGGTTCATTATTAATAGAAGTTGTGTTCGGGTCACCTGACAACTTCCGACGAGAAAAGCTAACCTTTCATGTCGCCCCATTTAAAAGTAGCTATCAAGCATCACTAGGACGGGAAGCTTTCATCCGCTTCAATGCAATACCACATTACGCGTCTCTTACGCTTAAAATGCCCGGTCCACGTGGCATCATTTCATTAAAAGGTCGCATGAGACCCCGGACACGGCTGGACGAGTCCGGAATAAATAAGGTAGGGGCTACCTAGCCGCACACCCCTTCACAAGGGTTTGTACATATAAGCCATAATGAGCTAGCATAGGCTCAACTTTATTAATCTATATTTAAATTTTTATGCACTTTCTCGCATGATTTCTTTTCAAACTAAGTTCCTCTCTTTTTACAGATGAACAGCGTGCACACCCGTCCAGGATACGGCACAACGGAGACACAGGCGCAGACGTGCAGTAGGGACCCGTTGCAAGGACTCTTTTCAGACTAAGACCCTACGTAAACCTTTCTTAATGTCTCTTGTTGCTATAATCCCCTGGTTTCTCATTATAACCAGAGTGGAGACTGGCGTTTTGGCATCGGCTGCGCCAGAAGAACTTGCCCGTACCTAGACACAAGGGGCTTAGGGCATTGTTTTGCCCGCTATTGTAAAGACCGAACACCTTCGGGAGTGTTCGGCGTCTCGAGTTAGGCCTTATATGCATCAGCTCCGAATCATGTCTTTGGTCAAATGTTGGGTTTGCCCGGCTCCTATGTTTTGCTGCCTTACGTTCCGTATCACCGGCTAACGCGGCACCAGGAGAACTACTGCGATTGTGCCCCAGTTCGGCTGAGCGAGCACCTCAGTAGAGAAAGCCGAAAACTGATTGTCATGATACAGCGAGAGACTGGTCAACCACTCGATCGACCATGGGAATGTTTAGAATTCCTCCGCTTTGACGAAGGGCCGTTTCCCGGTCAGGCACATACGCGCCCCAAATTCGGAGAGCGCGGTGCCCCCAGGGGCTATGTCGTAGCCCCACCCTCGAACTCCATGGCTAAGTGAAAGTGATAAAGCATTATAGTCCGGTTGCCTCGTTTGCTATGCTACCACCTCCTTTACAGGACCGAGACGTCGGATTAAGTGTGAAAACGCGCTATTTTTTGCGAACACCCCCGCACCTTGTGCGTGGGGGCTGAAGCCGACGACTGCCATCTTTCAGGTTATACACACGTATACATGAACGGCCGCATAGGAGATATTCTATTACTTGAACGCACAAGTATAAAAGGCACTTACATCATAAATATTGTTTTGCATCATAAAAACATTCATTCGAACGTAACATTTTTTGAGCACTACGACTCTATTACACGAGCACCACGCAGCACTTCGCCAAAATAGTGCTCGACGGGTAACCGGTTATCGTCCGAACCCGGGTCGCAACAGCGGTGGCATCCATCTCTGTCCAATGTGTCTTCACACGGGCGAGTGCCATCCGCGCACCCTCTATGCAGGCCGACCGCTTCATCGCCTTGATATGCGGCACCGCCCCAAGAAATTGCTGCAATAAGCCAAAGTAACTCTTCGGCTCGGGCCTATCCGGCCAGACATGGGTCACTATATCCGTCATAGCAAGCCCGGACAACCTATTTAGCTCAGCCCACTCGGCCAAACGGTCGGTCAGCGGAAGTGAACACTCCGGACTATGGAATTGAGACCAAAACAGCTCTTCCGTCTTGTGATCCTTCTGGCTTCGAAAATGCACAACGGCATCCGCCGCACTCGCTGCTAAGTCCATAAGGGTCCTCTGGATCCCACAGTTAGCCCAACTGAGCATACTTTGGATCCATAAACCTTCGGCGCAGCAGAAAAGGCTTGCCAGCTACAATATCTCCGGCCTGGCGCAGCTCTTCCTTTATAGCCCGCTTTGCAGAGCGGGCATCCTTCGCTTCGGCGGTGGCCTTCCCCAGGTCTTCTTGCCCCGCTAGGCGCTCCTTCCCAAGAGCCTCATTCCGGTCGGTAGCATCTTTTAACTTCACGGCCATTTCGGCCATCTCTTCCCTGCTCCAGCAGTGTGCGACCCTTTCGGCCGCTAACTCCTCGGCCGCCCTCGAGGCCGCCGCATTACTCCTTCTGGCCTGCTCCTTGGCTTGAGCAAGTTCGGTCCGAAGGCTCTCCACAGCAGCGGCACTATCTGCATTTCACACACATGTTGTAAGGAGCTGGCTTCAGCTCACTTACCAAGTGACTGCATAGAAACACTTACCTTGCGACTCATCAAGTCGCCTGTTGACCAGCGTGATGTCCGCATCCGCAACAGTGAGTTGCCGCTTTAGTTCAGCAACTCCATCAGTCCGGCTGGCCCCAGGACGACCCGCCACCTGCATCGGCACGGCGGAAATTTAAACCTGCGATTTTGATCCTCGGCACGCTGTCAATTTCGACAACCTACCGAGTCTCAGGGGCTACTATCTATACAGGGCGCATTCTATATGCAAAACTGTTAAAAGGTGTGTCATTTCTACGTACCTCAAACCCCGCCAGCAAACTCCTGACGGCATTATGCAACCCGCCTTCGGCGGACGAAATCCTTTCAATCACCATGCTCATCAATGCGTGGTGATCTTCTGAGATAGACGCCTTCTCAAGCAGATCCTTCAGCCGTACACCAGTTGGCGCCGAACTATCCGGCTTTGCCAAACCAGGGGGCTCCCTTCGTGACGACACTTCAGGCTCGTCCGCCCTATCCGACGGCGCCCCGGACGGAGGCGTCTCGCTCTCCATCATCTCCGGACGAAGGTCCCCCGAAGACGAGCTCATTTGCGAAGGACGGAGATCCGAACTACAAGGTAAAAACTTTAGTTATCCTCAGAAACACAAATAGGGATGTCCCTTATTATAAAACTCCTTTCTTTCTACTTATGGCTCGTTGGAGGGCTGATTCTTTAAGGGAGATTGTGCGGCCGGGGCCTCCCCGGATGCAGGACCCTCTGGCGAAGATTTCTTCCCCCGTTTAGGGGTTTTTGCCCCCGGGTCCTCGGAGGCAGTCCTCTTCTCCCCTTGGAGGGAGGGATTCCCGATCCCCCCTCTTTCAAGAGCCTCCTTAGGCGAGGCAGTAGCTTTCCTGCTTTCCCCTTCGCCTTCCTCTGGAGGCGCAACCTCAAGCATCCGGACCAGCACGAAATCCGGTGCGGTCTCGGGGAGGGGGGCCGGACACCATATCAATTTTGCTTCCGCTATCCACTCCTGTTTAGAAGGAAGTTGGTCATAAGGCGAATCATCGAAAGGCAAACAAACGGTATGTCCGGACTTGGAACTACTTACTTGAGTATCCAGGCGATTGCAGCTTAGGCCAGCATCCTCGGTCAATTCCGGACGCGCCTCTTGCGATCCGAAGAATAATTTGTACATCTCCAGGGGTGTCATACCCATGAAGTGTTGAAGAATCTGTGGGCCCTCCGGATTGAACTCCCACAGCCGGAGAGGGCGGCGTTTGCAGGGCGGGAGACGCCTAATCAGCATAACCTGCATTATCACCACCATATCAACCTCCCTCATTTGGAGATCTCGAATCCGGCCTTGCAGTAGGGGCACGTCCTTTGACGGCCCCCAGTTGAGCCCTTGGTTGATCCACGACATCAACCGTCGTGGAGGTCCCGGGCGGAATAAGGGCGGCGGCTTTTGTCTGCGGCCCCTCGGAACGGTAATATAGAACCACTCTTGCTGCCACGGGCCGAGCTCCTCTTGGAAGGAGCCAGCGGGCCACGGGGCATCGGCCCTCCTACTTATGGCCGCCCCGCCGCACTCTTCTTGACGCCCCCCGATCATCTTCAGCGCCACATTGAAGGTCTTCAGCCACAGGCCAAAGTGAGGGGTGACGCGGAGGAAGGCTTCGCAAACGACAATAAATGCGGAAATATGGAGGATGGACTCCGGAGCCAAATCGTGGAATTCCAACCCATAGTAAAACATGAGCCCTCTCACAAAAGGATCCATCGGGAAGCCTAAACCCCGACGGAGGTGGGATACAAAAACGACATACTCGCCGGGCTCGGGGGTGGGGATGGTCTGCCCTTCGGCAGGCAACCTATGCGAAATCTCATAAGCCAGGTACTTGGCCTCCCGCAGCTTTAGCACGTCCTCCTCCGTGACAGAGGAGGGCATCCACCGGCCCTGGAGGTCGGAACCGGACATCGTTGAAGGTCCGAAGCGCTCGAATCTGGAGCTCTAGGTGCTGGAACTTGGAGCGGGGAGAGGATTCGATGGAGGATTGAAGAAAAGAAATGAGCCTTGGTCCCGTTATAAAGAGGGAGAATACCGAGAGCCGTCTCCGTGACCGTTTGGGACTCGCCTTCGATAGAGGGGGCGTGGCGACGGGCGCGGTTGGGTTACCCACGTCCGTATTGATGAGAATCCCGGATTAAGGGGGAACACGATCTCTGCTTCGACAAGACGTGCCAAGGAAACCGCTTCGGTAAATGCGCTGAGGTGGTAGAGTAAAAAACGATTCAAGTAATGGCTTGGTAGTGGCGTGACGTCATGCCGCAAAAAACGTCAGCAGATTGAACTTGTGTATATATTATTCTCTCTATGGTGGAATGTGGAACTTATTTTGCAGAGCCGGACACTATCCTGGTGTTCACAATCTTCTATCATTCGGAGGAGGAACCCGCCTTGCAATGCCAAGCAATATACGTACCGGACTTATCATCATTGAAGCCTGGTTCAGGGGCTACTGAGGGAGTCCCGGATTAGGGGGTGTCCGGATAGCCGGACTACCATCATCGGCCGAACTATCATCGGCCGGACTATCATCATCATCGACCGGACTCCAATACTATGAAGATACAAGATTGAAGACTTCGTCCCGTGTCCGGATGGGACTTTCCTTGGCGTGGAAGGCAAGCTTGGCGATACGGATACGTAGATCTCCTACTATTGTAACCGACTCTATGTAACCCTAGCCCTCTCCGGTGTCTATATAAACCGGATGGCTCTAGTCCGTAGGACACAACAACAACCATTACAATCATACCATAGGCTAGCTTCTAGGGTTTAGCCTCCTTGATCTCGTGGTAGATCCACTCTTGTAAACATCCACAATATCAATATCAATCAAGCAGGACGTAGGGTTTTACCTCCATCAAGAGGGCCCAAACCTGGGTAAAACATCGTGTCCCTTGTCTCCTGTTACCATCCGCCTAGACGCACAGTTCAGGACCCCCTACCCGAGATCCGCCAGTTTTGACACCGACAGAGGGGAACTGCCCTTGGGATTTAATGACACGTCTATCACGCTAATCCCTAAGGTGAAGCATCCGCAGCAAATATCTCAGTACCGCCCAATCTCCCTTTGCCCTATACCATACAAGATCGCATCCAAGATGGTGACAAACAGGCTGAAGGTGTGGATGAATGTGATAGTGGGAGAAGAACAAAGTGCCTTTGTACCCGGACATAATATAACCGATAACGTTCTAGTGGCCTTTGAGAGTGTGCACACAATGAGAAGAAGAAAGAAGGGCAAAAACTACTCGTGTGCGGTGAAGCTCGATATGATGAAAGCTTATGACCGTGTGGAATGGCATTATTTGCAAGCAGTGATGCAGCGACTTGGGTTTAGTCACAATTTTATTGCGTTGATCATGAAGTGTGTGACTTCGGTCAGATTCTCAGTGAAGGTAAATGGGGAGCTACTTCCAGTTTTCCACCCCTCGAGAGGACTTAGGCAGGAGGATCCAGCGTCACCCTTCCTTTTCTTGTTGTGTGCTGAAGGACTAACATCTTTGCTGAACAACTATGGCTCTTTTATTGACAGGGGTGTTAGAGCCTCGGTTAGATCACCTTGGATCAACCATCTCCTCTTTGCCGACGATTGTCTCATTTTTATCAGTGCGAAGGGAGAAAGTGGGGACCGACTTAATGAGATACTAAACATATATGCTATGTGCTCGGGGCAAAGTGTTAACAAAGATAAGAGTGCAGTCTATTTTACTCCGAACACTCTGGCGGTAAGAAAGCAACAAATGAAACAGTGCCTTGGCATCTTTGTTGAAGCTTTCAGCGGCAGGTACCTTGGTTTACCAACGGCCGTCGGCAGGATTACCAGTGGCACGTTCGAGCACATTTGTGATCGGGCGAGGAGCAAGATGATGGGATACTCAGAGAGAGATTTGGCATGTGCGGGGCGAGAAATATTGTTGAAATCAGTCATTCAAGTGATACCAACCTTCAGTATGACTTGCTTCCGCTTAACAAAAAAGGTGTGCAAGAAGATTACATCTTGCATGGCCAGATATTTCTGGAGTAGCAACATCGACAGACGTTTGATGCATTGGCTTTCATGGAAGAAGCTAGCCACCCCGAAAGAAGCAGGGGGATGGGGTTCGGGGATCTCGAGACCTTTAATCATGCTCTATTGGGGAAGCACGACTGGAGGTTCATGATACACCTGGAGAGTTTATGTTCTCGAGTTATGAAATCGAGATACTTCCCAGATTCAGACTTCATGACTGCTACAATCCCGAAGACGGCGTCACCTATCTGGAGGGCGATTGTTGCAGGCCGCAAGGCATTGAAGCTTGGGCTGATCAAGAGGGTGGGAGATGGCTCCACGATTTCCATCTGGGAGGATAAGTGGACCCCGGACTCCATTTCGATGTCTCCTATGGTAAAACCTGATAACACACCTCTTGTTTTAGTGAATGAGCTAATTGACCAGGTTAATTGGACATGGCAACATGAGCTTGTTCGTGCAACCTTCCTAGCACCGGATGCCCAAGCAATCCTAAATATCCCGTTACGCAATGGTGGAGGAGAGGATTTTTTAGCGTGGGCCTTTGAATCCACTGGAATCTACACTGTCAAATCAGCATACTGTACTCTTGTGACTCACAAAGAGCGACTAGCTCGAGAGGAAGGGACGGATATGGGTACCTCACAGACGGAACGACAACTATGGAATTCCTTATGGAAGTTAAAGGTTATACCTAAAGTGCGAGTTTTCTGGTGAAGGGTGTTGAATAAGATTCTGCCAGTTGAAGAGACTCTAAAACACAGACATATCATACAATTGGATCGATGCAACGTTTGCCTTGCTATGGGAGAGGATCTGATGCATGCATTGATACATTGTACACATGCAAAGCACTTCTGGAATGAAGCAGAGGCTTTATTTGATTTTCATCTACCACGTCTGCACCCTGACACTTGGTCCAGGGATATCATATGTGACAGCAGGTTTGCAGAGGATGAAAGGGCAAAAATCATTACAGTTATGTGGGCTATCTGGCATTCGCGCAACCGATGGGTACATGATCAAGAAAGACTCAATCCTGGTAATGAAGTGAGAAAGATTAGAGAAGATCTTGCACTTCTGGAGCTACCCAGGAAGCAAGCTTCGATTTTACCTGGATATGGATGGCGGCCACCTGAGGATGATATTGTCAAGATTAATTGTGATGGAGCCATTGATACACTCTCTGGCAAGGGAGGAGCAGGTGGAGTGGCGCACTCGGCGTCCAGTCTACTGGGCACGTGGTGCAAGCCACATCTTGGGGTTACAGACCCATTGATCGTGGAGGCACTAGCCCTCCGGGAAGGAGTCATTTTCGCCGATTTGCGAGGCCTCAAGCGAGTGACAATGGAAACTGATTGCTTGGCTTTTGTGAACTTGTGGAAATCTCGCCATGCAGATCGTTCTGCTGTGGCACCTATTCTTGATGAAATTGGAGAGCTGTCTTTAGATTTTGATTACTTTGTAATTCAGCATGTACTAAGGACAGCCAACATGGCGGCCCATCTGTGTGCAAAACGTGCTTGCACACTCTTGGTGACTGAATGTTGTCTGCACCTGACCCCCTGGTTCTTGGTTAGCTGCCTGTTAGCAGACTAGAATGCTTTTGTTGAATAAAAGCTCTCAGATATTTCCCTCAAAAAAATAAGGAAAAAATAAGGAAAAAAGATAATTAAATAAGGAAGAAAGAGAAAGAAAAGTTGAATCTCCCTCATGATCTCCTAATGCACATAGCAATTTTGAAGAGAAAAGTAGGCTTTGGATGGTCTGTCAGGTGAAGTTGCAGCCACGCCCTCGAAGTAGGAGTGCCAGATTTGACTTCTTCGTCCGCTGGCGCGAGGCTGTTGTCGACACAGGGCGTCAACGCGATAAGGTGATGAAATACGAACTCACAGGGTCGCTCAAGTTACGAACGCAATACGCGTGGGGCAGCGATGGCATATCATATCGCCTTGAAGTGGCGGCGGCAACGTAGGCCAGATTGTAGACCTGGATCTTCAAGTGTGGAAATCTAAAAAGAATTGTTAAGCACAATAATCCATTAAGGGCCGCATATATGCACTAGTAGTAATAGCATCAGACCACTTCGGATTTGACGGTCTACACAAGGGTTAGAATATAGCAAAGCTGAAGCCAACTAGTAGTAGCACGTGAGGGCGTAGATCATGAAAGACAAACCATTAAGTACAACTTGATTAAATAATAAGGAGGAAGGAGGATGGATGGAAACTTCCCTGCATGCCGCCGCCGATCAGGACTATTGTCAGACGGCCCTCCTGTACTGTTTCTGCGTGGGGCCGGGCAACACGCTCGCTATCTCCTCGGCTGGCATGTGTTGCTGCTCAGATTGCCCCATAATCTCCGCATTGATCCGTGCAGCGAGGCTGCTGTTTACACGCACGGCTTTCCAGGACCTTAATGGCCTATGGGTAACTCGGATCGAAGGTATCCTCAAACGACGGATATGGCAGCCGCCGCACAAAACCTTTTGGATTCTGATCTGACTACGAACAACATAGCAAAACGTGATAGCAAGGATTTCGCAAAAGAGAAAATAAACATGAAAGTGACTGAAAAAATATCACCTGATCATCCCATCGATCCGTGACGATCACCCGGCAGGCTCTCAATGAAAGCACCAATGTTGGTTCAATATCCGACGTATCTCGTAGTAGGGGTCCTAAGCTAGGCGTCTTGGAGCGATGGTAACATGGACACGGGGTTTTACTGAGCTTCGGGCTCTCTTGATGAGATAATACCCTACATGCTGTTTTTGATTGTATTCATATGGGTGTAGTACAGAGTACACGTATCTACCACGAGATTGTAGTAATGAATATGAGATTGTCCATTGACTAGCCTGACCTCGGTTTATATAAGACACCGGAGGCCTAGGGTTTAGGAGAGTGCTTGTCTTGGGCGCCAAGTCTTGTGGAGTCTTCCTTGTATGCGGCAGGGGTTGTCCGAACTGGCCCATGAGTATGCGGCCATGGGGGTCCTCGGCCCAATCTAGCTGATTGGGAGACGACGTGGTGAGTACCCCCTAGTCCAGGACACCATCACCCGTGCCTAATAGCTACTTCGGACTCGTGAAGCGACTGGTAGCTGCCTGCCCTCGGCTTGATGCTATTAAGCGGTCGGTCTGCATTGAAGGTGCACGGATGGCTTTTGCCCGCGCCAAGATGCACTGGGCGAAGATGGATGCCACAAAGTTGATAACCGAGGGTCCGCCCGAGAGCAAGGAGCATCGCAGGCCCGAGATGTACTATGACAGTGTTATGAAGGGATCCCGCCTTGTGGCGGAGCAATGTTCTAAGGATATCATTTTCCCTTGAAAGCAATATTTTATCCTGTCATGTAATATTGAACAAGGTCTTTGTGTAATGTAATGCTTGTTATTTAAAATTTTACCTCCTGTGCGGCCGTTTATAAAATCTGAGAGTTGACTAGTCGTCGGCTTCTGCCCCCACGTAGCTAGTACAGGGGTTTTGGGGATAAATCTAGACACTCTTTATCCAAATGTGTGGTCCTTTAAGGAGGTGTTTAGCACAACGAACAAGGCAATCGGACTATACGGCTTTATCACCCTCACTTAGCCATAGGAGTTCTATAATTTTAAATTTTGGCGTAGCCCCTGGCATTCGGAAGGCTGAAGTTGAGGCGCTATACACACCTAATCGGACAAAAACCGATTCCTCACATAAAGCGGAGAAAATCTCTAATGATTTGAAGACCTCTCAAACAGCAGACCAACTCTCACCGCATCATGACAGTTAGTTTTCGGCTTTCCCTACTGAGGTGCTCGTCCGGAAGAACCGGGACACAATCGCAGTAGTTCTCCTTTTACTACCCTAGTCGATATAGCGGAACATATGGTAGCAAGCACAGGAGCCAGGCAATCCAACTACTGACCAAAGACATGATTCGGAGTCGATGCATATAATGTTATAAGTTCGGGGTGTCGAACTATGCTGTAAAAGTGTTCGGACTTTCTTGCTGTGTTATGGGGTACACCGAAGCCCCTGGCAAATTAAGTCGTACCAGAATGTATGGGTGCAATTAAAAATAAATGTACAAGGAAAAATCTAAATAATGGGCAAAAGTTGCAGATTATTTTTCGTTGTAAGTTGATTGATACGTCAAGGCGTATCTGTACAAAGTAGTGCAATAAGCAAGTAAGGCTATTAACATGCCACGACCAAGAGCGAGCTGCGTGCGGGTATTTAAAACAGGTATGACGATCGTTAGCAAAGACCACCTGGATATTCCCTTGTATGTTCGAGCCCCTAGCTTTCTTGGCGTATACGTCCTACTACGGGTCCGATGAGCATGTTTATTAGAAAAGACCTTGAAAGGTGAGAAAACCTGAAAGAAAGAGAAAAAGTGAGGGTAAGCAGATCCGGAGCGGTTGAGCCGCATTGTGGGCCGCAGTCTAGTTGTGACTCCGTCCATGTCCATGGTATTTTAAGTGCGTAGTTGTGTACACGCGGCATGAATTTCGCCGCTTTGTTGGGGCTGGGACGAAGGCCGTATTGCTAGATGAGCTCTGGACGAGCCGGATGGTCCTATTGCAGATTAGTGCGGACCCGCTTAACAGTGTCCGGGGGCTTTATTGCCGAATTGAGGTTTTGCCTAAGGAGGCTATTCTGTACTTCTGCTGCAAGGGCCGCGGTGTGCTCATCGGTCTGGATGGATCGTGCTACGTCTTGAGCTTGCGTTGGTTTTCCTTGAAGAGGAAAGGATGATACAACAATAGTAGCGTAAGTATTTCCCTCAGTTTTTGAGAACCAAGGTATCAATCCAGTAGGAGACTCCTCAAAGTCCCACGCACCTACAGAAACAAACAAGAACTTGCAACCAACGCAATAAAAGGGGTTGTCGATCCCTTCAAGGCCACTTGCAAAAGTGAGATCTGATAGAGATAATATGATAAGATAAATATATTTTTGGTATTTTATAATATAGATTGGAAAAGTAAAGATGCAAATAAAAGTAGATTGAAAGCTTATATGATAAAAGATAGACCCGGGGGCCATAGGTTTCACTAGTGACTTCTCTCAAGATAACATAAGTATTATGGTGGGTGAACAAATTACTATCGAGCAATTGATAGAAAAGCGAATAATTATGAGATTATCTAGACATGATCATGTATATAGGCATCACGTCCGTGACAAGTAAACCGACTCCTGCTTGCATCTACTACTATTACTCCACACATCGACCGCTATCCAGCATGCATCTAGAGTATTAAGTTCATAAAGAACAAAGTAACGCATTAAGAAATATGTCATGATGTAGAGGGATAAACTCATGCAATATGATATAAAACCCCATCTTTTTATCCTCGATGGCAACAATACAATATGTGCCTTGCTGCCCCTGCTATCACTAGGAAAGGACACCGCAAGATTGAACCCAAAGCTAAGCACTTCTCCCATTGCAAGAAAGATCAATATAGTAGGCCAAACCAAACTGATAATTCGAAGAGACTTGCAAAGATAACTTAATCACACATAAAAGAATTCAGAGGAGATTCAAATATTTCTCATAGATAAACTTGATCATAAACCCACAATTCATCGGATCTCGACAAACACACCGCAAAAAGAGTTACATCGAATAGATCTCCAAGAAGATCGAGGAGAACTTTGTATTGAGATTCAAAGAGAGAGAAGAAGCCATCTAGCTAATAACTATGGACCCGAAGGTCTGTGGTAAACTACTCACAACTCATCGGAGAGGCCTTGGAGATGATGTAGAGGCCCTTCGTGGTCGATTCCCCCTTCGGCAGAGCACCGACGAAGGCTCCAAGATGGGATCTCGCGGATACAGAAGGTTACGGTGGTGGAAATAGTTTTTCGTGGTCGCTTCTGATGTTTTCGGGGTACATGGGTATATGTAGGAGGAAGAAGTAGGTCGGTGGACGATCGAGGGGCCCATGAGGGTGGGGGCACGCCCACGTGTAGGGGGCATGCCGGGCACCATCGTGGTCGCCTCGCTTGTTTCTTGACTTCCACTCCAAGTCCTCTGGATCACGTTTGTTCCAAAAAGATCGCCCCCGAAGGTTTCATTCCGTTTGGACTCTGTTTGATATTCCTTTTCTTCGAAACACTGAAGTAGGCAAAAAAATAGCAATTCAGGCTGGGCCTCCGGTTAGTAGGTTAGTCCCAAAAATGATATAAAAGTGTAAGGTAAAGCCCATAAACATCCAAAACGGGTAATATAATAGCATGGAACAATCAAAAATTATAGATACGTTGGAGACGTATCAAGCATCCCCAAGCTTAATTCCTGCTCGTCCTCGAGTAGGTAAATGATAAAAATAGAATCTTTGATGTGGAATGCTACCTAGCATAATTCTCAATGCAATTTCCTTTATTGTGGCATGAATGTTTAGATCCAAATGATTCAAAATAAAAGTTCATATTGACATAAAAAATAGTAATACTTCAAGCATACTAATCAAAGCAATCATGTCTTCTCAAAATAACATGGCTAAAGAAAGTTCATCCCTACAAAATCATATAGTTAGGTCATGCTTAATTTTTGTCACACAAAAATGCTCCCATCTTGCACACCCCCGATGACAAGCCAAGCAATTGTTTCGTACTTAAATAATCTCGAACTTTTTCAACTTTCATGCAATACATGAGCGTGAGCCATGGATATAGCACTATGTGTGGAATAGAATATGGTGATGGACATTGTGTGGAGAAGACAAAAAAAGTCTCAAATTGACGAGGATAATCAACGGGCTATGGAGATGCCCATCAATTGATGTCAACATGAGGAGTATGGATTGTCATGCAACAGATGCACTAGAGCTATAAATGTATGAAAGCTCAACCAAAGAAACTAGTGGGTGTGCATCCAACTTGCTTGCTCACGAAGACCTAGGGCATTTTGAGGAAGCCCATCGTAGGAATATACAAGCCAAGTTCTATAATGAAAAATTCCCACTAGTATATATGAAAGTGACAACATATGAGACTCTCTATATGAAGAACATGGTGCTACTTTGAAGCACAAGTGTGGAAAAGAGATAGTAACATTGCCCCCTTTTTTATATATTTTTGGGCCTTTTTTTTATTTGGCCTTTCTTTTTTTGGCATTTCTCTTTTTATTTATTTTGGGGACAATGCTCTAATAATGATGATCATCACACTTCTATTTATTTACAACTCATGAATTACAACTCAAAACTAGAACAAGATATGACTCTATATGAATGCCTCCAGCGGTGTACTAGGATGGGTAATGAATCAAGAGTGACATGTATGAAAAATTATGCATGGTGGCTTTGCCATGAATACGATGTCAACTACATGATCATGCAAGGCAATATGACAATAATGATGCGTGTCAATGTCATGATGATGAACGGAACGGTGGAAAGTTGCATGGTAATATATCTCGGAATGGCTATGGAAATGCCATAATAGGTAGGTATGGTTGCTGTTTTGAGGAAGATATAAGGAGGTTTATGTGTGATAGAGCGTATCGTATCACGGGGTTTGGATGCACCGGCGAAGTTTGCACCAACTCTCAATGTGAGAAAGGGCAATGCACGGTACCGAAGAGGCTAGCAATGATGGAAGGGTGAGAGTGCGTATAATCTATGGACTCAACATGAGTCAAAAGAACTCATATACTTATTGCAAAAATCTACAAGTCATCAAAAACCAAGCACTATGCGCATGCTCCTAGGGTGATAGATTGGTAGGAAAAGACCATCGCTCGTCCCCGACCGCTACTCATAAGGATGACAATCTAAGAACACCTCATGTTTCAAATTTGTTACACAACTTTTACCATAAGTGCATGCTACGGGACTTGCCAACTTCAACACAAGCATTCTTTAAATTCATAATCACCCAACTAGCATGACTCTAATATCACTACCTCCATATCTCAAAACAATTATCAAGTATCAAATTGATCATAGCATTCAATTCACTTCCTATGATAGTTTTTATTATACCCAACTTGGATGCCCATCATTCTAGGACCAATTTTATGACCATAGCAAATACCATGTTGTTCTAAGAGACTCTCAAAATAATATAAGTGAAGCATGAGAGATAATAAATTTCTACAAAATTAAGCCACCGCCGTACTCTAAAAGATATAAGTGAAGCACATAGAGTATTCTAATAAATTCCAATCAAGTGGGTTTCTCCCAAAAGATGTGTACAGCAAGGATGATTGTGGAAAACTAAAAATCAAATACTAATATCATACAAGACGCTCCAAGCAAAACACATATCATGTGGCGAATAAAAATATAGCTCCAAGTAAAGTTACCGATAGACGAAGACGAAAGAGGGTGCCTTCCAGGGCATCCCCAAGCTTAGGCTCCTTGTTATCCTTGAATATCTTGGGGTGCCATGGGCATCCCCAATCTTAGGCTCTTGCCACCCCTTATTCCATAGTCCATCAAATCTTTACCTAAAACTTGAAAACTTCACAACACAAAACTCAACAGGAAATCTCATAAGCTCCGTTAGTGCAAGAAAGAAAAACCACCACATAAGGTCCTGTAATGAACTCATTATTTATTTATATTGGTGTTAAACCTACTGTATTCCAACTTCTCTATGGTTCATACCCCTACATACTAGCCATAGATGCATCAAAATAAGCAAACAACACACGAAAAATAGAATCTGTCAAAAACAGAACAGTCTGTAGAAATCTGTAACTCTCAAATACTTTTGGAACTGTAAAATTCCTACCAAAATAGAAAGTCCTGGGAAATTTGTCTATTGATCTTCAGCAAAAAGAATCAACGCAAAATCACGTTTCTGTGAATTACTAAAATTATTTTCGTGCGTGCAAAGTTTCTGTTTTTCAGCAGAATCAAATTAACTATCACCATAGGTTATCCTATAGGTTCTACTTGGCACAAACACTAATTAAATGAAAACACATCTAAACAGAAGGTAGATGAAATATTTATTACTAAGCAGAAGCAAAAACTAAAATAAAATTGGGTTGCCTCCCAACTAGCGCTATCGTTTAACGCCCCAAGCTAGGCAAAAAAAACGAGGATAGATCTAAGTAGTGCCATCTTTGGCATCTAATTCCTCAATAGAGAACTTATAATCTTTAGGGGTTTCTCCCTTTTTAGCAATTATTAAGCCCTTAGGCAAGAATTCAAGAAATTCATTTGTAGCAAAAGGTTCCTTAATGATAGAGAGACAATTGGGATGAACACTTATTGATTTGCGATCCGCATTTCCCTTATTAGAAGATTCACCCTTATTTTTAGGAACATAAATAAATTTGGTAGTTTTGGTAGGAGGATTTGGAGTGTTTTTCACGGATGAAAAGGCCGCCCCTAAGTTGGTAATGATATCCTCAAGTTTACCAATTCTCGTAGAATCTAGATCTATTCTTTCATTAACTATAGGTTCTTTCTCTTTAAAAATTTCCAAAGTAGCTCCAACCCTAGATCCATATTGGGTAATTTGGTTATGAATCCTTTTTTCCAGATTTTCAATTAAATCAACAGTGGCAAGTTTATTTTTAATAATTTCAAGCCCTTGCATCACGTGTTCTAGAGTCAAAATAGTCCCATTTACCAGGAGAGGTGGTGGGCCGAACAAATCTAACATAGCATTATAAGCATCAAAAGTGTGGCTACTCAAGAAATCCCCTCCGGTAATGGTATCGAGAATGCATCTATTCCAAGGGGTAATGCCTACATAAAAATTGTGAAGAAGAACGGAAGTAGAAAGCTTCCTAGTAGAACTATTTTGAGCATTGCAAATTCTATGCCAAGCATCTTTTAGATTTTCTTCCTCCCTTTGCTTAAAATTAAGAATTTCATATTCAGGAGTAATAACGAGGATAGGAGGACTAGCCATAACGATGAGATAAACGATTTAACACACGAGCACGAAAAAGGCAAGCGAAAAAGAGAGGAGATTGGGAAAAAGAGGGCAAATAACACGGCAAGGGTGAAGCGGGGGAGAGGAAAACGAGAGGCAAATGGCAAATAATGTAATGCGAGGGAGATGAGTTTGTGATGGGTACTTGGTATGTCTTGACTTGAGCGAAGACTTCCCCGACAACTGCGCCAGAAATTCTTCTTGCTACGCCTTGAGCTTGTGTTGGTTTTCCTTGAAGAGGAAAGGGTGATGCAGCAATAGTAGCGTAAGTATCTCCCTCAGTTTTTGAGAACCAAGGTATCAATCCAGTAGGAGGCTCCTCAAAAGTCCCACGCACCTACACAAATGAACAAGAACTCGCAACCAACGCAATAAAGGGGGTTGTCAATCCCTTCACGGCCACTTGCAAAAGTGAGATCTGATAGAGATAATATGATAAGATAAATATATTTTTGGTATTTTATAATATAGATTGGAAAAGTAAAGATGCAAATAAAAGTAGATTGAAAGCTTATATGATAAAAGATAGACCCGGGGGCCATAGGTTTCACTAGTGACTTCTCTCAAGATAGCATAAGTATTACGGTGGGTGAACAAATTACTGTCGAGAAATTGATAGAAAAGCGAATAATTATGAGATTATCTAGGCATGATCATGTATATAGGCATCACGTCCGTGACAAGTAGACCGACTCCTGCCTGCATCTACTACTATTAATCCACACATCGACCGCTATCCAGGACACATCTAGAGTATTAAGTTCATAAAGAACAGAGTAACGCATTAAGAAAGATGACATGATGTAGAGGGATAAACTCATGCAATATGATATAAACCCCATCTTTTTATCCTTGATGGCAACAATACAATACGTGCCTTACTGCCCCTTTTGTCACTGGGAAAGGACACCGCAAGATTGAACCCAAAGCTAAACACTTCTCCCATTACAAGAAAGATCAATCTAGTAGGCCAAACCAAACTGATAATTCAAAGAGACTTGCAAAGATAACTTAATCACACATAAAAGAATTCAGAGGAGATTCAAATATTTCTCATAGATAAACTTTATCATAAACCCACAATTCACCGTATCTCGACAAACACACAACAAAAAGAGTTACATTGAATAGATCTCCAAGAAGATCGAGGAGAACTTTGTATTGAGATTCAAAGAGAGAGAAGAAGCCATCTAGCTAATAACTATGGACCCGAAGGTCTGTGGTAAACTACTCACAACTCATCGGAGAGGCCTTGGAGATGATGTAGAGGCCGTCCATGGTCGATCCCCCCTCCGACGGAGCGCCGGCAAAGGCTCCAAGATGGGATCTCGCGGATACAGAAGGTTACAGTGCTGGAAATACTTTTTCATGGTCGCTTCTAATGTTTTCGGGGTATATGGGTATATGTAGGAGGAAGAAGTAGGTCGGTGGACGCTCGAGGGGCCCACGAGAGTGGGGGGCGCGCCCAACTGTAGGGGGCGCGTCGGGCACCCTCGGGCCGCCTCGCTTGTTTCTTGAATTCCACTCCAAGTCCTCTGGATCATGTTTGTTCCAAAAAGATCACTGCCGAAGGTTTCATTCCATTTGGACTCTGTTTGATATTCTTTTTCTTCGAAACACTGAAATAGACAAAAAAACAGCAATTCGGGTTGGGCCTCCGGTTAGTAGGTTAGTCCCAAAAATGATATAAAAGTGTAAAGTAAAGCGCATAAACATTCAAAACGGGTAATATAATAGCATGAAATAATAAAAAATTATAGATATGTTGGAGACGTATCAGATCGCTCCATATTTCCATTGGCTGTTATAACACCGCGAGGTCCGGGCATCTTGAGCTTGAGGTAGGCGTAGTGCGGCACCGCATTGAAACAGGCAAATGCGGTTCATCCGAGCAGTGTGTGGTAACCACTACGGAAGGAGACGATGTCGAAGAGTAGCTCTTCGCTTTAGAAATTATCTAGGATCCGAAGTCCACTTCCAGTGTGATTGAGCCCTTGTAGCGGGCCTCTACACCTGGTATGACACCTTTAAAGGTGGTTTTGGTGGGTTTGATCCTTGATGGATCAATACCCATTTTGCGCACTGTATCTTGATAAAGCAGGTTCAGGCTGCTGCCACCGTTCATTAGAACGCGTGTGAGGTGAAATCCATCGATTATAGGGTCAAGCACTAGTGCGGCAGAACCGCAAGTGACGGATACTGCTCGGATGGCCCCTTCGATCGAAGGTGATCGAACAGGAGGACCACGGGTTGTAGTTTGGGGCGACTGGCTCCATCGCGTAGACGTCCCTTAGTGCGCGCTTCCGCTCCCTTTTGGGGATGTGGGTAGCATATATCATGTTAACCGTTTTTACTTGGGGAGGAAACTTCTTCTGTCCCCCTGTATTCGGCGGCCGGGGTTCCTCGTCATCGTCACTTGGCGATCCCTTTTCCTTGTTTTCAGTGTTTAACTTGCCGGTCTGTTTAAAGACCCAACATTCTCTGTTGGTGTGATTGGCTGGTTTATCGGGGGTGCCGTGGATTTGACATGGACGATTGAGTATGCGATCTAGACTAGACGGGCCTGGATTGTTTCGTTTAAATGGCTTTTTCTGTTGACTGGAGTTGGAGCCACTGAATCCGGCATTGACAGCCGTGTCTTCGGCGTTATCGCCATTGTTTTGACGCTTGTGTATGTTGCGTCGAGGCTTGCTATCTCTGGCTTCGGAAGTGCTGTGCTTACTTGAGGTGGTGTTGCTACGAGCTAACCAGTTATCCTCGCCCGCGCAAAAGCGAGTCATGAGCGTCGTGAGGGCTGACATGGACTTCGGCTTCTCTTGGCCGAGGTGTCGGGCGAGCCACTCGTCGCGGATGTTATGCTTAAAGGCCGCTAGGGCTTCAGCATCCGGACAGTCGACAATTTGGTTCTTTTTGGTTAAGAACCGAGTCCAAAATTTCCTGGCTGACTCTCCGAGCTGTTGGATTATATGACTTAGGTCATCGGCATCTGGAGGTCGGACATAAGTGCCCTGGAAGTTGTCAAGGAATGCATCTTCCAGGTTCTCCCAACTGCCAATACTGTTTTCGGGCAGACTGTTCAACCAGTGCATGGCTGGTCCCTTGAGTTTTAGCGGGAGATACTTTATGGCATGGAGATCGTCGCCGCGGGCCATATGTATATGGAGAAGGAAGTCCTCGATCCATACCGCGGGGTCTGTTGTTCCATCATATGATTCAATGTTTACGAGTTAAAACCCTTCTGGGAATTCATGTTCCATTACTTCATCAGTGAACCATAGGGAGTGCGCGGCGCCTCTGTGTTGGGCTACGTCGCGACGTAGCTCGGATGGAGCCGGTCTATGGTATTCGGGCCGGACAGGTGTGTATTTATTATGACCGGCGTCGTGGTCGTCGTTGCGCATTGGGGTGCACCCCCGCGATCCGTAGATCGATCTGGTTTGGCCTGCTCTGTTCTACAAGTCGTACCGCAGGTCATGTGTGTATCCCCGAGTTGTTGTGTTTCTATTTGTTAAGCGGCGTGGTGCCGGCTGGTGTTCGGGCTGAATTGTTGCTTTGTCTCGACCACGCGGTGGTCGGTCGACCGCATTATATGCTGGCAGTGCTGGCTTCAACGCCTCGTCATCGAATTGAGGTAGCAATTTGTGCTTCGGGTAACTTTTGGTTGGGCTCGAGTCCGTATTCCTCGGCCGCCAGGACCTCAGTCCATCTATCTGTGAGCAGATCTTGATCAGCTTGAAGCTGTTGTTGCTTCTTCTTCAGGCTTCTTGTCGTGGCAATAAGGCGGCGCTTAAAGCGCTCCTGCTCGATGGGATCCTCTGGCACGATAAATTCTTCGTCGCCGAGGCTCACCTCGTCCTCGGAGAGAGGCATGTAGTTGCTGTCCTCCGAGTCTTCGTTCACGGCCTGTTCGTCGGGATTGGCTTGCCCATCTTCCCGTTCGGCCTGTTCGAAACTTGGCTTGGCGGGGTCTTCATTGTCTTCGGCATCGTCCGGAGTGCTGTTCTCTCTTGTGCCGGTATCGCTATTTTTACCATGGCGTGATTTAGAGCGGCGCCGCTGAAGTCGGCGCTTAGACTGCTTCTCAGGAAGTTTATCATCAGTTGCATCTTGTATGTCGTCGCCATTGTTTTCTTTGGGTGTATCCACCATGTATATATCGCATGAGGAGGTGGATGTCCAGCGCCCTGTGGGCGGTGGTTCCTGTTCTTCTCCGGCATCGTCGTCGATACTGTTGATGTCTTTGGATTCGAAATCAAGCATGTCGGCCAAATCATCGACAATGGCTATCAAATGGGTGGTGAGTGGGCAACAAAGTTCTTCCTCGTTCGCTTCCCACTCGAGCCGGACATAGTTCGGCCAGGAATCTCCTGACAAGGAGAGAGAATTTAATGAGTTTAACACGTCGCCTAGGGGCGAGTGTTGGAAGATGTCCGCGGAGCTGAACTCTAAGATCGGCGCCCAGTCAGACTTGATGGGTGCGGATTCACATGGTTCGGAGTCTGTAACCGGAAACGAGTCCAAGGCTCCGATGACACAGGCCTCGTTGGAGGTCAAATCCGTGTTCGGCTCTAGCACCGTCGAGTCCGCGGCTTCCGTGGCGGGGTTGAGCCTCCCGTCCTCGAATGGCGCGCTCTACTCTGGATCTAGGGCCAGTGCGGCTACAGGTGCAATCTCCCGCATACCATCCGATGACAGATTTAGGTTGTGTTCATCGTGGCGGCGGGGCGCGGCTGTCATGGGCTCGAATCCCTCAAAGATCAAGTCTCCGCGGGTGTCGGTGGTGTAGTTCAAGCTTCCAAACCTGACCTGATGGCCAGGGGCGTAGCTATCGATCTGCTCCAGATGGCCAAGCGAGTTGGCACGCAGTGCGAAGCTGCTGAAAACGAAGATCTGTCCGGGGAGAAAAACTTCACCCTAGACCGCGTTGTTGATGATTGAAGGAGCCATCAAGCTTTATGGTGACGACACAGTGGAACTCTCAATGAAAGCACCAATGTCGGTGTCAAAACCGGCGGGTCTCGGGTAGGGGGTCCCGAACTGTGCGTCTAAGGCTAATGGTAACAGGAGGTGGGGGACACAATATTTACCCAGGTTCAGACCCTCTCGATGGAGGTAAATACCCTACTTCCTGCTTGATTGATCTTGATGATATGAGTATTACAAGAGTAGATCTACCACGAAATCATAGAGGCTAAACCCTAGAAGCTAGCCTATGGTTATGATCGTCCTCGTCCTACGGACTAAACCCTCTGGTTTATATAAACACCGGAGGGGGCTAGGGTTACACAGAGTCGGTTACAGAGAAAGTAATCTTCACATCCGAATCGCCAAGATTGCCTTCCACGCAAAGGAGAGTCCTATCCGGATACGAGACGAAGTCTTCTATCTTGTATCTTCACATTCCAACCGTCCGGCATTCGCATATAGTCCGGCTGTCCGAGGACCCCTTAATCCAGGACTCCCTCAGCCGTCGTGGCCACGCGCACACGAAATGGATTGGCACCCGCTGACGGGAGGTGGATGCCGCCGTTGTAGGGAAGAGTGACACTATGCTGCTGAGGCCATAGACGCCATGTCACTGGAGGTCACCACACCTCCTATGAATCCAACCCCCCCCCCCCTCCACACATCACGCTTGGATGCATAAAAAGATCCGGGAACCGTTGGGAGTCGCCGGTACAGCCGTCGCATGACCTCGCTGTGCATGGGTGGGGACGAGAAGAAGATAAGGTGATGGGAATAAGCGAGTGGGCGACGAGGTGAGAGGAAGATGCGAATGATTCTGAAATGCCGATGACCACGAGGCACAAAATTTGCTCCGTGATTCGTATTAATAATCCAACGACAGGAAGCGCGTTTGTGACGAGATTCTAAAAAATTGACATCAATTTTTATCGATTCCGTTATTTGATGATTTTAACATGTTTTAAGTTTAAAACATACTGTAATAATTTTGTGTAGCATAGCCAAGAGGGGAAAGGAAGGGAACAATCATTTCGATTCAGCCCATTCTGCATACACCTTCTCTCCTCTCCCACCGAAACCCTCCCCTCCGGAAAATCCCCCAAACTTTGGTTGGCCAAAATCATGGACGGAGATCGACGGATGCCGGCGGTCGCGGCCGCATCGACGGCATCGGTGCTTGACGACGACGACCTCCTCCGCGAGATCCTCCTCCGCCTCGGCTTCCCCACCTGCCTCGTCCGCGCCGCCCTCGTCTCCAAGCGGTGGCTCCTCCACGCCTCCGACCCGGCCTTCCTCCGCCGATTCCGCGAGCGCAACCCGCCCCGCCTCCTCGGCTTCTGCCTCGGCTTCTCCGGCAGGTACCGGTTCGTGCCGTTCCCGCCGCAGCCCCCGGAGCTCGCCGCTCCCATTCGCCGGGCGACTTCCTCCTGCGCCGCCGCCTTCGCCCGCAGAATCCTGCCAATCAAGCACTGCCGGAACGGCCGCCTCATCATAGAGTTCTTCAACAAAGGCAGATTCGATTACTCCCTCGCTCCGCTGCTCGCCGGGGAGGCCGCGGCCGTCCTCCCGACGACCCCGCTACCCCACCTTGACTGGGACACCACTCAAGATAGATTCGTTGAGATGTTCTTGCCCGAGGATGGGGGCCGCAACGGCATCACCTTGCTGTATCTCTGGGCGGTCCGGCGAAAAGTGTACGCCGAGTTGTACGTCCTGGGATCCGGCGGATGGGGCGTCCCTGCCACCGCGGCAGAGATTGAGCTCTCGTTTGACGCAGACTTCCTTGAAATTCTACCACCCATCCATGGCAAGGTCTTCGTGGTGACCGACTCTCGGTACGCCCTGGGTTTAGATTTGGCAGCGGCGAGCTTCTTCACCCTTGAGCTCCCAGTTGGAGTGCGCCACAATTACAACCTCTCATGTGCGGAGGATTCCGGGCTCTATCTTGTCAGTGCAGACGGGTTTCAGCTCAGTGTGTGGCTCCATCCGATGTCGGGCGATGGCAATGGTGCAGGCTGGCTGCTGGTGGACACATTTTGTGTCCGTGAGGCTGAGGCTTGTGCACGTCTTGTAAGGGACCGTTGGATCCCTCCCGGTAATTATCTTGATGTTGCTGCGGTCGGGGACAATGCCGAATTTGTGTTCTTGGATCATACAGCAAGTGGCACTCTCTTTTATGTTCATCTGAGGAGCAGGGTAGTTGAGAAAGTCCATCAGAGGGTGCCAGAAAAATGCTATGAACCTCCCCAAATAGCTCTCTCTCCCACTGTGATGATCTGGCCGCCAATTTTCCCTGCACGAGAGGTAGGACATGATCAAGAGGAATGACCCCTCTGTGTTTGATCTTTGTAATATCTTCACTGGGTATGACTTCTGTAATAGAGAGGTATGTTTCTGACTGTGGTAATGGAAATTGATGAAAAATCAAAATTATGTGGATGGGTTTGGTTGCATCTCCTCTGACTAATGTATGCTATTTCACCGTGCTTAGTTCCTCTCCTTAGTTTGAAATGTGTTGAAACAATGTGTGCAAGTCTATCTGCTATTTGCCTGGAACTATTATATAGTACTCCCTCCTTCCATCTATATAGGGCCTAATGCGTTTTTGAAGACTGCCTTTGACTATTGACAAGATTAAAAAACTAGTGCCAATTTGATTAGGGCCTAAAATTAGTCTCGAAAAACGCATTAGGCCCTATATAGATGGAAGGAGGGAGTAGACTCTTTACATGTAATGGTTGCCAATTTGATTAACAGATACAAAGATTAGCTGATTCAAATGTGTAGAGTTTGTGTCACCGGCTAATAGTTGTAGTCTTGTAGATTGGATCATAAGAACCTTTTTTCATTTCAATAAATAAAAACTAGTGCATTGCAAGGGACCAAGCAGAACTGCATTGAATCTTCTAAACTTGATCGCAGTGTATATAACATACTCGTTGTGTGAAGACTCGGTAACGAAGATTTTCTGGTAGTGATCAGTAGTGCAGAAAAACTTTGAAAGATGACCATGTAAAAATGACAAGCATCAACTGGAAGAGAAATACCTGAAAGTACAACTTGTGGCAAGCTTCATTTCTGTTACGGACAGGGATGGCTCAAACGATAAGACAAGTTATGCATGTGTTGTGATGTACTCCCTCCGTTCCTAAATATAAGTCTTTGTAGAGATTCAACTATGAACTACATACAAATGTATATAGATGCATTTTAAGTGTGGATTCATTCATTTTGCTCCGTATGTAGTCCATCCAGTTGAATATCTACAAAGACTTACATTTAGGAACGGAGGGAGTACATTTTTATTCGCATTAAACCTGACTTCTGTTTTCCAAATTTTATGTCCACAAAGCTATAATCCACCCATCATCACTAGTTCACTACTATTAGTTCTAAGGGAAAATTTGATAGATGTCATTAGATGAAGTTTTCACCCAATGGCGTCCATACAAAATGGGATGAATATCTCTCCCATTATGATGATCTATCTTCCTGTCTTCCTGGCACGGAACGTAGGACATGATCAAGAGGAATGACCCCCCTGTGTTTGATCTTTGTGATATCTTCACTTTTGGGTACAACTTCTGTAATAGAAAGGTATGACTAATGTATTCTATTTCACCGTGTTTAATTGCTCTCTTTGGTTTGAGACGTGTTTGCATGCATAGAATTTGTCATGGCTGTCGAAACAACGTATGCAGCTCTCCGCTATTTGCACAATACAAGATATATAGTATATTCTTGCATGTACTGTTACCAACTTGATTAACAGATACTGAGCTTAGCAATGCAAATGTGTAGAGTTTATATCAGACTCACAGCCATATAACACTGGGTGTTGCAGTCATGTAATATTGATCTTAATAACCTCTGTCATTTATGTTAAAGGAAATTGAAGTCTACAGAAGTGTATTGTGAGATATCCACCCGAACTGCACTGAATCTTCTAAGCTTGACCTCAGTGTGTATAAGATATTGCCGAAATGAAGTCTTATGGCAATGAAGATTTTATCATAGTGATCAGTAGTGTAAAAACAAAACCTGTGGAAGACAGGCAAGTAGAAATGAGGAGCCGCAACTGGAACAGAAATGACTGAAAGTACAACTTTTGGCAAGGAAGCTTCATTTGTGTTCCGGAAGGGATGGCTCAGACGATACAACAAGGTGAGCATGTTGAATGTTAGTTGTGATATCCATCTGCCACATTAAAACTTATTTCTCCGAATTTTTTTGTCCAATCCATCCATCATCACTAGTTCACTACTAATAGTTCTAGGCGTGATCGTTAGGTTGATCTGGAGCTAGTTCTCTACTTAATGTTGTGCTATCCATTAGACAAAGGGGTTTTAGGTGTGATGCATGATTTCGACATCTCCACACTATTGATATTCCTTCTCACACACAAATGCAAAAACAGGCTATTAGAGTTTATCTAAACCTAGCTTATCAGGAACCTCTGGGATCATCAGCTGAAGCATTGATTCAATTGATACAACCAAAGTTCAGCCTATCTTGAATCTTTTGATTCTTCACACCATTTTTCTATGTATGATTCTAACAACAGAAGTCCAACCTGTCCCGAATCTTGATTCTTCTTCATCTTACTTATTCGAGACACTATTAAAAAATATCAAGGATCAGCCACTCTCCTGGTCATAGCAAACTGTATGATTTTGGCCTCTACCAAAAGCAAAGATAAGAAAAGCTGGTAGCTAGAATAGAACCTTTAGACAGAGAACATATATTCTTCCTGATTAGCCACATCTCATAGCGATTCCCTTGCACCTCAATTAAGCATGCAATCCTGCGCCGACCACTCCCGCCTCTTTACCCGACGCAGCTAGTCATCTACAAATAAGCACGGTTGGGTCATCAGTTCATCACCATCATCCAACTCCAAGAAACAACAGCCCACAGCAAGCTCAAGTGAAGTGAGCTGATCAGATCGATCGATCACAATTCACAAAGCCCCAACAAACAACAGCCTACAGGCTAGCCAATTCACCCGATCAGCAATGGCGGACCGGGTGGCGAAGCTGGCGTCGCAGCGTGCGGTGGTGATCTTCGGGGTGAGCAATTGCTGCATGTGCCACGTGGTGAAGACACTCTTCACAGAGATGGGCGTGAGCTGGATGGCGCACGAGCTGGACAAGGACCCCCACGGGAAGGACGTCGAGAGGGCGCTCGCCGGCATTGTCGGACGGAGCCCGCCCGTGCCGGCGGTTTTCATTGGCGGCAGGCTCGTCGGAACCACCGACCAGGTCATGACGCTGCACCTCGGCGGCCAGCTTGTGCCGCTGCTCCGCCAGGCTGGCGCCCTCTGGCTCTGAAGAGTCAATGACAGCAGTGGCTGATGCGTGTGCGCAGTTATGTGTGATCGCAGCCTCGAAATCAAGCTAAGCTAGTGATCATGTAGCGGATCTACATAATTTTGGAAAGGTCATTATCAAACATATTAACGATCATGATTTTTCAGTTTGACCTCTTGTTGTCATATGACAGAAGCAATGGATGCTTTGTGATGAGCATCCTGAGCAATATTAAAGGAGCTTATGCTTATCTTATCTTGTCGTTGCTTAATTTGATGTTTTGCTTAATTTAGCCTACTGTTGTGCTAAGACCTTGAGAGAATCCACGGTATATATAATGCTCCTCAGTAAATGGAGAATATAATGTCATATCGTACATGTTTTTCTTGGAGCTATATAATGGTAGTAGATAATAGGAGGTAGATGCACTAATTCAGGGAGGTTAGTATGTTGAGGTAGATGCACTGGTCCAGTAGCTCGGTATGGTACGAGCTAAAAAGAAGGATCTACCTAGGCTGCATTTGGCTTATGGCATCGCAGCTTGTTAGGCCAAAAAATGTTTTTCTACTCTAAGGTGAATGCTGTCGACGGCGGGAGGTAGGGCAGTCCCTGGGCCAGGGTGTCCTTTATTTCGCTTTTCAAACCCCATGGAAACTCCGAATACATGCGTCATCCTAAGTACAGACACACCGATTCGGTGTTATTTGTGTAACCCTTTATTTTGTATACGTTTGTTGCTAATTTCCGTTGCATATTAACAAATAAGTACTGTATATTGCAACGCCATTCAGTAACCACAAACTGAGTGGGTTTAGATAGTAGTTGATATAAAGGTCTAAAAGATTTTTTTTTTTGATAAAAAGGTCTAAAAGATATGGTAGGTCAAGAACTCAAGATTAACCCTTCTTATTCTATACGGTCTTTTCGGTAATCTCATACCTATCACGGAGAAATTAACAGATATGTCAAGGCTTCTTCTGTAACAAAGTGAAAAGGTGTTTTTCACTATCAAGTTTGCACACTAGCTAGTTTGACAGTGTAATGTAATCCTGGTATCCATGCATAAGATTGGTGGTCATTTTTGGGAAGTTTTTACCCGTATTTGTTGAAAGTGCTATCCCACATGACATAGCTTATCATCACATCCTGAATAGGAAGGTATGTTGCTGATGAGATAATGGAAATTGATGAGAAATCAAATTTAGCTGGATGGGTTTGATTGGATCTCCTCTGATTAATGTATGTTGCTGACGAGGTAATGGAAATTGATGAGAAATCAGAATTATCTGTATGGGTTTGATTGGATCTCCTCTGATTAATTGTATGTTATCACTGTGTTTAATTCCTCTCCCTGGTTTGAAACATGTTTGCATGCATAGAATTTGTAATGCCTGTCAAAATTATGTGTGCAACTGTATCTGGTATTTGCCCGATATTCAAAATATAGTAGATTCTTGCATGTACTGGTCACCAACTTGATTAGCAGATACTGAGCTCAGCAATGCAAATGTGTAGAGTTCATGTCACAGACTCACATCCGTAGAACACTAGGTGTTGTAGTCATTTATTTAAGATTGATCTTTATAACATTTGTCATTTCAGTAAAAGAACGTTAAGTTTACAGAAGTGTATTTGGAGATATCCACCAGAACTATACTGAATCTTCTAAAGCTTGACTGCAGTGTGTATAGACTTGTCAGTAATGAAGAATTTGTGTTTTTCAGCCAAAACAGGAGCTCTGCCTTTGCATTGAAGATAAGGAATTTATCGTAGCGTAAAAAAAAAATCTTTGGAGGACAGGTAAGTAGAAATGAGGAGCAGCAACTGGAACATGAATGACTAATAGTACAACTTGTGGCGAGGAAGCTTCATTTGTGTTCTGGAAGGGATGGCTCAGACGATACAAGGTGAGCATGTTGAATGCTAGTTGTGATATCCATCTTCCACATTAAAACTTATTTATTTTTTCCAAGAAACTTTGTCCAATCCATCCACCATCACTATTTCACAAGTAGTTCTAGCTAGGGGAGATCGTTACGCGTGATCTGGAGCTGGTTCTCTAAATTTTGTGGTTTCCATTAGATAAAGGGGTTTTATATGTGATGCATCATGTCCACAAACTCCACACCAATGGTATTCCTTGTCACGCACAAATAGCAAAAAACAAGGAATTCGAGTGTATCTAACTTAGCTTATCAGGAAACTGTTGAATCATCAGCTGAATTACTGATTCAATTGATATCACCAAAGTTTAGCCTCTCTCGAATCTTGATTCTTCACACAATTTTTCTATATATGATGCTAACAACAAAAGTTCAGTCTGTTTCGAATCTTGATTCTTCTTTAAAAGTATCAAAGGTCAGCCACTCTCCTGGACATAGCTAACTGTATGATTTTGGCCCCTCCCAATTCCCAAAAGCAAAGATTACAAAAGGTGGTAGAATAGAACCTTTAGACAGAGAACATATATTCTACCCGATTAGCCACATCTCATAGCGATTCCCTTGCACCTCAGTTAAGCGTGCAATCCTGCGCCGACCACTCCCTCCTCTTTACCCGCCGCAGTCATCTATAAATAAGCACCGTTGGGTCATCACCATCATCCAACTCCAAGAACACAACAGCCTAGAGCAAGCTCAAGTGAAGTGAGCTGATCAGATCGATCAATCACAAATCCCCAAGAACAACAGCCTACTTGCTACCCACCAATTCGCTCGATCAGCAATGGCGGACAGAGTGATGAAGCTGGCGTCGCAGCGGGCGGTGGTGATCTTTGGGGCGAGCAACTGCTTCATGTGCCACGCAGTGAAGACGCTGTTCACAGAGCTGGGCGTGAGCTGGACGGTGCACGAGCTGGACAAGGACCCCCGGGGGAAGGACGTCGAGAGGGCGCTCGTTGGCATGGTCGGACGGAGCCCGCCCATCCCAGCCGTCTTCATCGGCGGCAGGCTTGTCGGCACCACCGACCAGGTCATGACACTGCACGTCGGTGGCCAGCTCGTGCCGCTCCTCCGCCAGGCCGGCGCCCTCTGGCTCTGAAGAGTCAAGGACAACAGTGGCTGATGCGTGCGTGCAGCTATGTGTGATCGCAGCCTCGAAATCGAGCTAAGCTAGTGATCATATAGTGCGTGCACTGCAGTGCAGCTACATAATTTTGGAAAGGTCATCAAACATATTAACGGTCATGATCTTTCAGTTGTACCTTTTGTTGTCATAAAAAGAGTAGAAAGGAAGCTTTGTAAGAGATAAGCATCCTGAGCAATATTAAAAGAGCTTATGCTTATTATGCTGTCGTTGCTTAACTAATTTGATGCTTTGCTTAATCTGGATGGCTGTTGTGCTAAGGCTGTAAGAGAATCCACGGTATATATAATGCTCCTCGGCAAATGGAGAATATAGTGTCATATCTGTTGGAATTATTAGAATTTATTAGACTTTTAGTTGTACCTCTCAATGTGCATCGAGACGTGAGACAGCAGGCCTTTGAAGTCCTGCCTCTTGCTGTACGGGAGAGAGACAATTAGGTTTTTAGAGAGCCCCCTAGCGCAACTGTTGAATCTTCCTTTATCGTGGCTGAGAACGACGGCTATTTCTCCAACGTCGATCCCCTCCTCGGCGATATGACGAATGGTGCACCAACATCTTCTTCCATCGCACTGTACGTCTTCTCTCTTTTGTTAGGGTTTTTCATCTCGTTTACTGCTTTTATCTATTGATGTGGATATTATCTTTGTTGTTATGTACTCAATTGCATGACTACTTACATCACTTTGCTACTTGATTCGGTTATCATCTCTATTATGATTAGCATGTTTTATCTACCGTCTTTCTGGTTTTTCTAGATCAAATTTAACAGGAAATTGCTCAAATATTCAACAAAATCGCTCGCACTTTTCTCAGGGTATAGTATATGGATAGCTTGGGGGTAGATGCATTGATACAGAAAGGAGAGATCTCGGTGTGTTGAGAACTTGAGATAGAGGCACCGGTCCAGTCAGTGATGGCACCAGGAACTGGCCGAGGCCTAGGCCGCCCTCGGGCAACCTTTATTTACTGTAGCACTATAGCTACAGAAATGCTAAAACCAAGGAAGGACTTGAGCCTTACACCCCATGCCACAGGCCGGGCTGCCTGAGGCACATCTCCGTCATTGGCGACCATAGGAACTAGCCAAGGCCCAGGCAGCCTCGGGCAACCTTTGTTTACTTACTGTAGTGCTGTAGCTACAATAAATTCTACAGTAAGGAAGGACTTGGGGCCCACGCCTCAGTCAAGTGAACTCGATATGTTACATATCATGCTCATGCATGGGACACATTCAAATCAAGACAAAAATGATGGTGAGCTCAAGGTCCTCCAAGTTCAATTTGCATTCCAACTCTGGTGCTTGGTTAACTAAGAGCATCTCCAGCCGCGCCCCCAACAAGGCCCTCCAGACGACTTTTCGACCGCCGGCGTTAAAAAATCGGCCCAGTCGCGCCCCCAAGGGCCCAGTTTTCACCGGCTCGGGCCGAAACTGGCGCCGGCGGACCCAATCCGAACCCGGCGCACTGGGGGGCGCTCGGGCGAATCGTTTTTGGCACGAAAGAGCCGCGGGCCAGCCGCGTCAGCGACACCGCCTCGTCTTCTCCCAACGCCTCGGTTTCCCGCGGGGAATCAATGGCAAGGCTGCCACCGGTCAGCTTTGCCATTGATTCCTCACGGGCGGCGCGTCACGGGACGGCGCGCCGACGCCTCCCCTCCCTCGAACGCGTACACACGGACGTGGCGCGGCTATATATGGCCTCGCTCGCCTCTGATGAGCGCCACCTCTCCCGAGCGCCACCGCCGAGCTCCTCTCCCCCAGCCCTCCCTCTCCCGTGAGCCGCCGCTCAGCCCCTCCATCTCCCTCCCCTTTTCCGATGGCCGAGCGTTTCCCCGGAGACGAGGCGGCGGCCAACGGCTTCGGCCGCCGTTCGCTCCGCGAACAGGAGTCGTGGCTCCTGTTCCAGGCGAATATGCCGGCGCTGCCGGACATGCGCGCCGGGCCGATGGGCTGGAGGCTCAGCAACAGGGGAGTGCCCATTCCCTTATTGCCCGACACCGTGGCCAAACCCTCCTACTTTGCCGACGAGGTCGAGATCGTGCGCGCCTCCCTTACCGACGCCGAGCTCTCCCCCCCAGTACGCCGCCGACAACCACGCGGCTTGGGCAGCGTACTTCGAGCGCCGCCAGCAGCAGCGACTGACGTCCACCAACGGTGTGCCGGTGGTCGGCAGCCTGAAGAACAGCGAGGGGTGCCACCTGTGGTGGGGCGCCCCCGGCCGCACACTTGAGGGCGTGGTGACGCACCTCGAGGGTGGCAACAACCCGCCGTTGGCGTACCCCCCGGCGAGGGCGGCCGCCCCGGCGCACCGCCGACGCGACGGGCAATGGGCGCCAAGGAGGTTCGGCTCCTCCTCTTCTTCCTCGTTGCACTCTTCCTCCCAATCCTCCGGCACTCCAACGCTGCTCGGCGTCAAGGCCGAGCCCGCGGCGGAGACGTCGCTCGGCTGGCGCACTCGCAGCGCCGGCATCGTCATCAGCGAGGGCGGCCGGCGCGCCTCCTCGTCGGCTCCTCCTCCGCGCTTCGTCAAGCCGAAGACGGAGTCGGGGCTCGCGCCGGTGAAGACGGGGTCGGGGCTCGCGCCGGTGAAGACGGAGCCGGGTCTCCCCGCCGTGAAAATGGAGCACGGCGAGGTCGAGCTCGACGACGACGCGGCCCTTGAATGGGCACGCCAAGACTCCCTGAAGATGGCGAGGGAGCGCCAGTGTGCCGCCCTGCGGCGCTTCGCGCAGCGCCGCCGAGGCCGCGACGAAGGAAGAGTCGTCATCATCGACGACAGCGACGACGACGACGACGACGCGCCGCCGCCTCCACCAGCCGGGGAGGGGTCCAGCAGGGGCGCCCGAATCAAGGAGGAGAAGGCCGACGATGGCGGCGACGACGGCGACTACTCGGCGTTTAGCCAGTTTTTTTAGATTAAGTTTATATATTTGCTACGTATGTAATGAAAATCCGCGAACATGTCTAATATATGCCCAAGTTTGCCAAAATTTGTCATGTTTAGCCGAACTTTGCCTAAATTTGGTATACATTTTTATTTTTTAAACGCGCTTGGGGGCGGCCCTGGGGCGGCGGTTGGGGGCCAACTCGCCCCAGGTCCATTTTTTGCGCCGGGTCACCCCCGGGGGCGATTTTAGGCGCCTCCTGGGGGCCAATGGCTGGAGATGCTCTAAGTCTCTAAAGAGCAAAACAAAGTCAAAAAAGAATGGGCAGGCAGGAGCTAGGGCAGAGGAACAAGAATGAAAAGGAGTTGGCCCGGCAAGGTGGGTCAGGGGGATCCTACTTTTGCCATGTCATCCGAAAAATCAAAATAGGTGGAAGTAGTATGCTTTTCAATTTGCAATAAAGTGAGGACATTTCCAACTCGGACCCCTAAAACTGACACGGTATTTATATGTAGACGCGTGGGACCAGTCATCCAACCGTACCCACATATATAATTTTAACAAACTGGACGATTGTCATGTAAACATGAGGAAATCAACTTAAGTTTAGACGTAATTTACATAAGACGAACGATATTTCGTCTGTTCAACTAAAACCTAAAAAAACACATAAGCTATCTTGTAGTGTATGGTGACCTTGTACGTGTGGCCGGCCTGGTCGGCGGCACCTCCGCCACCGTCTGTGTCATCATCGTTGTTGTCGGAATGGTCCTTCCAGCGGTGGAAGGGTGCGGGGGAGCTGCGGCCCTGCTCGGTCGTGGCCTGGCGCTTGTGGAGGAGTTGTTCCGCTTCCTCTTCGTCGTGCGAAGGGCCGTCGCGGCCAACACCGACCCTTGCCGGGGAGCCTTGCCCTTACCCCATGTCGTCGATAGCAGCGGTGTCGGTCTCGCTGAGAGACCACTCCTCACTGTACTTGGTGAGCTCCCCGTCAAGGCAGTGTAGTTGTCGCGCGACCGTCTTCATGGTGGTCAGCGACTGGCCATGGGCCCAGGCCAACGACTCGTCAGACTTGGTGAATGCTGAGTGGCGCACCGCTCCTGCCTAACTACCCTCTCCTTAGCCGACATGAGTGCCGTGGCGACGAGCATCCGTCACCGTCATGGCCACCAAGGTAGTGGAGGAAGCCCTCACGCACCTTTGCGATCACCGATGACACCTCCTCCTTGACGGCCTTTGATGTAGGGGGAACCCTAGGGCCCAATCTTTCATGATTTGGAGGGGGGTTCCCGAAGAACACCATGAACACACGAGGGAAAATACGAGGGGAAACGAAAGGAAACACTCAAATCAACGAGCAATGGTTACACATGTGCTAGATCCACATACACATGAAGAGATACACGATCCAAATCCAACAAAGGAGGATACAAAAGGTAGCTAGTTCATCCCAATCCGTGAGGAGTTGAGGTCTTGAATCCGAGATGGATCTTCCCAAGTAAGGGTTGATGTCTACTACGCAACTTTATTCTTATAGACTTATGTTGGGCCTCCAAGCGCAGAGATTTATAGGACAGTATTAATTTCCCCCACGCGGAAGGCCGGGGAGGGAAGTGGATCTTCCCTCACAAGCAGTTGGGGGATAGAGCTCTCTCCAAATCAACGCCCTCATCCTCAAAATATGAAGGCTCGCTGCTCCATTTGGAGCGCCCTCATAAATTATGGCAATCAGGAGTTGGATGACGACAGTGCTAGAGCGGTCTTTTCCATAAAAATATCATATCAACGGTCATTATGTTGATTGACGTTATGTAGTGAATTTGCTAGAGTTGCTCTTAGAAAATTGATAAATAGACTGGCGGTGCTACAACGTGCACGCGATGACTGCTACAGGTGTGTATTGAGTTTCCATTTAAAAATTTACAAACGCTGCGGTGCTACAACTTGCACGCAATGGTCAGTTTTGTATCAAACTAACAAAAGTACTCTCCATCTGAAATTACTTGTCGCAGAAATGAATGTTTATTCATTTCCGCGACAAGTAATTCCGGACGGAGGGAGTATGTGTGTCTGGTCAACGAACTTGTCCTTGTTTTTCAAATACGGTCATTCCTCCCGTATCCCATGCTTCCATGGAGCGCTAGTGTGGCACTGACCCACATGTCAGTGAGGGGGGAGGCGTTGCGCGCTGACTTTTTTCCCCTTTACAAAAAGATGCTTGTTGATTTGAGTCGATATTTTCCCTTTGCAAAAAGATGCTTGCTGAATTGATTTAAATCGAGTGGTTGGGAGCATCACTTTGGGGGCGTACTAGGCAGGGGCCGGGTACTGGTAGCAGACTAGAAGTAGCACATATTCGCGTTTATCCATCCATCCATCCATCCATCCTATCGTGTTCATCCGCCCGCAGGTACTGTGGCGCGCCGACGGGGTGCCATGCGATGAGATGAGATGCGAGCCATGCATATCGACAGGAATCCTCGTCGATCTGTACATGCATGTTCCGCCGGCCGGGTGAGCCGACATGCATGGGTGGATCCATTGGAATCACATTCAGTTTTGCTGTGCTTTGCACGTGTGCAGCTAGGCAGATGAGATGAGATGAGAAATGCTCGCGGCCGGGGCCGAAAGCTGAAGGATGATGCGGCCAACGCAACAAATTCGAGCATTTCCTCCTGGTGGAAGGGAAGAGGTCGGCCGGATCAGAGCGATTCGAAAAAGAAGGCGGGCCAAGATCGATGCGCACGGATTTTCTTTTTTCCAGATGATGCGCGCGGATATTCGGGCGCTCTCGGCGGCGGGGGAGTCGCTAGCTTTTTTTTTTTTTAGACACTCTCGCCAAGCTTTATTCAAAAGTCTGAAATATTTACAGGTAAAAACAACAATTCCCTGGGTTGGCCTAACCACACATGCCTGTCAAAACCGAGAGTTAAAACATGCTTAGCAAGATTGTGAGCCTCGAAATTCGAGCTCCTAAATTCATGAACGACATTACAAACCGAAAAACTCCGTGAGCGTTCTATAATTTCATGTACTATGTCCCCATACTCCGTCGCTGAATTCTGCTTGATGTCGTTCACCACTGTCTTGCAATCCGTCGCAATCTGAATTTGATTGACATATAAGTCTTCTGCAATTGCTTGTCCTTCACGAACTGCCAGAGCTTCCAATGTGGTCGGATCTGAAATAAACCTGAGTTTGATCGCGGAAGCTCCCAAAAAAGCTCCATCTTGATCTCTACACACCACCGCCACCGCTCCATGATCACCTGCTCTTCCTACTGCTGCATCTGCATTTATTTTGGTCAGTCCTTCTGGTGGTGGAAGCCACCCCGATGGCTGAATAACAGGGACCTTGATCAACTTCGGCGCCTTCTTCTCTATGAACTCAAGATCATTCAGAAAAAAGTTGATAAAAGAATGTGTGGAAAAAGGAGTTTGATAAATGTCTTCATGGATCACTTTTCTCCTAGCTCGCCAAATCGCCCACAGTGTCACCACCATGCGGGTGAATTCTTCATGCTCTAGCTTGTCATAGAACGTGAAGACCCAATTCTTCGCGTTCATCGTCAGGTTATCATACATGCAATCCACTGTCTCTTCAGAAGATAAAGACCACACACTTCTTGCCATTGGACAGTCTATTGGAGCATGTTTCCATGAGTCAGGTGCAGATCCGTGTTGTGGTCATATTACGGTGGTGTAAAACATCCAGCGTTGGAAGAGACTCGTGGCACAACCTCCATAAGAAAATCTTCAGCTTGGAAGGCACTCTCAAACTCCACAAAGAACGTCCAAGCCTTCTCCTCTACCGTTATGTTTGAACGGCCGCCGGCTTGCTCCAGGAGTGCCTCTTGCGGGGGAGTCCCTAGCTGACGCTCGCAAGCGTCAATCTGACGTGCTTTCGCGCAGGGTGCGGTCTTAATGGGCCAGCCCATTCGGTGGCGTTCATATCTAGTCGCTACTAAAATTCTAAAAAAAAAAGAGAACGCATTCTTGAGGAATCGAACTCTACACCGCACGATAGAAACTAATTGTTCCCTACCATATTTAAGTACTGGATACAGAGGTAGATAAAAAAGTAGATAAAAGAAAAATCGAAATTTTAACCATTTAATATTTTTAAATATACATTTAATATCTTTTGATGTATGATGAACAATAGTTAAATACACATTGAATGCATTTTTATGTAGGCTGAACGATATATATATATTGAACTTTTTTGATATACACTGAACAATTTTTAACACAATGAACATTTCTTTTATGTACGTTGAACAATATTTAAATACACATTGAACAATTTTTGTGATATACGCTGAACAATTTTTGCATTGTGAACAAATTTCGAAAAAGTGAACAGAATTTGATAACCGTGAACAATTTCTGAAATCATGAACAGAAATTGGAATTTCTAATATTTTTTGAAAACAAAGGTAAAAAAATGAGAAAAGGTAGAAGAAAGGGGGAAAAGAAAGAAATAGGAACAGAAACAAAAGAGGAAAAAGGACAAAAATAAAAAAGGAAACAGGAAAAACCGGAAAACTGGCAAAAGACAAAAAAGCAGCAAAAAACCGGTTGAGGGAACCTTCCAGAAGGTTCCCAAAACCGGTTTGCCTCGCAGTGCTATTAACGCAGGCAGTGGGCCGGCCCGTTTCGCGGCGCTCGCTCGCCCGCTTCAGCGGAAACGCGGTAGTTCGACGCACGGGCACGTCAAATAGGGGGGAGCTCCTATTGGGCGCCACAGGCGCCAGAAGTCGTCCCTGGCGCCTACTACACCGCCGAGTTGGGCCGGCCCAACTAACGTGTACAACATCGAAAAATCATAGCGTGCGTTCAAAAAACAGCAAAGATAAATGCTATGGACAGGTTTCGAACTCATGTAGTTCCTGTAACATACGAGTTCTGCTAGCCACTCGAACTGCTTGCCAATAGTGTCAGGTAACAGTGCAAAATTATATGATAACAAAACTGCCTCGCTATTTTATTGCAAAAACTGTACCAATTAATATTTTCTGAATTATTTGACAAAAAAATATCATGAATTTGAAAAGGTTCATAGATTTCGAACAAAGTTCGTCAATTTTCAAGAAAAGTTCACAAACTTGGAAAAACTTTCATCATTTTTCTAACAAAAAGTTCATTGATTTTGAAAAAGTTCATTGATTTTGAAAAAGTTCATCAAATTTGAAAAAAGTTAAATGAAATTGAAAAAAGTTCATGGATTTTCAAAAGTAGTTCATCAATTTTCAAGAAAAACTCAAAGAATTGAAAAAAGTTCATCAATTTTCAAACAAAAAGTTTATCAGTTTTGAAAAAAGTTTATCAAATTTGAAAAAAGTTCATCAAAATTGAAAAAGTTCATGGATTTTCAAAAACAAAATAAACAATTTTCTAGAAAATTCACAAACTTAAAAAAAAGTTCATCGAAATTTAAAAAAGTTCATGAATAGTTCATGAATTTTCGAAGAAAGTTCATCGATTTTTTTTAAAGTTCATTGAACTGGAAAAACAAGTTCATGAATTTTTTAGAAAAGTTCACAAAAATTGAAAACAGGACATGCATTTTTTTAAAACGTCCATATTTTGAAGAAAAAGTTCACCGATTTGCAATCACGCATTTAAAACAGAAAAAGGAAAAAACAGAAAACGAAAAATGAAAAAAGAAAAAAGGAAGAAAAAAAAGAAAAAGGGAAAAGTGAAAAGAAAGAATAAGAAAGGTAGAAAGTTCATTTGTAACGGAACCGGGTCGGGTGGCGTGGCAGTGGGACAAGTAATTTGCTCGCGCAGGTCGTCGGTTCGAATCAAGACTAACGCAGGTCGCTTTGGTGTTTTCTTTTTAAAACACAGAAGAATAGATGGGCCGGCCCAGCTGACGCGCCCTGCAGGCGCCGGTTTACAGAAACAACAGTAACCATCTTTTAAATTGTTTTACAAATCAGTCCAGTCTTGGAGACCGCCGGCTACTATTCGACGAAATCACTAATTAAGGAGTACTTCTTGCGGAGATCATTCCAACTTTTCCAGGTTGCGGTGCGCCACTTGTCGCAACCTGGAAGTTTTCCCTTTTTTCGTAGATCTGTTTATTCAAAATTTGGTGTTTTCTTTTTAAAACACAGAAGAATAGATGGGCCGGCCCAGCTGACGCGCCCTGCAGGCGCCGGTTTA
>NC_041385.1:776363098-776363726 GCF_002162155.2 Triticum dicoccoides
TCGCAACCTGGGAGTTTTCCCTTTTTTCGTAGATCTGTTTATTCAAAATGTTTTATCTCTTAAACCGTGAGTCCAAATCTCGAACCGCTTTCGTCATTGGATTCCTCGCGTCGAGATCTTCAAAACTAGATCCCATGTTGATAGGTTTTGACAAATTTTTTTTCACGAAAAAAACGGACGAAAAAAACCGACGAAAAAACCGAACCGGGAACACGGGGTTTTTCCCTTTTCGAAAGAGCACGCCCGTGCCTCTGATGAAATCACAACCGTGCCTCTCGCGGAAACAAAACCGTGCCTCTCACGAAAGAAAAAAAATAGAAAACGCGATTTTTTTCCTTTTCCAAAAGAGGCACGGCCGTGCCTCCCGCGAAAGCACAACCGTGCCTCTGGCGGAAGCAAAACCGTGCCTCTCGCAAAAGAAAAAAACAAAAAACGTTTTTTCCCTTTCCGAAAAAGGCACGCCCATGCCTCTCACGAAAGCACAACCGTGCCTCTGACGAAAGCAAAACCGTGACTCTGTGAAAGAAAAAAAACAGAAAACGCGATTTTTTCCTTTCCGAAAGAGGCATGCCCGTGCCTCTCGCGAAAGCACAACCATGCCTCTGACGGAAGCAAAAACCGTGCCTCT
>NC_041385.1:776363948-776366295 GCF_002162155.2 Triticum dicoccoides
CCGAAAGAGGCACGCCCATGCCTCTCGCGAAAGCACAACCGTGCCTCTCGCGGAAGCAAAACCGTGCCTATCACGAAAAAAACAAAAAACACATTTTTTTCGTTTCCAAGAGGCACGGCCGTGCCTCTCGCGAAAACAAAATCGTGACTCTCGCGAAGAAGATTTTTTTTGAAAAAAAATTTGGTCGAGAAGCTAGGGAAGACCGGTAAGAAACCAAAATATCAAAAAAAAACAAAAAAAACCTTTTAAAAAGCCGAAAATGCGTGCGTAAAAATTAGAAAAAACAAAACCCGGAGAAAGCGTCCAGAGCGCGACACGTGGCGAATGGCTGTGAGCGCGCCAAGTGACGCTGATCGTTGCGAGGCTTCCCAAGGAGCGCTTGTTAATTAGTTGCTCCCACTGTTCGAGGAGAAAACGAGATACGAAATGCATGGGCTGTTATTGGGCTCAACAAGTAAGTCGCTGGGCCTGGCGCGCGCCCGGCGGTGGACGCATGCGTACGCGTTGGTGGGAGAGAGTCAGAGAGATCGAGTGGGTGCGTGTGCGGCTCGGGCGACCCGGGCGGCGCCCACGCCCGCCAACTCCCGCCCGGTCGGTCGGTACAAACGTACGTGCGTGCCGTCGCCCTCGTCGGAGCGACCGCGACTCGTAGGCCGCTCCACTGCGGGTACTTGGCGCGTCCCCGTCGCCCAAGGCCCCACTCCGTCGCGTCGTGCAGCGCAGCGGCTGGCTGACAGGTCCCGATGAGTTGCTGCACCTTGCACCGGTTTGTTGGGATGGCGACTCCGTCCCGGTCCCGTCGCCCTGTTGCACCAGCCGCATACGTCTGCGTGCCTTGACCTGAGCCCCTCAAACGCACTTGCGCCTCGGACTCGGATCACCTGCTTCTGCAGGCCCCTTACGGTTACCGATACGGAACAACCTGCCTAGTACTCCCTCTGTTCCTAAATCTAAATCTTTTTAGAGATTTCACTATAAACTACATACGGATGTATATAGACATAGTTTAGAGTGTAGATTCACTTATTTTGCTTTGTTTGTAGTTCATAGTGAAATCTCTAAAAAAACTTATACTCCCTCCGTAAACTAATATAAAAGCGTTTAGAATATTAAAATAGTGATCTAAACGCTCTTATATTAGTTCACAGAGGGAGTATTTAGGAACGAGGGAATAGTATCTGACGGCACGTACGTGGTGCATGCGCGTGGCATGCTCAAAACTCTGTGCGCACGCACGCTTGCACTGCTCCTGCACCTCACGCCCAGCTAAAGAAGAGTTCGTTTCTTTCTTCGGGGGAACGAAACGATATGACAAGAGCCGACCGACGACGGAGACGGATATCGTCGTCGACATCGATGCGGCCGAGCACAAGCTCCACACCTCACTTCTCGATAAGATTTTGAGATTTCCTTGGTGAAACTTAAACTACAGTTGAATAGTGTTTCCCTAACCACGCGAATCACGCATGGCCATGCATGCAGGTTACGACTAGTACCGGCCGGCCGGCTCCTTTGTCTTGGCCAATCAACGACTGTCGCCACCACAATAAACTAAAGATACGTGAGAAGATCTACTACTCCATGTAGTAAAATGGATGCATATTTTGGCTGTCAATGCTACCCCATGAACTGCATACATAGACATCGTTGCATCGTGCATGTCCGACCGAGTCAAAAAAGAAAACTTGTGCCACCTGCCATTGTACTGAGTCGCGTGAAAACAATTATTGTCACTCGATTTCCCGTTTTATCTTGATCCAAACACAAACGTGAAGAGGAAGAGGAAGAGAGTCGAATCATCAGTTATAAAGTTTCCAAATAGTTATTTGTGCTTGTGTATACATGAAGAGGAAGAGAGCCGAATCGATTCACAAATTTTCCAAACAAGTTGATTCAGGTTCTCAACCATCGAAACATGATGCTGCTGTGCAATCTTGTGAAGCGAACCAACCTAATCCTAACTGAGGTTAAAGACTTCCATTGATGCCGCCATGAGGTAAGCAATAATTATTTAATTCAAACATTTAGAACTTCTTAATACATTATATCTAATAATTATTCTCTGTTGATTGCATGAGGTGGTTAAAGTTTCAAGCATCTCTTTTAGAGGAAATGGTGAATAACAGGATGCCAAGAACCAAGGTAATAACCGGACCTTAATTTAATTGATATGCAAGCTCCTAATAAGAAATTATGCAACTAATAAAATTTTATAGATTACCTCGTGTCGTTGTTGTCTATCTATCAGTGCTTAGATTTGCATCTCTTTTTCCTCTTATCACAGTAACATGTTAGTTAATTCTGTTAAGAAATTAGTGGAAAGCGGGTTAACCTAAGGAGAAAAAAA
>NC_041385.1:776366392-776402310 GCF_002162155.2 Triticum dicoccoides
TATAGTCAAAACCTAGCTCCGTCCCTGGCAATGGCATCAAGCAAGACATCCAGCCGCTTCACCGTTTTGGGTATGATTTAATTTTCTAGGGAAGCGCGCTCGGGACGACCACCGACGAAACGCCGGAACGCCACCAGTTCTTTTCCTCACGGGAACATCATCATCAGTCCACAGCGCAAATCTCGATCGCTAATGACCAACAGAGGCCGAGCTCCATGGAGCTTCGTTTCAACATATCATTCTCTACACCACGAAAAATTTCGATATTTTTAACGAAGATACATACAGTTGTAATATTATATATGTGGAAAATTTTATAATTCAGGCTTGTCGTAAAAAAGAAGACAAATATGTATTTCCAAATGGGCCGACTTTTCTTTTTGTTGGGCCATAATTTTGACTTTTTTTGTACAACATACAAATCATAATATGTTCAAATGGTTTTAACACGTTTGTGCGGGAAGCATATAAGTTTATATGGAATTTTATTCAATTTTTTTGAAACTTTTGAATATAAATTTCTCTTTAGTAAAAAGCAGGCCCATGAAGCTTGGCCTCCAAAAAATGCAACTAAGGAAGGAGGGTCACCTGGGGTGGGTTGAGAGCGCGCCACTTGGGCGCTCTTAGCTGCCCCGTGTCGCGCTCTGGACGCCCCCTCCAGGTGTTTTTTATTATTATTTCGCACGCATTTTGGCCATTTAGATGGTTTTTTCAGGTTTTCACTGTCTTTCTTAGCTTTCGGCCAGAAAAAATGAAAAAAAAATGCGCGAAAAAAATGCTCCTTTTCTACTGCGAGAGGCATGAATTTGCTTATGCCAAAGAAACAGCCGTGCTCTAGGAAATGAGAAAAATGATGCATTTTCAAAAAAAATGCCTTCCGCGAGAGGCATGGTTTTGCTTCCGCGAGAGACACGTCCATGCCTCTTGAAAATGAAAAAAAATATGTTTTCTTTTTTCTTCACAAGAGCCACGGTTTTGCTTCCGCGAGAGCCACGGTCATGCCTTTCGGAAACGGACAAATAAACATGTTTTCTTTCTTTTTCCTTCCGTGAGAGGCACGGTTTTGCTTTCGCGAGAGGCACGGCCGTGCATCTCGGAAATAGACAAAACACGCGTTTTTTCAAAAAAAAAATCTACCGCGACGTGCCTCTCGGAAACAGCTTTCGAAAAAGAAAAGAAACATGCTCCCGGTGTGGTTATTTCGTAAAAAAATGTTCGTCAAAACATATCAACATAAGACCTGGTTGCGACAAGTGACACACATGCAGGCGCCATTTTTCGCAACCTGGGTTACGGTGTCCCAGAATTTGGGGTACTAACCTAGTCGGCCCGTAGTCCTCAGATGGACGGTAGGCCCTCATTCTCTTCAAGGTGGACTATGGTAGCTACATGCTACGTCTCTATCGTATCTACTTTTCCAAACTCTTTTGCTCTTATTTTGGACTCTAATGTGCATGGTTTGAATGGAACTAACCCGGACTGACGTTGTTTTCAGCAGAATTGCGATGGTGTTATTTTTGTGTAGAAATAAAAGTTCTCGGATTGACCTGAAATTTACGGAGAATAATTCTAGAATATATAAAAACTACCGGCAAAAAACTATACCAGAGGGGGGCTACCTAGGAGCCACAAACCCTGGGGGCGCGCCTACCCACCAGGGCGCGCCTCCCAGGCTTGTGGGGCCCCTGGAGCTCCGGCAACACTTAATCCAATTCCATGTATACCTATTTGCGGAGAAAAAACTCAAAGAGAAGGATTCATCGCGTTTTACAATACGTAGCCGCCGCCACCTCCCGTTCTACATCGGGAGGGCTGATCTGGAGTCTGTTCGGGGCTCCAGAGGGTGGAATCCGTCACCGTCGTCATCGTCAACCTTCCTCCATCACCAATTTCATGATGCTCACCGCTGGGAGTGAGTAATTCCATCGTAGGCTTACTAGACGGTGATGAGTTGGATGAGATTTATCATGTAATCGAGTTAGTTTGTTTGGGTTTGATCCCTAGTATTCACTATGTTCTGAGATTAATATTGTTAGGACTTTGCTATGCTTAATGCTTGTCACTAGGGCCCGAGTGCCATGATTTAAGATATTAACCTATTATGTTTTCATGAATATATGTGTGTTCTTGATCTATCTTGCAAGTTGTAGACACCTTACGAGTTATGATCCGCATATCCCAAGGTGACAATTATTGAGATTCTTTCCGGTGATTACCGTAGTTTGAGGAGTTCATGTATTCACTAAGTGCTAATGCTTTGTTCCAGTTCTCTATTAAAACGAGGCATTAATATCCATTAGTTTCATTTTGGACTCCGCTGCCACGAGAGGGTAGGACAAAAGATGCCATGCAAGTTCTTTTCCATAAGCACGTATGACTATATACGGAATACATGCCTCCGTTATATTGATGAATTGGAGCTAGTTCTGTGTCGCCCTAGGTTATGACTGCTACATGATGAATATTATCCAACACCTTTATACATCGCTGATCCAATTCCTACGACCTTTTCATATATTGATCATTGCTAAGTTACTTTCATTGATGATGTTACAGTTACTACAAAACTGCTACTTCTACTTTTGACACTGTTACCGTTACTATCACACAACTTTGCTACTAAACACTTTACTGCAGATATTAAGTTTTTCAGGTGTGGTTGAATTGACAGCTCAACTGCTAATACCTGTGAATATTCTTTGGCTCTCCTGGTGTCGAATTAATAAATTTGGGTTGAATAATCTATCCTAAGAAACGATTGTGATCCCCTATACTTGTGGGTTATCACTACACGGTGGATGAAGACTGCGCATGCTGAAGACTTGACATACATCCAAGGCACCCCTTGCAACCTCCATATGCGCCCCTGAATACCGACCATGTAACCCTAAATTCCCTACCTAGCGTGTATATAAGCCACATGTATAGGGGATCACAACAGTTTTCGATGGTAGAGTATTCAACCCAAATTTATTGATTCGACACAAGGGGAGCCAAAGAATATTCTCAAGTATTAACAGTTGAGTTCTTAATTCAACCACACCTAAAAGACTTAATATCTGCATCAAAGTAGTATGGAAGTAACGGTAACGGTGACAAAAAGTAACAGTAGCAGTTTTTGTAGCAATCATAACGGTGGAAACGGAAAAGTAACTAAGCAAAGATCAATATGTGAAAAGCTCGTAGGCAATGGAACAATGATGGATAATTATGTCGGATGCGATTCCTCATGCAATAGTTATAACATAGGATGACACAGAACTAGCTCCAGTTCATCAATGTAATGTAGGCATGTATTCCGAATATAGTCATACGTTCTTATAGAAAAGAACTTGCATGACATCTTTTGTCCTACCCTCCCGTGGCAGCGGAGTCCTATTGGAAACTAAGGGATATTAAGGCTTCCTTTTAATAGAGTACCGGACCAAAGCATTGACACTTAGTGAATACATGAACTCCTCAAACTATGGTCATCACTGGGAGTGGTCTCGATTATTATCACTTCGGGGCTGTCGGATCATAACACATAGTAGGTGACTATTGACTTGCAAGATAGGATCAGGAACTCACATATATTCATGAAAACATAATAGGTTCAGATCTGAAATCATGGCACTCGGACCCTAGTGACAAGCATTAAGCATAACAAAGTCATAGCAACATCAATCTTAGAACATAATGGATACTAGGGATCAAACCCTAACAAAACTAACTCAATTACATGGTAAATCTTACCCAACCCATCACCGTCCAGCAAGCCTACGATGGGATTACTCACGCACGGCGGTGAGCATCATGAAATTGGTGATGGAGGATGGTTGATGATGACGATGGCGATGGATTCCCCTCTCCGGAGCCCCGAACGGACTCCAAATCAGCCCTCCCGAGGAAGATTAGGGCTTGGCGGCGGCTCCGTATCGTAAAACGCGATGAATCCTTCTCTATGATTTTTTTCTCCCCTAAAGTGAATATATGGAGTTGGGGTTGAGGTCGGTGGAGTCCCAGGGGGGCCATGAGGCAGGGGGCGCGCCCCAGGGGGGCGTCCTGCACCCTCGTGGACAGGGTGTGGGGCCCCTAATGCTGATTCTTTCGCCAATATTTTTGATTAATTCCAAAACGCGTCTCCGTGGATTTTCAGGTGATTCCGAGAACTTTTATTTCTGCGAAAAAATAACACCATGGCAGTTCTGATGAAAACAGCGCCAGTCCGGGTTAGTTCCATTCAAATCATGCAGGTTAGAGTCCAAAAGAAGGGCAAAAGTGTATGGAAAAGTAGATACGTTGGAGACGTATCTAGGGTTGAGCCCGTAAATGGGACTGAATCACAATTACATTCATCTAGCCCTAGGGTTAGAATACAACTTACGATCACGAGGTTGATCAAGCTTGTACTCGATACTTCTCCATCAATATAAACAAGAGCAGGACGTAGGATTTTCCCTCCATCAAGAGGGTCCGAACCTGGGTAAATATCGTCTCCCTTGTTCTCGTTACTACCGATCTGAGATCCACAGCTCAGCACCCCTACCCCGAGGTTTGCCGGTTTTTACACCGACAGTAGGCAGGTAAGAGTGACCTTTGCAGAGAGTGATTCCATGAAAACATTTTGCAAGCACTTGAAACTTTTTTCAATATTTGTCACACACAAAAAAATCATTTTTTGTTTTATTTTATTTTACAGTTCACCAAGCTCATTTGATCTCGGGAGTAGAAGGACACTTTCGTAAATATACCATGCTTCGTAATTTTTAGGGCATCACGGTCTCCCTAATTTTTATGGCATCAAAAATCAATTGAGGTTTTCATTTCGGATTTGGGTCACCCAATTTTTACTGGGTCAACAATTTCTCAAAGACCTCTTCTATTAAATTTTGTTTATTCACTATCCTCTCTTATTTTGAAACTCTCCCATTTGATTGAAGTATTTGATTCTTTATTTGGAGCATGAGGGGCAGCTCTACAACTTCTGCCCCACCGGTGGGGGCGACGAGATGTCGCCACCTACAGAGTGGTGTTCCTCAGACGACTTTCTCTCCGCTGTGCACTCCAATGACGATGCAGTGGCTTAGCATGCAGACCGCCATTGAAGTGTCTTGGCAGAAGGAGAGGAGCTACACCACCGACCTTGGTCTGACACTAAATTATCTTTAGTTTTAATGAAGTTGCATCGAATTATTTTCGGTTTCAATTAATTTCGACCGAGTTTTACTAAATTTATTTAACGGTTGTTGCATTGAGTGAGAGGGAAGAGTGGTGGTTAAGGAGGGCGCAGGGCCGGCCCAACCAAATATTAGGCCTGGTGAGAATCAAAATAAATATAATCCTTTACACTAAACTATAGTAATTATTTATAAGTAGTTTACGGTGAAATCATAGTTATAGGTAATACATCTTTCGTTTGAAATTAGTTATCGTTTAAACGGATGTATCTAGCATTGAAACCAATGCACGATACATCCTTTTGAGTGACAACTAATTCTGGACGGAGAGAGTACACTATACTAAATTACACTATATTTTTAAAAAAGTATATACCTTAAAAGTAACTAAGTCAAATTCACTTAAATGTTTGGAGATATAAAATATAAAATTACATTTTTCTTAGATTAATTTGTGACTATTGCATGAATATAGTGTTTTTTATGTGTATTATTTGGAAAAGGCACAGTTTTTATTTTCAGGTTGCGGTCTTATTATAAATCTCTATAGAGTATGGTATACAAAATATCTTGATAGCAGTCTTTCACTAGATGTACGCAAATAGAAAATTCTATATTATACAAGATGTTCACGAGGAGCCTGTCACTTAATCATATTTTTTTTGCAAAAATCCTGTTATTTAATCATTGACACACTACTTCATCACTTATGGTCAAATGTGCCAGCACATATTATACTCCTCCGTCCCATAATATAACAACGTATTTTACACTTGTGTGGTATTAAAAACACTCTTATATTATGGGACGAAAAAAGTTTGTATCTAAATAAGATCTTATTTGAATGCACATGCAAATCATCCACGTCGTCAAGCGCATGTAACAAATCCACTTTTCACATTCCACTTTCAATCACATGCAATCCCTTCACATCATCAAGCGTGGCATGCAACCATTCCATTTCTCATTTTCTACAGCATGCAAGGCCTCCACATCATCAATACAAAGCTATCCACATCTTTCAATGTATGCAACAGTCCATTTTTTACTCTCCATTGCCCGCTACTCTCTCCGTTCGGAATTACTCGTCCAAAAAATGAATATATCTAGATGTATTTTAGTTGTAGATATATCCATTTTTGTGACAAGTAATTCTAAACGGAGGGAATACATGCAAGCCCCATCATCAAGCACGCATTTAACCATCCTACTTTCCAATTTCTACTTTCTACCACATGCAAGTCCTCCATATTATTAGTTTATTCTTTAGTATCGAATAATCAAAGTAGAATTTCACAAGACAATATAACATGCATCCACCCTCCGTTTACGTCTAGGTTTTCTACCGTCATATGGTGAGAATGTAACACATTATTGTTCTCATATATTTTATGTTTATTTTTGGTAACTTCATTGATGTAAATTCCACAGCAACGTGCTGGCCTTGTCTAGTATAGTATGGCAGGGTTCGGGGCAGGCTTCATTTTGCCACATCATCGCTAAAAAGTTTATCAGAAGCAGTCGGTGTACGCTTCACCTTTCAGTTCCATCCAGCGGGAGATTCGTCCGCTCGATCGACGGCCAAAATATGGAACGGGGCCAGGATAGGATATCGCTAGAGGCAAGATAGAGCATCGCTTTCGGGGTAGGGGCCGGGCGGGCACAAAAACATATTCGCGGCATCGTATCCTGTTCATTCGCAGGTACTGTGGCGCGTCCGTCGACGGGGCTTGGATTTGGATGCATGCATGCATCATGCATGTACGTGACGTGGCTCCCCCTCGGTGGAATCGGAGGGTGTATCCACTTATGCGAACGACGGAGCTGAGTCCATCCAAGATATGGACTGATTCCGCCAGACGGACGTGTGGCGGCGCCGGCTGCCACGCGAGCCGGTGGGGGAATAATTGGTGGTGACCGCAAACGCGCATCGCGCATGCGCACAGCGTGAGATCGTTATCTGAGATGCTCGCCGGGCCGAAAGTCGGACGTTGTGGCCAACACAGATTCGCGCGCGCATTTTCTCATGGTGGAATGGAAGAGGTCGGCCGGATCAGCTCTGCTCCCTGGAACCTCGTAGGCAGGAGCACCTAGTTACTAGCGTCTCTTGCACCTGCCGTCATGATTCAAGACGCCACGATCGGTACGGATTCTTGCGCCATGGTCGACCGGCGCTCCGTTTTGGCGAGGCGGAAGGCCGGCGAACCAGAGCGCGGGGCATCATTCGGAGGCGTGGCAGTAGCAGTAGAGCCAGAGAGCGCGCCCAAAGAGGCAAAGACCTAACCACCCTGTGGTGATAGATGGATGGATGATGCGTCGAGATCGAGAGGGAAGGAACGCGCGCGTGTGCGGCCGGAGTGACCCGGGCGGCGGCCACGGACGCCAACCCCCGGCCTGCCGGTGCACGCACGTCCCTCTCCGTCCGAGCGACCCACCGACGGCGACCCGCAGGAAGGGCGCGCGGGTGTTACCTGGCGCGTGGAGCGGCCGCAGCGCGTCGCCGTCGCCCAGGTCCTTTTCCGTTTGCGTTTCCGCGACGTGCAGCGGTTGGCTGGTTTGCACACTTTGCATCGTACGTACGTCTCGTGCGTGCCTTGGAGGGACCTGGCCAGCCATGGCCCATGACGACGGCGACTCGTCCAGTGCACCATAACCAGAGTCCCTGACACGCACTGCTTTTTTTGTAGGGGACCTGACACGCACTGCTGTCAGGTGTGTATGTAGTATGCCTGTGCCATATAATCTGCAGGGCCCTCTCGAGTTCGTGCTTGAGCCAGCCAGCCAGCTGTAGTTTCTGACGCGGCATGCACGTTCAGAACCCTGCGCGCGCACTGCTCCTACGCTACGCTTCACGGCTGTGCATACCGACACCACGATGGATGCACCCTGGGCTGGGGGCCAAGGAGCCTGCACCTGACGCGATGCACCTCATCGATCATGGGTGGCATTATTCGTATCACTGGAGTGCGTCCATTCCAGCCTCTCGATCGTTTTGAGTTCAATTTTAATTATCTGGGGTGGGGAACCGCGCGCCAGACCACAAAGCCGATGACGACCGACCGACGAAACGCCGGAACACCACCGGTTCTTTTCTTCCACGGACCAGGGGGACATCATCATCATCGTCTTCGATGTGGCCGAGCGAGCACAGGCTCCACGGCGCGAACCTCGATAAGCTCCTCCTTGTTTCCAGTTGAATACAAGTATTTCCCACACGAATCACACCCATAGTATGCGATAATACTAGACGCACGGACCCTTACGGGGGTTTTACAAAATCTCGTTCTAACTAATCTCTCCACACCCCTCCCCCATTTTCAGCTGGGGTGGGCACGATCGTTTCCTAATCTTAAATCCTATTGGTCCACAGGTGATAACCCGTTGAACCCGTAAAAGAACCCCCGCTGATGTAGCATTACTCCATAGTATGTATGGATGATTGGCCGTCTTTTGCCTCAGTCGAAGCCACCGCAATAAATTATGGATACATGACAAGATACGTATGTACTTCCTCCGTTTTTATTTACTCCGCATATTAGTTTTAGTCAAAGTAAAACTTTCCAAACTTTGACAAAGTTTATAGACAAATAGATTAAATAACATATACAATAACAAATCAATACTATTAGATTCGTTGTTGAATGTACTTCCACATCATATAGATTTGTTATACTAAATATTTATATTCTTTTCTATAAATTTGGTCAAACTTTACAAAATTTGACTTCAATCAACTCTAATATGCGGAGTAAATAAAAACGGAGGAGTACGCCGTATCTATTTTGACTGTATAGGCTACGCCATCAACAACGTACGTACACATAAGGTGTTAACCAGAAAACCAACCTCTACCGCATGTCTGCCTGCCAATGTGAATTTGAAATTCATGGATGTTCCGAGAAGTTTCAACGCCGACATGCCACAAAACGGATTGTGCCATGTGTCGTGGAATTGTCACGTCAGATTTCCTAGTGAAATGACTTAGTCGTGGAGCCATCACAACTAGAATGGTTAAAGGGGTTAATCGGGACAAAGGACACGTTGTTTATACTGGTTCGGCCCCTTACGATGAAGATAAAAGCCTACGATCCATTTTTGAGTGGGATTGCTTATGTATCGATAACCAAGGAGCGAAATCGCTTGACCTAGCTCTCGATCTGATGTTACTTGCCCTGAACCGCCGCTGGGTCGTCCCTTTATATACAGAGGTCGACGCCCAGCGGCTCACAAAGTCCCGACTGGCTCATAAACAGTGTCCGGCTCGGTCTCTAACTATTCTTGCCTTACAATATAAGTCATGTACATATGGCGGTTTATCTCTACGGGCCTTGAGTCGCCTCTGGGCTTTGGGTCCTTAACTGAACCACCATCTTCAAGCTTGGTCTTGTGCTTCGAGCATACTCATAGGTATAACCCGGCCCCTCCTGGGTGGGTCATACCTAATAGTTAAATCCCCAACATTATGCCCCAGATTGATTTGAACCGGTTCATGTCAATCTTCAACACTTAAGAAAAATCTTCTGCTCTTTGCTTATGAAGTTTTTGTAACCCGCCATGACGTCATCCTCTGGATCCGTGGTAACCCGCCATGACGTCACCTGCTATAAATGCGCGTTTTGTCCAATATATCTCAACGAATCTTTATCTTAATGACCATCCTGAAAATCGAGGTGTCGTTGCAGCTGGATAACTATGTCTTTGGCCTCCTTGTTTTTCGCGCCCACTTACCAGTCCGCCCTTATAAATAGGCACGACTAGGTGTCTTCTCATTCTCCCCTTCCTCATCTTCTTCCTCTCGCAACCCTACTGCCGCTCGAGCTCCGCCGCCGCTGCAACGCTCCTCGTCTTCCTCGACCTCGGCCGCTGCATCCACCTGAATCAGTCTAGAGAACGGCGGCGCCCCTCCGCAGTAGATCTGCTGTTGTAAGTCTCCTCCTTCCCGCACCTTAGATCTTCATTAGGGTTCACGGGTTCCTCTGTGTTCTTTGTAGTTCATCACAGTGTCTTCGAAGTTCTTCCATCGCGGCTTCATTTGATCCAAAAGTAGTATGTATCTTATGCGGTAGTTGTTTCGCGTCCATTTTTTATATTGGCAGATCCTTTTTTCTCGTAAAGAAGCCTCATTAGAACTCATGAACTCCTCTGTACCACGTTTTTAGGTTTAGAATATTTTCATTTCTGAACAGCCGTTTGATCCAAAATAATAGTTGCGACTTGTGAAACTTGTTTATGCAACACTTAGGCAAAAACTTGTATCTGTTAGGTCCACCTAACCATGGTGACTCTTATCACCGGTTTAAAAAGGCAATGCTTGACTGATAATCTTGACCGCCCATGGCGGATTAGATAACTTAACTGCTTACAGCGCTCATGGCGGCTTAAATAATCTGACATAATTAGCCTTATACCATTGGGCCCCGTATAAGCCGCCATCTTGAATATGCAGTGCACTATTTTTCTCTGGCTTAAATTTGAACGGAAAATTTGTACTCTTTCTTAGGCTTTCATCACAATGGCACCCAAAGCACCCACTTCATGCAACTGGCTCAAGTCCATCGTCACAGACAGCACGCTTGAGGATTTTGTGAAGACCGGCTATCTGCCGAAGAAGGAAATTATGTCATATCACGCTCCTGATCCGACGGAGGAAATTCCTCAGCCCAAAGCGGGGGAGGTCATCGTTTTTACTGATCATATGATCCAGGGTTTTTCACCACCCGGCTCAAAAATCTTTCGGGACGTCCTACACTTCTTTGACCTCCGTCCTCAAGACATCGGACCCAATTCCGTGTCGAATATTTGCAACTTTCAAGTGTTCAGCGAGGTGTACCTTGGAGAAGAACCCAACTTGCTACTCTTTAGAGAGTTATTCTACTTGAACCGCCAGAATGAGTGTGCCAATGGACAAAGCTTAGAGCTTGGCGCTGTCTCATCCAACGCCGGAGAGATGTAACTTTTCCTTATGCCAACCCGCCAAGTCATCCCAAAGACTGGAACCAGACATGGTTCTATTGTCAAGACACTTCTCCTGCTGACGAAAATCCTCTGCCCGACTTTCGTGCTCTGCGTCTGGAGTCCAAACATCCACTTCCGGATAAGATAACAGCTGCCAAAGACAAGACGCTCGCCCACACCTTGGCTAAGATCAAGGCTCTTCTGGGTAACGGGCTAAATGGCATCGATTTAGTCCGGGTTTGGCTCGCCTGGCAGGTTATTCCATTGAGCCGCCGCCCCGGCCTGATGTACACCTACACAGGCAAGAAGGATGACCCTCTGCGACACAGTGTTGATGATTTACCTGACCACATCGTCAATGACATGACAAGGTCCCTCCTGAACGAGAGCCTAGCAGACTGCGGTAAAGTGGGCTTAAGCCCTTTCTGCGGAGCTAACCCGGCTCCAGCGGTAAGCCGCCCATCTGAAATAATTACCTTCATTCCTTGATGTTTTATCTGTACTCACACTTTGCTGATTTCCACAGGCGGGTGATTAATTCTGGAAGGTTAAATATGACCACGAAGCTGCGAAAAAGGCCAGGAAGGCCAAGAGAGCCACCAGGAAAGATGTTGCGAAGAAGAATGGCAAGAAGGCCACCGCCTCTGACTTGCTTCGGCTAGAAGATTCTTCTGAGTCGGAGGTAGCCCTTGACTCTCTTGGCTCCTTTTTTAACCATCTTATTGACACCGATTATCAGCAGGAGGACACATGAACAAGTCATGGAAAGGATGAAGAGGTAACTATCATTTCCTCCGACTCCGAGCCTTTGCCAAGACCGAAACTCCGAAGAGTAACCCGGAAAGTAAGATTTTCACATCCCTTAGCTTATCACGATCCTCAATTTCTTTTGAAGCGACAGATTCATGAGAGCCGGAGGCAAACCCGGACCAGCAAAGATGCGGAACTCTCCTCCGGCTTACCCAATACACCAAGGAAGCGCCGGAACGAGGTCACCTCTGATTCAAATCTCTTTTATCCTTTGGCGGGTCTCAGTCGTCAACCACTCAATTCTTCTGACTCAAATTATCAGGAAACCTCACCTTCCTCCTGAAGGAAATATGCCCTAGAGGCAATAATAAAGTTATTATTTATTTCCTTATTTCATGATAAATGTTTATTATTCATGCTAGAATTGTATTAACCGGAAACATAATACATGTGTGAATACATAGACAAACATAGTGTCACTAGTATGCCTCTACTTGACTAGCTCGTTAATCAAAGATGGTTAAGTTTCCTAACCATAGACATGAGTTGTCATTTGATTAACGGGATCACATCATTAAAAGAATGATGTGATTGACTTGACCCATTCTGTTAGCTTAGCACTTGATCGTTTAGTATGTTGCTATTGCTTTCTTCATGACTTATACATGTTCCTATGACTATGAGATTATGCAACTCCCGTTTATCGGAGGAACACTTTGTGTGCTACCAAACGTCACAACGTAACTGGGTGATTATAAAGGAGCTCTACAGGTGTCCCTGAAGGTACATGTTGGGTTGGCGTATTTCGAGATTAGGATTTGTTACTCCGATTGTCGGAGAGGTATCTCTCGGCCCTCTCGGTAATGCACATCACTATAAGCCCCGCAAGCAATGTAGCTAATGAGTTAGTTACGGAATGATGCATTACGTAATGAGTAAAGAGACTTGCCGGTAACGAGATTGAACTAGGTATTGGATACCGACGATCGAATCTCGGGCAAGTAACATACCGATGACAAAAGGAACAACATATATTGTTATGCGGTTTGACCGATAAAGATCTTTGTAGAATATGTGGGAGCCAATATGAGCATCCAAGTTCCACTATTGGTTATTGACCGGAAACATGTTTCGGTCATGTCTACATTGTTCTCGAACCCGTAGGGTCCGCACGCTTAAGGTTTCGATGACAGTTATATTATGAGTTTATGAGTTTTGATGTACCGAAGGAGTTCGGAGTCCCGGATGAGATCAGGGACATGACGAGGAGTCTCTAAATGGTCGAGACGTAAAGATCGATATATTGGACGACTATATTCGGAGTTCGGAAAGGTTCCGAGTGATTCGGGTGTTTTTCGGAATACTGGAGAGTTACGGGAATTCGCCGGGGAGTATATGGGCCTTATTGGCCCATACGGGAATCGAGGAGAGAGGCCAAAAGGAAGGAGGCCTGCGCCCCCCCTCTGGTCCGAATTGGACAAGGGGCAGAGCCCCCTTTTCCTTCTTCCTCTCCCCCCTTTCCCCTTCTCCTACTCCAACAAGGAAGGAGGGAGTCCTACTCCTGGTGGGAGTAGGACTCCCCTTGGCGCGCCCCCTCCTAGGCCGGCCGCCCCTCCCCCTTGCTCCTTTATATACGGGGGCCGGGGGCACCTCTAGACACAACAACAATTGATCTCTTGATCTCTTAGCCGTGTGCGATGCCCCCCTCCACCATAGTCCTCGATAATATTGTAGCGGTGCTTAGGCGAAGCCCTGCGACGGTAGAACATCAAGATCGTCACCACGCCGTCGTGCTGACGGAACTCTCCCTCGACACTCGGCTGGATCGGAGTTCGAGGGACGTCATCGAGCTGAACGTGTGCTAGAACTCGGAGGTGTCGTAGTTTCGGTGCTTGATCGGTCGGTCCGTGAAGACGTATGACTACATCAACTGCGTTGTGCTAACGCTTCCGCTTACGGTCTACGAGGGTACGTGGACAACACTCTCCCCTCTTGTTGCTATGAATCACTATGATCTTGCGTGTGCGTAGGATTTTTTTTGAAATTACTACGTTCCCCAACACCTCCGGCGACTCAATGCAGTCTAATCTGCCGGCTTTCAAGACCGCTCCAGGGTAATGATAACCAGCTTATCTTGTGTTCATTTCTATTCGTTGTATTTGCACTAACCTTTCGATCTTATGCAGCGGAAAAGCAAAGCCCAGCAAAAGGGTGAAAAAGAACAAGTCGGCCTAAGAGCCAATCTTAAAAGAGCCGGAACTTGGAACGGCCGCGCCTGAAACGTCCACTCATGAGCCGCCACCTGAGCCAGCGCATGACACGCCAACGCCAATGATACGTCTCCAACGTATCTATAATTTATGAAGCATTCATGCTATTTTATTAGCTGTTTTGAATGATTACGGGCTTTATTATACACTTTTATATTACTTTTGGGACTAGACCTATTAACCGGAGGCCCAGCCCATATTGCTGTTTTATTGCCTATTTCAGTGTTTCGAAGAAAATGAATATCAAACGGAGTCCAAACGGAATGAAACCTTCAAAAAAGTTATTTTTGGAACAGAAGCAATCCCGGGAACTTGGAGTGCAAGCCAGGGAAGCGTCGAGGAAGCCATGAGATAGGGGGGCACGCCCTCCACCCTCGTGGGCCCCTCATGGCTCCCCCGACCGAATTCTTTCGCCTATATATTCCCATATACCCTAAAAACATCAAAGACAACAATAGATAGGGAGTTCCGCCGCCGCAAGCCTCTGTAGCCACCAAAAACCTCTCAGGAGCCCGTTCCGACACCCTGCCGGAGGGGGAACCCATCACCGGTGGCCATCTTCATCATCCCAGTGCTCTCCATGACGAGGAGGGAGTAGTTCACCCTCGAGGCTGAGGGTATGTACTAGTAGCTATGTGTTTGATCTCTCTCTCTCTCTCTCTCTCGTGTTCTCTCTATGGCACGATCTTGATGTATCGTGAGCTTTGCTATTATAGTTGGATCTTATGATGTTTCTCCCCCTCTACTCTCTTGTGATGAATTGAGTTTTCCCTTTGAAGTTATCTTGTCGGGTTGAGTCTTTAAGGATTTGAGAACACTTGATGTATGTCTTGCCATGACAATGGGATATTCACGTGATCCACTTGATGTATGTTTTGGTGATCAACTTGCGGGTTCCGTCCATGAACCTATGCATAGGGGTTGGCACACTTTTCGTCTTGACTCTCCGGTAGAAACTTTGGGGCACTCTTTGAAGTACTTTGTGTTGGTTGGATAGATGAATCTGAGATTGTGTTATGCATATCGTATAATCATGCCCTCGGATACTTGAGGTGACAATGGAGTATCTAGGTGACATTAGGGTTTTGGTTGATTTGTGTCTTAAGGTGTTATTCTAGTACGAACTCTTGAATGGATTGATCCAAAAGAATAACTTTGAGGTGGTTTCGTACCCTACCATAATCTCTTCGTTTGTTCTCCGCTATTAGTGGCTTTGGAGTGACTCTTTGTTGCATGTTGAGGGATTGTTATATGATCTATCTATGTTATTATTGTTGAGAGAACTTGCACTAGTGAAAGTATGAATACTAGGCCTTGTTTCCTACCATTGCAATACCGTTTACGCTCACTTTTATCATTAGTGACCTTGCTGTTTTTATAATTTCAGATTACAAAAACCTATATCTACCATCCATATTGCACTTGTATCACCATCTCTTCGCTGAACTAGTGCACCTATACAATTTACCATTGTATTGGGTGTGTTGGTGACACAAGAGATTCTTTGTTATTTGGTTGCAGGGTTGTTTGAGAGAGACCATCTTCATCCTACACCTCCCACGGATTGATAAAACTTAGGTCATCCACTTAAGGGAAATTTGCTACTGTCCTACAAACCTGTGCACTTGCAGGCCCAACAACGTCTACAAGAAGAAGGTTGTGTAGTAGACATCAAGCTCCTTTCTGGCGCCGTTGCCGGGGAGGTGAGTGCTTGAAGGTATATCTTTAGATCTTGCAATTGAATCTTTTCATTTCTTGTTTTATCACTAGTTTAGTTTATAAAATAAAACTACAAAAAAATGGAGTTAAATTTGTCTCATATGCTTCATCTTTTTAATATCTATCTTGAGTATGATGAAAAGGAAAATTGTGCTCAAGTGCTAGAAGAAGAAGTCTATAAAATGTTTGATACTAAATCTTTGAATGATGAGCATGATTGCAATATTGTTAGTATGAATTCTTTGAATATCCATGATGCTTATGATATGAAAAGGCCCAAGCTTGGGGAAGCTATGTTTGATGAGGATGACATATTTGAGAATATATTTGCTGAAATTAATGTTTATCCCAAGCTTGGGGATGCTATGTTTAATGAATATTATATTTTTAGTCTCCCAAGTTTTGATATGCAAAGTTGTTATGATGATAGCATGCCTCTTACCTATGATGATTATATTGATGAAAGTGGGTTTGGAAGAGTATCAAATTTAGGAAGTAGTGATCCCACTATTTTGTAGGATGTTGAAACTTATTGTGATGAATATGAAAGTGGATTTGGAAGAGTGTCAACTTTATTTAGTGATGATTCCACTATCTTGGAAGAGGTTTCAATCGATTATGATGAGAACGAAGTTGCTACTTATGATGATTATTGTGATGAAACTTATGCTATAAAAAGTAGTGACCATTATATTCATAAAAATTGTCATGATTATGATTACCCTTTTTCTGAACATTACTCTTTTAATGTGGAAACAATTTATAGTATTCAAGTCTCTTATGATACTCCCACTACTATTCATGAGAAGAAATTTGCTTATGTGGAGAGTAGTAAATTTTCTATGCTTGTAGATCATGAAAAGAATGCTTTAGGTGCTGGTTATATTGTTGAATTCATTCATGATGCCATTGAAAATTATTATGAGGGAGGAATATATGCTTGTAGGAATTACAATAATATCAAGTTTCCTCTCTATGTGCTTAAAATTTTGAAGTTATGCTTGTTTTGCCCTCCTATGCTAGTTGATTATTGTTCCCATAAGTTGTTTCCTCACAAAATCCATATGCATAGGAAGTGGGTTAGACTTAAATATGCTATTCATATGCTTCATGATGCTCCTGTTATGTTTTAATTCTTATCTTTTATGTGAGCATCATTGAAATCATCATGCCTAGCTAGGGGCGTTAAACGATAGCACTTGTTGGGAGGCAACCCAATTTATTCCTTGCTTTTTGTTACTGTTTAGTAATAAATAATTCATCTAGCCTCTGGTTAGATGTGTTTTTATGTTTTAATTAGTGTTTGTGCCAAGTAGAACCTTTGGGAAGACTTGGGTGAAGTCTATGTGATCTTGTTGTAAAAAACAGAAACTTTAGCGCTCACGAGAATAGATGCCGTTTTTACTGGAGAGTGATTTTTGGTTGATTATTTTTGAAGATGATTAATAGACAAATTCCTCAGGTCCACCAATTTATTTCAGAATTTTTGGAGTCACAGAAGTATTCGAATGATATAGATTACTACAGACTCTTCTGCTTTTGACAGATTCTGTTTTCTATATGTTGTTTGCTTATTTTGATGAATCTATGAGTAGTATCGGAGTGTATGAACCATAGAGAAGTTAGAATAAATTATATATTACAACAATATGAATTTAGAATTTCCCGCAAAAAATATGAATTTAGAATGAGTTCACAACAGTACCTAAGTGGTGGTTTTATTCTCTTATACTAACGGAGCTTACGAGTTTTGTTTTGAGTTTTGTGTTGTGAAGTTTTCAAGTTTTGGGTAAAAAATCGATGGACTATGGAATAAGGAGTGGCAAGAGCCTAAGCTTGGGGATTCCCAAGGCACCCTAAGGTAATATTCAAGGAGAACCAAGAGCCTAAGCTTGGGGATGCCCCGGAAGGCATCCCCTCTTTCGTCTTCGTTCATCGGTAACTTTAGTTGGAGCTATATTTTTATTCATCACATGATATGTGTTTTGCTTGGAGCGTCATTTTCTTTTGTTATCATTTTCTTGCTGTTATTTGGAGTAATGTTTTGCATCTTTACCTTCAATAAAAATGTCAAAGATAGCCTTTACCATGCTTATTTTGCTAGTATACATGTTGCTGTTTGAAAACAGAAAGTTTACCGCTGTTGCAAAAATTCCCTAGAAAAGTCAGAGAATGATATAATGTTGAAACTTTTTGAATATTGAGCTCTAATAAATCTTCTAGAGCCTAATAGTTTTCTCATAATTTTTGGAGTTAGGAAAGTATGATGAATCTTGCATTCTTTACATACTATACTGTTTTGGCAGATTGCTGTTATGTTTGCATATGCTTGCTTGTTTAATGATTCTATTTAAGGATAGGAGTATTAAATATGCAGAGACATTTATTATGCAATGTTGAATAATAATTTTAGTAATTTGTTACAGTAGAAAATGATAAGGGTTTTGCATTGGTTTATACTAACTTATCTCACGAGTTCTTGTTGAGTTTTGTGTGGATGAAGTTTTTGAGATTTATTAAACCAACATATAAAAGGAATTAAGGAGACATAAAAGCTCAAGCTTGGGGATTCCCAAGGCACCCCAATATAATATATCAAGAAGTCTCAAGCATCTAAGCTTGGGGATGCTCCGTTAGGCATCCCACCTTTCTTCTTCAATAATTATCGGTTAGTATCGGTTGAGCCTAAGTTTTTGCTTCTTCACATGAGTTGTGCTATCCTTGCAATGCCATTTTATTTTTCTTTGCTTGCTGTTTGAATAAAATACCAAGATCTGGAATTCTTAAATGAGAGAGAGTCTTCACATAGCTACACAATTATTTAACTACTCATTGACCTTCACTTATATCTTTTTGGAGTAGTTTGTCATTTACTCGTGTGCTTCACTTATATCCTATGAGTAAATGGTTGAATGAGTTGAACGTCATAAATCTGAAATTATATATCACTCATTTGCTTATTCCATGGGGAGTAATGACTTCACATCTAAGAAGTAGAGGTTGTAAATTTATCGAAGGTTAGCAAGCATTGTATTGGTCATTTGAACAATTCATGAAAGAATATTGAAGGAAGAGAGATTTCACATATAAATATACTATCTTAGACATCTTTTATAATTGTGAGCACTCATTAAGTATGACATGCTAAAGAGTTGATGTTGGACAAGGAAGACAACATAATGGGTTATGTTTTGTCACATCTCAGTTAAAGTATATTGTCATGAATCATTCAAACATGTTGAGCTTGCCTTTCCCCCTCATGCTAGCCAAAATTCCTTGCACCAAGTAGAGATACTACTTGTGCTTCCAAATATCCCTTAAACTAGTTTTGCCATGAGAGTCCACCATATAACTACTGAGTGTAAACCGCCCAGGAGGGGCCGGTTCACCTTCAACTATATTGAAGCCCACGAAGACCCAGAAGATGGCGCTTTACTAATGAAGCTTAGAGGCCCGGAGCCCAAAGGCGGATTAGGGCCCATAGTGGTAAATCCATGGTTATGTAACTTTTATTGTAAGTTAGGAAAGGAGAAACCAAGCCGGACACTTGTATGAGTCGGCCTCGGGACTCTGTAGACCGGCCGGGCGTCAACCTATGTATATAAAGGGACGACCCGATGGCGGTTCAGGGACGGGAGACAACAACTCGAGAATCAGGCAAAGCGTATTTGCTCCCTGGTCATCGAAACCCAATCAATTCCATCACAACTAGACATAGGCTTATACCTTCATCGAAGGGGCTGAACTAGTATAAAACTCCCGTGTCCCTTGTCTGGTTTAACCCCTTCAAGCTAACCCGACGCGATGGCTCCACGACTAAGTCCTTTCATGAGGACATCTGACCTGTTAATTCCACGATAGTTGGTGCCCACCGTGGGGCCATCGCACGATGGTTTCGAGGTCTTGAAGGGCAGATCTAAAGGACTCAAGGGGTACGTGGTTGGCCGGATGACCAAGAGTCGTCGCGGCAAGCTCTACATCGACGACGAAGGATGGGGCCCCGAGGCCGGCTCAATCGAGTACGGGTACCGGGTCCCCTTTGGTGGAATTCATGTCTTCATCGGCAAGATCGGCGAACCGGGCCTGAGCCAGACATTTGCACCGACCTCATCGAAACGGCTCAGCGTGCGAGTCCTCCCCGGGTTAAGCCCGCCATGAAGCGTGCGTTTGTAGGATGTGTCCATGGGATCGGATCTGAACCAGTGTCTCAAGGCGAGACGGCTGTTTATTCCGACGGCGAGTCATCCACTAGTGAAACCGAGTCCCTGTACCAAATTCATGATGGTGTGTTCGAAGGATATTCCGATGGCAACAGTATTCCGGACCTCCTTGAACCACCAAGCCGGGTTGCTGTTTTTATGGCCGGAACAGAGCCCACTTTGCAGTCTTCATCTACAGCAGCAATGAATTCCGGATCAGCGGCCGCGGCAGGAGGCCCGATGCGCCGACTGGCTCATGTTCTCTCCGGTTTGATGGATGCCTGGGCGACCCTGTTAACCACGACAGTTACCCCGGAGACGCAGGATCAACACAATGTGGATATTGCAAAGCTGAAGGATCAGATAACGTAGGCTAAGGAGGACCTAGCAACTATGGTTGCTAGGATGGCTGAAGAACGGGCCGCTTTGGACGCCCAGTCACAGCAGATTCAAGCACAAAATTACTGGCTCATGTTGGATCAGAATGCCTCAAACGACGTAATGCGGAGGAAGTACCGATCCGTATGCCGCCGGTCTTTGAAGGATTGAATCTCTTTAATACGCCGGGGGCTGGGCCGAGTAATCCGGCAGCTGCAAATCAGACTGATGCACCTAGGGCAGCGCCGGATCAACCACGGTTGACGGAACCACCTCGACAAACGGATAACCCGTCGTCCTATGTGTCAACACCACCGGGTCACTTTTCGAGCCCTTTGGATAACATGATTGCCGCAGCATTTCGCCTAGCAGCTATTCCGATGGAGGGTGATTCACTGGCAGCGATTGAGACGCGGCGGGCCAGGGATCTTCTTCAAACCGCCATGGTGCGGCAGCAGGCTTATTCCTATAGCCGAGATAGAATTCATTCGACCCCCCGTCCGAGCAAGAGTTATAGTAGGCACATGGATGAACCGGAAGTGTCTAGCAGTGCGCGGCGTCGCAATGTCCCTCAAGGAACCAATCCGGCGCGTGGTGAGGTAAATGCTCAAGACGTGGTGGATAATGGCAGAGCACGAAGGGAGGCCGCTTTGGCAGCACAATATGCGGGTCGTTATCAACCCGCCCCGGTTCAGCCAGCGGTGTCAGTAGACCGCGGCACCGGGTTAGCCTTCAGTTCCTGGGGAGTGTCGTGTCTCATTCCGACTCTTCGTAATGTGCGACTGCCCAAAGATTTCAAGGGTCCACGGAAGGTGCCTAATTACACCACTAATCAGCCACCTGGGGCATGGGTCGAGAGTTATGAGATGGCAATGGAGATGCTAGATGTGGATAAAGCGGCCTGTGCAAAGTATTTCACGATGATGTTGGAAGGGACAGCCCGTACTTGGTTGAAAAACCTACCAGGCAACTCCATTGAGTCATGGGACCAGTTGAAGGCCCGGTTTATAGCCAATTTCAAAGACACGTGCAAACAGCCTATGTCTATTGTGGATCTGGATGCCTGTGTTCAAGGGGAGAACGAGTCAACAACTCATTGGGTGCACCGGATTTCAGAAGTTTTGCATTTGTCAGACCGGATTAATGCTGGCCAAGCGATCATAACGCTAGAGCGTAATTGCCGGATTAACTCGCTAAAATGAAGTTGGGACGGCTCAAGCGTCATTGCAATGACATGGGAACACTTATGGCAGCCTTGGTCAAATATGTCGATTCTAATAATACCAAGGATCCCGATTCTGATGAGGAGAAACCGGAGAAGGGAAAGAAGAACGACGGTGCAAAAGGACAGCATCAAAACCAAGGGGGCCATGGGAGTAATGGTAAGCGCAAAGCAGATAGTTTAGATTTTGTGGCTAACACCAATATGCAGCGTCGTAAAGGTAAACCGCCCTAGCGTGGTGAAGGGATGAATCTGGAACGTTTGTTAAACCAGCCCTGCCCGAAGCACGGGACCAAGGAGGTTCCATCAACACATCTTTGGAAAGATTGTCACATTATGAAAGAGTTCAAAATTTCTGATCTATTCCGGTATGATCAGGGCCCATCGGGCGGTTCAGGTCCAGGCTTTCATGGTGGCGGCGGTCCAAACTCTAGATTTCTGAATAATCAGGGCAACCAGAACAACCAAGGTGGTAACAGCCAACAGAATAATCAAGGGAATCAGCAGCAGTCAGGTTATCAAAGTCACCCCAAGCAGTTGAATGGTGGGCAGTATCATGTGTTCACTACTAGTTTGTGCAAGCGTGATCAGAAACTTCACAAGAGAGCAGTTAATGCTGTTGAACCGGCAGTGCCACGATACTTGCGGTGGTCCGAGCAGCCCATTGTGTGGAGCAGAGAGGATCATCCGCCCCGGGTTGACAATCCGGGTCATCTCGCTTTGGTGGTGGCGCCTTAGGTGGGAGGTTATAAGTTCACCAAAGTGCTGATGGATGGAGGGAGTAGCATCAATATCCTGTACTATGAGACTTCTCGTCGCATGGGGTTGACAGATAAGAGTCTTAAACCGTCAAACACTGTTTTTCATGGTGTGGTACCAGGTAAATCGGCATATCCTGTTGGCAAGATCACTTTGGAAGTTGTGTTTGGAGATGAGCATGATTCCAGGTCTGAAACATTGACCTTTGAAGTGGTGAAAATCTAGAGCCTGTATCAGGCACTGTTTGGACGGCCGGCTTACGCAAAATTTATGGCGAGGCCCTGCTATATCTATTTACAGCTCAAAATGTCGGGTCATAAGGGGACTATCACAGTACACGGAAGTCGGAAGATCGCTTTGGACTGTGAGGAAGGTGATGCGGCCTATGCTGAGTCGGTTTGTGCTACAGAGGAGCTGAAGTTTTATAAAGATAATGTTGATCCGGAAGACATGGCCCCTCTGAAGAAGCCCACTACTGAGCATGACCCGATCCTGAAGTTCAAACCGGCTGATGAGACTAAACTTGTTGATTTTGTTCCTGGGATTCATCCAAATAGTTTAGCATCAGCACCAATCTGGATCCGAAATAGGAAAGCGCGCTCATCGAGTTCATCCGTGAGAACCGGGAAATTTTTGCATGGAAGCCTTCTGACATGCCAGGTGTACCGAGGGAACTCGCAGAGCATACTCTCAATATTGATCCCAAGTTTAAACCGGTCAAGCAATTTCTTCGCCGCTTTAACGAGGAAAGACGCAAGGACATTGGTGAAGAGGTAGCCCGGCTGTTGGCTGCTGGGTTTACCGTCGAAGTATTTCACCCTGAGTGGTTGGCTAATCCGGTGCTTGTTCTCAAGAAAAACGGTACTTGGCGTATGTGTGTGGACTACACAGATTTGAACAAGGCTTGTCCGGCAGATCCTTTTGCTCTCCCGCGTATTGATCAGGTTATTGATGCGACGACGGGTTGTGAGCGCCTGAGTTTCTTGGATGCTTATTCAGGTTATCATCAGATTAAGATGGCAGTTAAGGACCAAGAGAAGACAACCTTCATCTCTCCCTTTGGAGCTTTCTGCTATGTTTCTATGCCCTTTGGGCTCAAAAGTGCTCAGGCAACTTATCAGCATTGTGTGCAAAATTGTCTTCACACGCAGATTGGGCGTAATGTTCATGCCTATGTGGATGACATTGTGGTAAAATCCAGGAAGAAGGAAACCTTGATCGATGATCTCAAGGAGACGTTTGACAATCTTTGGGTTTACAAAATGATGCTCAATCTGGACAAGTGCGTTTTTGGTGTTCCGACAGGCAAGCTCTTAGGTTTTCTGATGTCCAACAGAGGAATTGAGGCTAATCCGGAAAAAATCAAAGCGATTACATCCTTGGCTAAACCAAGGTGTATCAATGATGTTCAGCGTCTGGCGGGTCACATTGCAGCCCTTAGCCGGTTTATCAACCGTTTGGGAGAGAAGGCGATTCCTTTGTATCAGATGTTGAAAAAGACAGACGATTTCGTCTGGAGTGACACAGCTAATGCGGCGTTTGAGGATTTAAAGCGGCAGTTGGTTGAACCGCCGGTTCTTGCTACTCCGGTTGATAAGGTGCCCTTGCTATTGTACGTGGCTGCCAATGCCCGTGCGGTCAGTGTGGCAATTGTGGTTGAACGTAAGGAGGATGGGAAGGAGTATCCAGTTCAGCAGCCAGTGTATTATATCAGCGAAGTGCTGATCGAGTCAAAACAACGATATCCGCATTGGCAGAAGCTGGTGTATGGTGTTTTTATGGCAAGTCGGAAGCTCAAACAATACTTTCAAGGCCATCCCATTAGAGTGGTTAATTCTGCTCCTTTGGGCGATATAATTTAGAACAGGGAAGCAACTGGCCGGGTTGCAAAGAGGGCAATTGAGCTTGGTCCACATGGATTGAAGTATATGCCTCGAACGACCATCAAATCTCAGGCACTTGTTGACTTCATCAATGATTGGACCGAGTTACAGGCACCAGAGGACAAACCAGACAATACATACTGGACAATTCACTTTGATGGGTCCAGGCAATTGGAAGGCTCGGGGACTGGAGTTGTACTTCCCCTCGAGGTGATAAAATTTGCTATGTTCTCCGCTTAATGTTTCCTTGTACTAACAATGTAGCTGAGTATGAAGCCTTACTCCACGGTCTCCGTGTAGCTAAGGAAATGAACTTAAGCCGAGTTCATTGTTTTGGAGATTCTGATCTGGTGGCTCAGCAAGTTTCTGGTACCTGGGATTCTAAGGATCCACTCATTGCGGCTTATAGAGGCGAGGTGGATATTGTGGCGGGTCATTTTAAGGGTTATGAGGTTGAGCACATTGACCGGCGCAAAAACGAAGCAGCGGATGCTTTAAGCCGGCTGGGATCTCAGCGTAAACCGGTACCACCAAATACATTTTTAGATATCCTGCATAACCCGTCTGTTAAGTTGCCTTCAGAGGAGGATTTAGCTGTTCCTGATCCGGAGGCCCAATTGGTAGCCGCTTTACATATCACTCCGAATTGGACGGTTCCATATTTGGCGTATATGAACCGGGGCGAGTTGCCAGATGATGAGGTTTTCGCCAGACAGATAATCCGGCGGTCCAAGTCCATGGTTATTCACAATGGCGAGTTACACCGTTGCAGTGTCTCAGGCATATTTCAACGTTGTGTTTCTCCTGAAAAAGGACAAGAGATTCTACGTGAAATCCATGAAGGGGATTGTGGTCACCATGCCGGTTCAAAATCCCTGGTGGCTAAAGCTTTTCGTCATGGGTTCTATTGGTTGACAACTCATGCTGATACGGAGGATCTGGTAAAGCGGTGTGACGCTTGTCAGAAGTTTTCACGTCGAGCTCACGTTCCGGCTCAAGAGTTACGAATGATCCCTATCACTTGGCCGTTTGCCACTTGGGGGCTTGATATGGTGGGACCTTTTAAGCGTTCCAAGGATAAGAAGACCCACCTGTTGGTGGCGGTTGACAAGTTCACTAAATGGGTTGAAGCGGAGCCCGTCGGCAAGTGTGATGCAGCCACGACGGTTCAATTTCTTAAAAAGATCATTTTCCGTTTTGGCTTTCCACACAGCATCATCACGGGTAATGGCACAAACCTTTCTAAAGGTGAGATGAAGGATTTCTGTAAGAGAGAGCACATCCAGCTTGATTTAGCGTCCGTGGCACACCCCCAGTCCAATGGTCAAGTTGAGAGGGCGAATCAAGAAATCCTGAAGGGTATCAAGCCCCGGCTTATGGTTCCTTTGAAGCGGACGCCGGGTTGTTGGGTGGAAGAATTACCATCTGTGTTATGGAGTATAAACACCACCCCAAACCGATCTACGGGTTATACACCTTTCTTCATGGTTTACGGGGCTGAGGCAGTCCTCCCCAGTGATATTCGTCATGAATCTCCCCGGGTTGCCAATTATGTTGAAGTGGACAATGAGCAAGCACGCCAAGAGGCACTGGACCTGTTAGATGAGAAACGGGACATGGCTTTGGCTCAATCGGCGGTTTATCAACAAGACCTGCGGCGTTATCACAGCCGCCGGGTTAAGACAAGAACCTTTCAAGAAGGCGAGTTAGTGCTCCGGCTCATCCAAGATCAGACCGATATGCACAAGTTACCCCCACCTTGGGAAGGACCCTTTGTGGTCAGCAAGAATCTGCACAACAGATCATACTACCTCATTGACGTTCGAGACAACTCACGCAATTCTGAGGAGGAGACCCGGCGGCCGTGGAACATAGCTCTCCTTCGGCCTTATTATACTTGAGCCATAGGCTTTTCTTATGTACATATTTCAACAATGTATATATTATGATCAATATAATAAACTGGCATCCTTGCTATAAGCAGGGCCTCTGCTGTTTTTTCTCAAATATCCTTTGAGTTCCATGGGGGCTTCAGCTGACAAAGCGGAGTACTACCTTTTAAACCAGCTATCATGCCACAATACAGCTTGGGAGGTTCACACCCAAGGGGCCAAAGAGAGTCTGGATGCTATGCACAGCTCAAACATAGGCACCCATGAGCACGGCTCATAGAGTTACTTGGGGGCTCTTTGTGTAAAATACCAAAGAGTTTGAAAGGACCCTTGTAGCTGGGTACCGACCCACGGCTTGGAAGCCTGGTGTGTTCACCTAAAACCCCGGGTTAACCTGCCTTCATCAAGTAAGCCACTCCTATCCAGGTAATCCTGGCATGACCCACCGAACGTTTGACAGTTACTCTCATTGAGACTGAGGGAGTCCTGGATTAGGGGGTGTCCGGATGGCCGGACTATGACCTTTGGCCGGACTCCCGGACTATGAAGATACAAGATTGAAGACTCCGTCCCGTGTCTGGATGGAACTTTCCTTGGCGTGGAAGGCAAGCTTGGCGATACAATATGAAGATCTCCTCCCATTGTAACCGACTCTGTGTAACCCTAGCCCTCTCCGGTGTCTATATAAACCGGAGAGTTTTAGTCCGTAGCACGAACAACAATCATACCATAGGCTAGCTTCTAGGGTTTAGCCTCTCTGATCTCGTGGTAGATCTACTCTTGTACTACCCATATCATCAATATTAATCAAGCAGGAGTAGGGTTTTACCTCCACCGTGAGGGCCCGAACCTGGGTAAAAACATCATGTCCCTTGTCTCCTGTTACCATCCGCCTAGACGCACAGTTCGGGACCCCCTACCCGAGATCCGCCGGTTTTGACACCGACATTGGTGCTTTCATTGAGAGTTCCTCTGTGTCGTCACCGTCAGGAACGATGCCGCACCCCGTCTTTAAATATGGCGCCGTTGCTAAAGGAGCTTTGGCTGTCGGCCAAACTCTCGGCTAGGCAGGTTTTTGATGACCGCCTGTTCGGCCGCCGCGCCGACGATGACCTCTCGGGCCATCGAAAGCAATCTTCACATCAGCTTGGAGCTTGCCGAGCAGTTAGATCTGATGGAGCTCCTCTCCCTGAACGAGCTCTTGGATTGCATTGCGGCCCTGGGAGTCGCTACAGATTACGACCAGATAGGGCTTAAACTCGATCGGAGAGAGATCGACTCCCCCTAGGTCACACATCACGTCGAAGTGGTGGAAGAACAGTGTGGCGAGTCTTCGCCCGCCCTAAGGACCAGATGTGTCCAGATTCCCGATCCCTCCAAGCAGGACACTCGCGGAGGGGAGGATGTCGCCCAAACCCTGAACCTAAAGTCAGGCAGCAGGCCTGATTCATTGAATAATGTCCTAGAAAGCAAGCTTCCGAATTCGGAAACCTCTTGGCCCTGAATCTTACATCGGGCAAGGTTCCGGATTTAAATCCACCCGCCCACCCAACTATGCAGGATTTATCCCAAATACGGCAAGAGCCCGGGGAAACAGTACACCACTACTGGGCCAGATTCCTCCTGGTTATGGACAGGATAAAGGACTGCCGCGAGAAAGAAGCAATTTCATTCTTCTGTAACAACTGCACGGACATCGGAATCCTCAACGCCATAAGTCGCCGCGAAATTACACGATTTGCCGACTTGACATCCATAGTATGAAAGTACTGTGCGACTGAAAGTGTTCGGAAAACCGAAGATAAATTCTGGGACAATCCGGCCCCGAATACAACACGAGTCCAAAACAAAAGGGCGCATTATCGCCAGGCATCTGAGCCAAACATAAAAAAACAAAAACCCTTTACAGGGTATGGGACCGTACTAGAGGGATGGCTCAATGGACCCTGTAAAATTCGTAATTCAGGGGAAGCCACACCAACTCACAGCCTTAGAGCATGTTGGATACTCCGGCAGGTGGCCCGAAGTGGCGAGGAGCTTCTAACTCCAGCACCTGAAGAATACCTCCCCAGAAATGCCAGTACGGTGTCGACAGTCTTTGAGACCTTCCCATCAAACAATGCGAGGAAACGAACGCTCCTCAACCTTACCGAAGTCTACCACGTAGCAACAATAAACCCATGGAGTGACACGGCTATTACCTTTAATGCCAGTGATGGACCTAAATTCCGGACAGCCCGAGCACCAGCCGCATTGGTCCTCGATCCGATAGTGGACGACTTCTGACTTACAAAGGTACTCATGGACAGCGGCAGCAGACTTAACCTCATCTATGAGGAAACCCTGCGAAAAATGGAAATTGACTGGAGCCGCATTGATCGAAGCAACACAACCTTTAGAGGAATAATTCCAAGCCGGGAAGCGTGCTGCTCAGGAAAAATCACACTGGATGTGGTGTTCGGCACGCCGGATAATTACAGATCCGAGGAGGTCACGTTCCAAGTGGCCCCGTTCAGCAGCGGATACCACGCTCTGCTAGGGCGAGAAGCATTTACAATCTTCCAGGCCATACCCCATTATGGGTACATGAAGCTCAAAATGCCTGGACCCAACGGAATCATCACTCTCGCAAGTGATCCGGACATAGCGCTCCGTGCCGAAAACAAGACAGCCACACTGGCCCTGGAGGCATTATCCGAAGCCCTAGTAGCCGAGGAACTAACTGCGTTGCGCTCCATGGTGGACAGGGATGATGTGATACTGGTCAAGAGATCCAAGTCCACCTCTTTCAAACCAGTGGATGAAATAGTCAAATTCCAAGTCCATCCAACGGACCCCACAAAAACGGCCTCCATCGGGGCACAACTAAAACCCGATGTAGACGCCGCACTCAGAGAATTCCTGCGAGAGAATTGGGACATTTTCGCCTGGCACCCCTCAGATATGCCAGGAATCCCATGCAGGCTGGCTGAGCACAGCCTGAACATCCTAAAAGGGTTTAAACCCATCAAGCAGACTCTACGGCGTTTTTCCGAACCCAAGAGACAAGCCATGGGAGAGGAGCTAGCAAAACTGCTGGAAGCCAGATTCATCAAAGACATAAAACATCCGTACTGGCTAGCAAACCTGGTGATGGTACCAAAGAAGGACAAATCTTGGCGCCTATGTGTCGATTTCAAAGACCTGAATAAGGCCTGCCCAAAGGACCCTTTCCCACTCCCCCGAATTGATCAAATCATCGACGCCACCGCAAGACACGACTCATTGTGTTTCCTCGATGCATACTCTGGCTACCACCAAATCAAGATGGCAGAGTCAGACCAAGCCGCAACGGTATTCATAACCCCATACGGCCCATTCTGCTTCAACACGATGCCCTTCGGACTCAAAAACGCTGGCGCAACATATCAGCGCATGATGCAGACATGTCTGGCCAACCAGATCGGCAAAACAGTTGAAGCGTACGTAGATGACGTTGTCATCAAAACCAAACACGTCGACACTCTAGTAGACGACCTGAGGCTCACGTTCGACAATCTCCGAACATATGACATTAAGCTCAACCCAGAAAAATGCGTTTTCGGCGTACCAGCCGGAAAGCTCTTGGGCTTCATTATATCCGGTAGAGGAATTGAAGCAAACCCAGCCAAGATCCGAGCTCTGTCACAATTGGATACCCCAAAAGACCTCAAACAAATACAAAAATTGTTAGGATGCGTGGAGGCTCTAAGCCGCTTTATCTCCCGCTTAGGAGAAAATGCATTACCCCTTTATCGCCTCCTGCGGCGCACCGAACACTTCGAGTGGACGGATGCCGCCACGACCGGACTAGATGAAATAAAATCCATACTGGCAACAAATCCGGTCCTGGCCACGCCCAACACGGGCGAACCAATGTTGTTGTACATCACGGCAACCCATCAAGTTGTAAGCACGGTGCTCATCGTCGAACGAGAAACGGACGGACACAAGTTCCCCCTCCAAAAACCAGTGTACTACGTGTCCACTGTACTAACTCCATGCAAGTCATGGTACCCGCATTATCAAAAGATAGCATACACGGTGTTCATGGCATCCCGGAAGCTGCGACACTACTTTCAAGAGTGCTCAATAACAGTGGCATCCGAAGTACCCCTCAATGATATTATAAACAACTGCGACGCCACGGGCCGGATTGCCAAATGGGCCATCGAGCTCCTCCTGTTCGACATAACTTACAAGCCAAGGCGAGCTATTAAGTCACAGGTTTTGGCCGACTTCATCGCCGAATGGACTGAAGACGAACTACCTAAAGAGTACGGGGCATACTGCAACTGGATCATGCACTTCGAGGGCTCCAAAATGTTGGCTGGCCTGGGGGCTGGCGTCGTTCTGACGTCCCCAACCGGAGATACAGTCCAATACGTACTTCAGATAATGTACACGGATTCCAACAACGTAGCCGAATACGAGGCTCTTTTACATGGTCTCCGGATGGCAGTCTCCATGGGTATTCAGCGCCTAGAGGTCCGCGGGGATTCAAACCTCGCAATATCCCAAATAAATGGAGACTTCAACGCCAAGGATCCGAAAATGGCAGCTTACCGCAACGCCATCTTAAAGATGTCAGCTCGGTTTGAGGGGCTTGAATTTCATCAGATAGCCCGGGAAAATAACTAAGCAGCAGATGTGTTGGCACGCATTGGCGCCAAGCGCGAGGCCGTCTCTCCCAACATCTTCCTAGAGAGGCTATTCAAGCCATCCGTATCATGGGAAGGAGAGTCCGGAAACAATAGCCCGGACACAACCACACTGCCCCTCACCGAACATTCTAACACAGTTGGGGGCTCCGCCAATGAAACAACACCGTCAGCCCACGCAATAATGGCAGTCATTGTCCCTTGGACAGAACCATTCCTAGCCTACCTAACTAGGCAGGAACTTCCCGAGGACCAAAATGAGGCCCGCTGCATAGTGCGGCAATCTAAAGCCTACAAAGTCCACGAGGGAGAGCTTTACAAGAAAAGCACAATCGGAGTCCTTCAAAGGTGTATCTCCGAAGAGGAAGGGCGAGACCTTTTGGCTGAAATTCATGCCGGACTCGGCGGGCACCATGCCGCAGCCCGGGCCCTTGTAAGCAAGGCCTTCCGTACCGGATTTTATTGGCCAATGGCCCGGGCAGACGCTCAGGACTTAGTGCAACGATGTGTTGGTTGCCAGTTATTCGCCAACCAAAGCCACATGCCGCCTACCGCCCTACAAACTATACCCATTACCTGGCCTTTTACGGTCTGGGGGCTTTACATGGTTGGACCCCTTAAAGGAGGAACCCACAAGCAAAAATATCTACTGGTCATGGTGGACAAATTCACCAAATGGATAGAAGCCAAGCCTGTAAAGACGGCTGAATCCGGACCAGTGATAGACTTCATATCCGGGGTTGTACACCGTTACGGCGTCCCCCACAGCATCATAACCGACAACGGCACAAACTTCACGGCCGATGAAGTCAAACTTTGGTGCAACAACATGGGCATCAAGCTCGACTACGCTTCAGTCTATCACCCTCAAACTAACTGTCAAGTCGAATGGGCCAACGGTCTCATTATGAGCGGCATCAAACCCAAACTAGTGCGATCCCTCAAGGAATCTAACTCGCACTGGGTAGAGGAGCTTGACTCCGTACTCTGGGGGCTGCGGGCCATGCCGAATCGCACTACAGGATTCACACCATTTTTATGGTATACGGCGCAGAGGCAGTACTGCCATGCGACATAATCCATGACTCACCTCGAGTGCGCATGTACGAAGAAAGAGAAGCCGAGCTTGATCGGCAGGACAACTTGGACGCATTGGAAGAGGAGCGCGATGTGGCAAAAGCTCGTTCCGCATTCTATCAACAGCAGGCTCGAAGATACCAAAGCAGAGAAGTACGGGCCAAAACTTATAATGTTGGCGAACTAGTTCTATGCCTGCCGGACAAGAAAAAGGATAAATTAAAGCCCAAATGGGAGGGTCCCTTCATAATCGACCAAGTACTGACCGGCGGAGCGTACCGTCTGCGAAACGCATCGGACAACCGACTCGAGCCGAACCCATGGAACGCAGCACGCCTACGAAGATTCTACGCCTAGCGCCGGACTCCGTGTTCGTTTCCTTCCTCTGTCCCTTTGTTTTATTTTTATTTTTATTAGCTGCCCGGGATTTTGTTCCTTCTCCCTACCCTTTTTCTTCTCCCAAGCCCTTAGGGGCTTGCCTGTGCATTGTTCGCACATACCCGACGCGCTACCTGCGCTCATAATACTTGGGGGCTTCTTTTCCAAGAAGTTGGCCTCATGCCCAAAACATGTGTGACACTTCCGCAGGAACCTTTTATACACCATTATATGCATCGATATGACTTAAGTTTTGGCCAAGCTGGGTTGCCTGGCTCCTGTGCTTACCCCTACGTTCCCGTTCGTTCGGCTAGGTGGTAAAGGGAGCACCTCTGCGATTGTTACTGCCGGGTCAGCCGGATGTGTACCTCAGACTGGGTGAAGCCGAAAGCTAGCGTTCTTATGGGAATACTCGGTCGGTGAACTAAAAGATGATCTTTCGTATTTATTCATCTGCCCCCAGATGCTTTTCTGCTCTTTCTAGCAGTTCGGACATGCAGTTTAGGGCATGCCTCCCAGGGAAAGGAACCCTAACGGAACTATTCTCCCTGGAAGATGTTTCTTACTAACCATGTAATATAACATAACTAGTTGGGCACTTGTCTGCTAAAGCACTTATGACCCCTACGCCTTGTCTTCATGCATGCCCCGGTTCTTACATACTCGAGAGGGTATTCGGACACACTCCGGACTATAGGGTCCAGAGGTCGAAGCGAAAAGGTCTGCAATGACAAACGATCTACAATCCGGCTAGAAGGCATTTTTCATGTCATTTTAAATTACAGAGTCAATCCGACTCGGCATATTCTTCTTCAATACCATCCAACAGGCGGTCTAATTACAGTCCTGTTGGGAATACTTTGCAGCCAGTTCCACTTGGCCATATACTAAGCTGACTGGGATCTCCTTTCCGTCCGGACCTATAGGGCCGACCTCGGCCATGTGGTTTGGGTCAGCCTTCGTGTACCGAGTCTGCACCATGGCCCAGGCCTCCCTGGCACCTTGACGGCAAGCCGATATCTTCCACAACCGGAAGCGCTGCCGCACTCCCTCCAGCTTCTTTGTAAGCTCCTCAAGGCCTTCGGGCACGGAGAGGGACGGCCACATAGCCTGGATGACGCTTTGCATTGCCTGCCAAACTCGTTTGTGTAGTTGCAACAGCTCGGGAAGAAGGTCTCCCGTTGAACCGGGCATTTCCTCCGTAGGACGACCTGTCAGCAGACCTACAGACATAGCTCTGTCAATCGACTTCCTCGCCGAATTCTTTTTTTGAAGATTCGTTCAAGCACTTACTAAAAATGCGGCGTCGAAGTCGCCGATTCTCCTTCACGGCAGAAGACAGCTGAATACGAACATCTTTCAGTTCCTCGCCCAGCTGGGTATTGGCGTCTTGAAGCTTGTTCTTCTCTTTCCTCACCCTCATCAACACGCTCGCGCCAGCCTTTAGTTGGCATAGGAGTTGTTGCTTGTCCGGATTTACTCCGGCTCCATCTGCACTATTATCGTCAGGGTTGCACACCTGCCGCATTTCACAACGGAATTAACTTTCGAAGAATATATTACCTGCGGGCGTCCCCTTGGCATTTTCTGAAGTGGCCAGTGCGGCCTCGAGCTGGGCCTTGCACTCTTCAAGCTCCTGGGATAGTTGCATATTCTTCTTTGTAAGACACTGCATAGCACATGATCCTTAAAATAGTTATCTTCACTGTTTCAACTCTCGGGGGCTACTGACATACATAACCTTCAATTCTACTCACCTGTATGTCTTTTACATAATGCTCCGTGGCTCTGGCTAGACCATTTTGAGCAGCACGGAGATACGCATCTCCTGTATTAAAGGCGTCCAACGCCTTTGGGGAAAAACACGCGTCAGGAAGAACAGTCTGGCGACGCCTGTGGTTCAGGCCGCTCTCCACCCCTGAATTGGTGGCAGACAGCCCATCGGCGTCCTCTGTCGGAGGAGCGCTAGAGGCGTGCCCCGTGTTTGTCTCCGCTTCCGGACCCGGCCTTGAACCTTGGCCGGCGGACATAGTCCGGCGGGCTCTCTTCTTTCTAAGAAATTCATGAGCGTTAGTAAGACTCAAGGGCATAAACCCTAGGTGTTAAATTCGCACGCCGTACCGTTGTGCCGGAATCTCGATCTGGTCCGCACTTCTTTTCGGCCCGCCTGGCTCCAGCGGCCCTTGTTGGCTGCCCATCGTGGGCTCGGCCTTCCGCCTCAAGGATTTACCTTGCGAAACACTATTAGTTTACGGCATGCAAGATAATGCATGAGAATACTGGGACTTCGGTCTTGGTTACCTTTGAGGCTGGAAGTAGTTCGGGATAGTCGGCCGTGATGGCCACTAAGGAGTTATCCTTGCTCAATTGATGAAATACTCCATCGATTAACTCCACACATAAGTCCGGATCTTCTTGGGAGTCCGGATCGAGGGACCGTTCCGGGTCCTCGGGTTGTGGAGGAGGGCTGTTTATTTTCTTCACAGCCTGGCGCAGCTCCTGCGTTTAAACATTACTAGACTAAGTACTCAACTACGAGAATATCAAAGGCGGGTAGGTAAGTGAAAGTGTCCGCTCACCCAACTAGGCGGACTATACATGGAGAATCCGCCCTCCGGGTTGACACGGAGGAATTCTTCTTCTTCTCCCTTGTACAAAGCGGATAAGATTCTCGTTAAAGTGGCGGCCAAATCTGGCCCCTTGCGACCGCACCGGGTGGCGTCATCCTCCCCGTTGAAATCCCACATGGGGTGGCCTCTTTATTGAAGCGGTTGCACCCCTTGCATAATGCATATGGCCATGACCTTGACCATGGTCAGTCCGGAATGAGCCAACAACCTTATCCGGCCCATCAGGTACAGGACGTCCCTGTCAGCTTCCCTCTGAGGGTTCCGCGAGTGCCTACTCAGGCGCTTCTTCAATGGGGCATTATTGAACTCGGGGAGGCCGATCCGTACAGGGTCCGGCAGGGGGACGTCATCTATATAAAACCACTCTAAGGGCCAGTCTTCGGACGCCCTCTTTGGGGTACCGGATAGATATCCGGTCTCGGCGATGCGCCATAGTTCGGCTCCGCCCACTTGATAAATAGACCCCTCCTGAGAACGGGGCACAAGGCAAAACAACCTCTTCCACAACGCGAAATGGGCCTCAATGCCCAAGAACAGCTCACAGAGAGCCACGAAGCCCGTGGTGTGCAGAATGGAGGCGGGCGTGAGGTTGTGTAGCTGGAGGCCGTAGAACTCCAGCAACCCTCGGAGAAACGGATGAATTGGAAATCCTAGTCCTCTCATCAAATAAGGGATGAAGCATACTCGCTCTCCTTGAGAGGGATTGGGGACGCTCTCCGCCTGCTCTCCGCCGCTATAGGCAGCAATCCCGGCTCGAACTGGGACCATATATGCTGGGGGGAGAAGCCCCTTGGACTGAAGCACTACTAACTCGCTATGCGGGACAAAACACTGCCCTCAATCTCCGGGCCAAGGGCTGGAGAGGCGAGAGGAGGAGTGGCACCGACCGGCCATGGTGGAATGGATCCCTGTCGGAGGCGCTCTGATGAAGACTCGCGGAGGGAAGATGGTGCGAATTGGATCTAAAT
>NC_041385.1:776402535-776458478 GCF_002162155.2 Triticum dicoccoides
TAAGTGAAAAAAAATCCCCTGGCTTTTCGCATTCGTTTGACGCGTGGAAGATGGTCATTATGGGGCACAAAAGCCGAGGAGGACAGCACGCACTAGAAGCCGGACACAATTCGACGGGTACAGGGAATTCGAAGGAGAACCCACTTTGCAATGTCGAAGACAACTTGCGCGACGGACTCGTCGTCATTTAAGCCTGGTTCGGGGGCTACTGCGGGAGTCCTGGATTAGGGGGTGTCCGGATGGCCGGAGTGTGACCTTTGGTCGGACTCCCGGACTATGAAGATACAAGATTGAAGTCTCCGTCCCGTGTCCGGATGGAACTTTCCTTGGCGTGGAAGGCAAGCTTGGCGATACGATATGAAGATCTCCTCCCATTGTAACCGACTCTGTGTAACCCTAGCCCTCTCCGGTGTCTATATAAACAGGAGAGTTTTAGTCCATAGCACGAACAACAATCATACCATAGTCTAGTTTCTAGGGTTTAGCCTCTCTGATCTCGTGGTAGATCTACTCTTGTACTACCCATATCATCAATATTAATCAAGCAGGAGTAGGGTTTTACCTCCACCGTTAGGGCCCAAACCTGGGTAAAAACATCATGTCCCTTGTCTCCTGTTACCATCCGCCTAGACGCATAGTTCGGGACCCCCTACCCGAGATCCGCCGGTTTTGACACTGACAGAGACCCTGAACTTGTCAAAGTTAAAACGACGATTGGTTAGTTGGAGGCCCATCTTAAAAGGCTTTGTCAAATGGTTTAACTCAGTGGCCTTGTAGCCCATGAAAAAGCCTCGAATTTGGGCATCGCAGCCCTTGAAAAGCCTCGACTACAAGTTTTATTTGCTTTTTGAAGTTTTCTCTCCTTTGATAAGGTTTTAAGTTAAACCGGTGTTTCTTGACCCAGTGTGGCTTTTCAGTCATTATATTAACCCGGTGTTTGTTAACCCGCCTTGGCTCTCAACTATAAGTTGTAAGACCGCATCCAATTATAAACCGGTGTTTATTAACCCGGCCTGGCTTTGGCTATATATCGCCAGTTTATTCATCTGGTGTTCACTGTAACCCGACATGACTTGTTACATAACATCACTACATGGTGAGAGTTATAACAGTTCAAGATATGGGTTTCCACCCTTACTACAATAAAAGTTGGTAAACCAACTAAGTGATTTCATATCACAGGTATGAGTTATTTCATATTTATTCCGCTTTGGCTATTTGCCAGGCTTTATCTTGGGCATTATGACCCGTCCGACGGTAAACCGCCAGGACAATTCTTTTTATGCAGATATTAGAATCGCATGACAATCATTAAGGTATAATTAAGCACAGCTAACATCATGATGGATTAACAACGTTATGCATCAGTACCATAGAGCAAAGTACTTTCACTAGCCTATTACAAGGCGCGTTGAGGCCCAAAATGCTGATTGTTTTTACACCAAACAAAGTCTGTCAAATTAACCCGATTGCCGGATTAAGATTCATTGCCAGTACGACGTGAAGTTGATGGATCTTCAGGCGCCGGTTCAACCTCCTCCTCTCCACCCAGTGGCTGGAAGTCAATGGTGGTCCAGTCTAATCCAGGTTAGAGCCTGAAATACAGCTTCTTCACTTATCAGATTGGACGGTTCAACATGAGGGGCGTAAGTATGCTTACGGATTGGCGGGATAAGGTTTTGCGCTTCTGCCACAATCGTCTCAACCCGCTGGTTCCTTTCATCATAAAAGGACCAATGGACAGTGAAGTTAGCTTCTTCAACCAGTTGACTCGATAGCGGATGCATTTCCTTTGTCAGGGCTTCGAGAGCTTTGTTGTCAAAAGTTGATCCATCTGCTTGCTCATCCGGAAATCCCTTAGCAATATCAACAGGATCCAAGTCAGATATCCATGCTTTGGCCCGAGTCAGTGCCAGCAAAGCGCCAGCCCTGGCAGCAGAACGATTCACCTCTTCTATCTGAGCCGACGTCATGGATAATCTCACTAGTGTGTCCTTGATCAAAGTTGGCGCCGGTTTATTGTATGAGACTGCACTGATAACCCGTTGGGCACCAGTATACAATTGCTCAATCAAAGTGTATGCTGCCTTCTACTTCATCCGCATGTCTACGCCTAGATGAGCAATGTGATTCCCTGAGACAGTTTAAAAACTTAATGTTAAACCAGCGGAGTTGAACAATACTTCAGATCAGGCTATTATAAAGTACTTACCAAAAACCGCAGCTGTCATGGTGTTCACTTGATGTTTCATCCCAGTCAGCAATTCCTCAACCGGTTTAAGAGCTGCTTCAGCCTCTTCAGCCCGTTTCAACAGAGCAGCTCTTTCAGTCTCCCAGTTGGTGCGTTCAGTTTTGAAGCCATCCTTTAATTTTTCCATGGCAGTCAAAGAGCCCTTTATCTCTTCTTTGGCTTTAGAGGTCTCTTCTTGATGGGACTTGATGTTTTCTTGAAGGTCGGCGATTTGAGATTCTTTGATATTCTTCTCAGTCTGCAAGACAGAAGATGAAGTTGTTAAAGTCCCAAGCACATAACAAGTTGTGCACTCGACACTTGGGGGCTAATGTGGATTGCTTTTTAGAAGTGAATATTTTCAAAGTCCCAAGGCTCAATCCAGGTATTCAGCTTGGCACTTGGAGGCTAATGCACATTTGATCAGTAAAGGCAATTAACAAGGATAGACAGTTCCGGTTTGTCTTCAAAAGACAAACCGACCTTGGGGGCTACTCAGTTGAAGTGTGCTTTATATCAAAGTCCCGGTTTATTTTCAAGAGATAACCCGGCCCTTGGGGGCTCCAATGGAAGAGATATACAGAATAAAGTAAACTTCAAAGAGTTCAAGATTACCTCATAACGTTCCTTCATCAGATTCACCAAACCGGCTTCAAAGTCACGGCTGGTGTAAAGGTGGTTCAAAAAGACGGAATGAAGTTCCTCGGCACTAAGATTGATGAAGTTGGATAAGTCAGTCTTCCCTTTCCCCTTGCCCATAACAGTGAATTCCTCCTTGGCAATATGTTTGGACAAAACAACTGGGTTGCCAGGGGCAGTGAAACCATGACCGGTAATAATAACATCATCATCATTACCCTTTGGTGGACTTGGCGGATTGACGGTATTCCTGGCTGGGCTTGGCGGATTAACAGCTGGTCTCGGCAGATTAGCGGTTGGACTTGGCGGATCAGCAGCCGGGCTCGGAGGAGTAGCATGAGGACTTGATGGATCAATATGAATGGCCGACTCAGCCTCCAATGGATTGGCCTTAGTGTCCTCACCTTGTGGGGCGGAATCATCCATAACATCAGTAGTCCTACCGGTGCCTTCAGGAGCCCTTTCTGGTTCAACTTCATTAGTAGGGGCACTGGTTTTAGCCTTCTTGCTAAAACGGGCTTTGGCACTGTGATATCAAAACGAAGATTAGCATGATAAACTGAACAATGAAGGAAAAAATGAGGGGCAGTATACTTACCCAGGGACGGTTTTTAGGGGAGGCAGCTGAGTGGTTGATGAACCGCCAGACAAATTAGAAGACACCTGGTAATTCGGATCAGACGGATTGAGTGGGCATCGGAAGAAACCCTTCAAAGGATAAAGTTTTTCAGGAGAACAAGTAACCTCTGGAAGACGCTTCCGGGTTGGCGTATCCGGTAAACCGGAAGAAGTGACTTGCTGGCCACTATGCCGGGTTGTGCGACGCCCTTCAGCTTGTTGTGTCTTAAAAGAAAATTGCGGATCCAAATAAGCAAGAGGGTGAGAGTTTTACTTTCCGAACTACACGGGGAAATTTTTGAACTGGCACAAGATCTGAATCGGAGGAAAGAGAGATTACCTCAACATGGTACGCACGGCTGACCTCCGCATCATCCTAGGAATAGTCATTGTCAATAAGGTGTATGAAAAAGGAACCAAGTGAGTCAAGTTCTACCTCTTGATCCGATTCGTCAATATCTTCTAGCGGATCAGAAGACTCGGCGGTTTTCTTCTTGGCAGCTCTCTTTGTGGCTTTGGTCTTCACACGGGGAGCACTAGCCAGTTTGTCTTGGGCTTTCCTCTTCCAGAAGGAGTTGTTGGCCTGTGAAATTAAAACAAAGGAGTATTAGCACATTGTTAAAGTGGAGGCGGATCAGTAAGCATCAAGTTAAACTTTACCGCTGGCGGTTGGTTGGAGGCGTAAAAAGGTGGCAACCCGGTTTGGCTACATGCGGCGATTGGTTTGTCAAGCATCTTCTTCACCGATTCAGTAACTTCATCATCCTTCATCACCACTTCATGATATCGTTGAGGATCCTTGACGTTGCCAGTGTATTCATGCATTAATCCGGGGCGGCGACTTAAAGGCAGAATACCCAAGAAACCCAGCAGCGGACGACATCAATGCTAGTCAAACCGTTAGCCAGGAGAGCCCAGAGCTTGGCGAGTTGAGGTGCATAAGTTTGCCATTCTTTGGCAGTTAATCGTTGAGGTAACGGGTGGCCATTGCTAAGTCGGTGAGGACGGTAACCCGGCAAATGATTTTCTCTGTCAGGGGCAGTGTTCCGGCAATAAAACCAAGTTTGGTTACAATCTTTGGGATGGCTGTGGTGTTTTGCATGAGGGAAATCAACTTATTTCCTCTTCTGGATTGATACCCCGCCAAGTTCCGTGTTGGGTCCATCAGAGAACTCGGTGCGACGGTTTAAATGGAAAAAAATCCCGAAAAAGCTCCACGGATGGTTCTTCTTGAAGGTAAACTTCAGAGAACACTTGAAAATTGCATATATTTGACACGGAATTCGGTCCAATATCTTGTGGATGGAGATGAAAGCTCGCAAGGACGTCCCGAATTTTTTTTGATCCGGGCGGGCTGAATCCCCGGTCTAAGTGTTGCATAAATACAATCACCTCTTCATCTTGAGGCTCAGGAGGGCACTCAGGGCCAGGGACTCGCCAGTGAAGGACCCTTTTTGAAGCTAAAGTGCCAGTGGTAATGTATCCATTAATTTGCGTTCCATGATCCAGGACGGAACCCAGTTGCAAGCAGAAAATTGTTTGGTCATCTTGGAAAGCAAATTGTGAAGGAAAAATGAAGGCCGGTTTACGAATGACGGTTTGAATGTACTAATCGGTGTTAAACTGGGAATTTGATCAAAGCGTACATGTGAGATAAACCGGAAATTATTGTTCAAGTCAAAATGGCGGTTTAAGTGAGGGCTAATGGCATATGGCGGATTGTCAACTACTAAAAGTTAAACCGCCACATAGGTGGAAGAGCCAGAACTGAAAATCTGCTAAGTATTGATAGAAGCAGGTTTCACAAATCTGATGCTATAAATTGGGATCTACCGTGATGCAGTAAGAAATTTATTCTGAGCCCTAAAAATGGCGATGACAGATCACTATAAGTCCAGAAGGGAACTATCAAGGCAGGAGGAGATACTACGGCAAGGTGAACTAAAGTCGCAGCTTTGGCCGCAGGAGAAGGATGACAAGTTCATCTAAGTCTCGACAGTAAGTGAAAAGGAAGCAAGCAAAGAGGAACGCTTAAGAACATGGATGAACACGGAAACCCTAAAAACAGATCTAGGGTTGAGAGGGAGAGGCTTACCAGATGCGCAAGGATAGCGGAGGAAAGCAGCAGATTTCTGGTACAATCAGGTTGATGCAGCGGCCTCTGTTGATGAAGTGCTAGAAGGTTGAGGGCAGCGGTGGAGCTTCAGAGCTTGAGCATTGCGAGGAGGAAGAAGAGGCACGGAAGGGGAAGAAAGGAAGGACCCCGAGCCTATTTATAAGGCAAATGGATAAAGGCAAGTGCGGGGATCGAGGAGCCTAAAGCGGTGAACGAGGGCGTAGCTGTCGCCTCGATTTTTGGGATACCATTAAATGAAGGGAATCTTTTTAATCTTTTATATAGAGATGACATCATGATGATCCGTTGCTGTGTCCAGAGGATGACATCACGGTGGCGGTTTAACAAAATTTGCAGGAGAAGACATCATGGCGGTTTACGAGAAATATAAGGAGATGTTCACAGAAATTCTTTAAGTATTGAGGATTGACATGAACAGGTTCAAATCAATCTGGGGCCTAAAGTTGGGGATATAACTACTGAGTGTAAACCGCCCAGGAGGGGCCGGTTCACCTTCAACTATATTGAAGCCCACGAAGACCTAGAAGATGGCGCTTTACTAATGAAGCTTAGAGGCCCGGAGCCCAAAGGCGGATTAGGGCCCATAGTGGTAAACCACCATGGTTATGTAACTTGTATTGTAAGTTAGGAAAGGAGAGACCGAGCCGGACACTTGTATGAGTCGGCCTCAGGACTCTGTAGACCGACCGGGCATCAACCTATGTATATAAAGGGATGCCCCGGCGGCGGTTCAGGGATGGGAGACAACAACTCGAGAATCAGGCAAAGCGTATTTGCTCCCTGGTCATCGAAACCCAATCAATTCCATCACAACTAGACGTAGGCTTTTACCTTCATCGAAGGGGCCGAACTAGTATAAAACTCCCATGTACCTTGTTCGGTTTAACCCCTTCAAGCTAACCCGACGTGATGGCTCCACGACTAAGTCCTTTCATGAGGACATCTGACGTGTTAATTCCATGATACCTACCTATGGATTGAGTAAGATCCTTCAAGTAAGTTGTCATCGGTGCATGCAATAAAAATTGCTCTCTAAATATGTATGATCTATTAATGTGAAGAAAATAAGCTTTATACGATCTCGTTATGGAAGCAATAAAAGCGACGGACTGCATAATAAAGGTCCATATACAAGTGGCAATATAAAGTTTCATTCTTTTGCATTAAGATTTTTTGCATCCAACCATAAAAGCGCATGACAACCTCTGATTCCCTCTGCGAAGGGCCTATCTTTTACTTTATGTCTTTTACTTTTATGCAAGAGTCAAGGTGATCTTCACCTTTCCCTTTTTCATTTTATCCTTTGGCAAGCACCTCGTGTTGGAAAGATCCTGATATATATATCCAATTGGATGTAAGTTAGCATGAACTATTATTGTTGACATCACCCAAAGGTGAATACGTTGGGAGGCAACACTATAAGCCCCTATCTTTCCAAGTGTCCGATTAAAACTCTATAACCACAAGTATTGCGTGAGTGTTAGCAATTGTAGAAGACTATATGATAGTTGAGTATGTGGAGTTTGCTAAATCAAAACTCTGATATAGACCCTTCCCGAAAATAAGATGAATTGCAATTGTTTGATAACTAAGAATGAAGTTTGCTAGTTTTCAAGAAAGTTTATGGTCTATGCTTTAACATGTGAATAGTTTGTTACTTGATCTTGAGAAGTTTTATGAGATGAACTACTGTTATGACATATAATCTTGCTAGAAAAGGTGATCGAAATTATCATTGATCAAACTTGTGCACCTGCTAGCATTCACACTTCATAAATTATTTCTTTTATCATTTACCTACTCGACGACGAGCAGGAATTAAGCTTGGGGATGCTGATACGTCTCCAACGTATCTATAACTTATGAAGCATTCATGCTATTTTATTATCTGTTTTGAATGATTACGGGCTTTATTATACACTTTTATATTACTTTTGGGACAAACATATTAACCAGAGGCCCAACCCATATTGCTGTTTTATTGCCTATTTTAGTGTTTCGAAGAAAAGGAATATCAAACGGAGTCCAAGCGGAATGAAACCTTCAGAAAAGTTATTTTTGGAACAGAAGCAATCCCGGGAACATGGAGTGCAAGCCAATGAAGCGTCGAGGAAGACATGAGATAGGGGGGTGCGCCCTCCACCCTCGTGGCTCCCTTGACCGACTTCTTTCAACTATATATTCCCATATACCCTAAAAACATCGAAGACAACAATAGATCGGGAGTTCCGCCGCCGCAAGCCTCTGTAGCCACCAAAAACCTCTCGGGAGCCCGTTCCGACACCCTGCCGGAGGGGGAACCCATCACCGGTGGCCATCTTCATCATCCCGGTGCTCTCCATGACGAGGAGGGAGTAGTTCACCCTCGAGGCTGAGGGTATGTACCAGTAGCTATGTGTTTGATCTCTCTCTCTCTCTCGTCTTCTCTCTATGGCACGATCTTGATGTATCGCGAGCTTTGCTATTATAGTTGGATCTTATCATGTTTCTCCCGCTCTACTCTCTTGTGATGAATTGAGTTTTCCCTTTGAAGTTATCTTGTCGGGTTGAGTCTTTAAGGATTTGAGAACACTTGATGTATGTCTTGCCATGACAATGGGATATTCACGTGATCCACTTGATGTATGTTTTTGTGATCAACTTGCGGGTTCCGTCCATGAACCTATGCATAGGGGTTGGCACACGTTTTTGTCTTGACTCTCCGATAGAAACTTTGGGGCACTCTTTGAAGTACTTTGTGTCGGTTGGATAGATGAATCTGAGATTGTGTTATGCATATCGTATAATCATGCCCACGGATACTTGAGGTGCCAATGTTGTATCTAGGTGAGATTAGGGTTTTGGTTGATTTGTGTCTTAAGGTCTTATTCTAGTATGAACTCTTGAATAGATTGATCTGAAAGAATAACTTTGAGGTGGTTTCGTACCCTACCATAATCTCTTCGTTTGTTCTCCACTATTAGTGGCTTTGGAGTGACTCTTTGTTGCATGTTGAGGGATTGTTATATGACCTATCTATGTTATTATTGTTGAGAGAACTTGCACTAGTGAAAGTATGAACCCTAGGCCTTGTTTCCTACCATTGCAATATCATTTACGCTCACTTTTATCCTTTGTGACCTTGCTGTTTTTATAATTTCAGATTACAAAAACCTATATCTACCATCCATATTGCACTTGTATCACCATCTCTTCGCCGAACTAGTGCACCTATACAATTGTCCATTGTATTGGGTGTGTTGGGGACACAAGAGACTCTTTGTTATTTGGTTGCAGGGTTGTTTGAGAGAGACCATCTTCATCCTACGCCTCCCATGGATTGATAAACCTTAGGTCATCCACTTGAGGGAAATTTGCTACTGTCCTACAAACCTGTGCACTTGTAGGCCCAACAACGTCTACAAGAAGAAGGTTGTGTAGTAGACATCAGCCAACTGCTGACCCGCCTACCGAGCGAGCCGCCGATGGCTCTGAAAACCCGGAAATCCCTAGCCCGGCCAGGACGGATAAGCCTCAAGACCCTGATGTCAAGATCACCAAGACCGGCTTTGCTGAGCCGGGGAGACCAACCGTGCTGGCCAAGTGTTCCGCCAAGGAGGAGCTTATGGAACGCCGCCGAGTCAAGTTTGATGTCGCTGATTATACTCATATGAGTATCGGGGAAATTTTTTCTGGCTATATGAGCCAAGTGCACATCAGCCGTGACCTCGAAATTGACATGGTGAAGCAGATGCACAAGAAGTTTGAGGTACAATCCTTTCTCTGTACTCATTTATCCATACTATGCCAGCCCCCAAGTCTATTGCTTATGATAAATATGTTGTAGACTTAGAAACAAACTTAGTAATATTAGTAATAGATTTGGATAAAACATGTAAGAAATCTGGCTTACACCGTATCCCCCAAGGGCCGGCTTAAGCAGCATGTTTGAGTTGGTTCTTCATATGCTTGTATAGAATAAGATACTTGAAAAAATTTAATAGCAATATGCATTAGCCCCAAGTGCCAAGTACTCTTGCTTGCAAAGTGCTTGGGACTTACTCTCATTGAACCGCCTACTTAATTAAAATTCTTTGGTAGACATTAGCCCCCAAGTGCCAAGTGTTGTTGCATGCAAAAGGCTTGGGACTTTGATATTGTATGATAATAGTCATGACTTTGACCCGATATTTGTACAGGCCACCACCAGTCAATTGGAATCAAAGGTATCTGACTTGAAGAACTGCCTGCAAGCTCAAGAAACGGAAACCCAAAGAGCCAACTCCAAGTTTGAATTCAGTATATCTGAACAAGAAAAACTGAAAAAGACTTTGAAATGGAGAAAAAGGCCTGGGCTGATGAAAAGATTGCTTTGATCAATCAAGCTGAGAATGCAGAGGCGGCTCTTGAAGAGGCAACCGGTGAATTATCCGGCTTAAAACGCCATGTCTCTCAGATGGTCTCAACAATCTTTGATAACTCGCCCTGCAAGTGTCAAATAGTCGAATCTTTCAAGTAATCATATAACTTATCATTAACTCACCTGACATTGCTATGCAGGCCCCAGGAGTTCATATCTTAACCAAGATATGCTGATCAAGCTGAAGGCGGTTTACACACTAGTGGAACAATTCTACACCGGGTCTCAGCACGCCTTAGCCACAGTGGCCCTGTCAAATGAAGTGCCCACCCTTCTGGCGGATGTGCTAAGGAAACTCTCTGTGCTGCCCCAGCGATTTACTGAACTAAGGCGATCGTCTGTAAGAGCAGGAGCTGTGGCCGCCTTAAGTCGGGCCAAAGCTTGGCTACCAGAGTTAGACCCGGCCGACATCGCCACTGGTTATCCAAGCTTTAAGGAGGATGGCACTCCCTTTGATCAGGAAGACTTCGCCACTTGTGTGAAGGAGATACGCCCCGTGGCCACCCTGATAGCTGATGAAGCGGATCTCACTAAGTACCAGCCGGGTTATGACGCGGAGAATCGGAGAATTACAATGCCACATTACAAAGTGACCAGCCTGACCCCCCACTCAATAAGCATACCTTCGCCCCTGAAGTTGACCCGGATGGACTAATTGATTATGAAGCTGAATTTAAAGCTTTGAATGGCATTGACTGGTCATCATCAACCTTCCAAGAAAGGGAACAGGGCGAAGAAGCGGAGAAGGCTGACATGGATGCTTCAGGCCATCAAGGAAACTGATCCGCCAGGCGGTTTATATCTGTGGCCTGCTGAAAAACAATGTTAATCATTTTGACTCGGGGAGTCCTGTAATAGGGTAGAAATAACTTTGTTTTGCCGTGCCATCATGCACGTTTTGGTGCTCAATACTATTAAGCCGCCGTCTTATGTTCACCCGTGTTATACTTATCATTTGTTTTCCTTATGCTTGACCAAGTCTTTTAACTGTCCTGCACACAGAAATAGATCACAAGATCCCTTGGCGGCTTACCGCAAGGCGGGTTATAATATCTTGATATATAACCATTAAGATGGAAAACGAATCATAGATAAGCCTGTTGTGACATATAATTTTGAAACACAAATATAATATCATACCTGTGATCTTTTGATTTGTACTGCCGGTTTATATGACCCGAATAGTAAGGGTGATAACCCAATCTTTGAAATCCAGCACTTCCAAATATATGATGACTCTCATATGTTGGCGACTTATCATCCAAAATCAAGCCGGGTTAAATTTAACCACACTTACACTTAAATCTTTGAAGAAAAAGTCTCAAGTCAAATAAAGGCTGCTGTCAAATAAAACTTAAACCAAATAAGAAGAAACAATCGAGGCTTCTGATTCGAATATGATCAGTAAACCATTCCAAAGGGGTTAAGCTAGGATTCGAATATGATCAGGTAGCCCCTAGTGGCTTTGGCGTTGCGCCGATCAAGAGGGTACCGACAACTATGTTCTCTTTGGTTCGAATATGACCTATGTTTGAACAGGAATCCCCCTAATGACCCTGAGAGTTTTTTAATGACTCTAATTCGAATACGATCAAAGTCGGTTCCCAAAAGGGGTTGAGCTATGATTCGAATATGATAAAGAAGCCCCTAGTGAGCTCGGCAGTGTGCCTATCAAGAGGGTACCGACAACTATGTTCTCTTTGGTTCGAATACAACCTATGTTTGAACAGGAAGCCCCCTAGTGATCATAAGGTTTAACGACCAGATCCGAATACGATCATAAGCCGGATCAAGCGGGTCAAGCTAGATTCGAATACGACCACCCCCAAGTGATCATTTGAAATGACAATAATGAAGATGTATTACCTTTGAGGATAAAAAAGGACAAATGTCTTGCTTTATTACTTATCATAATATATACATCGTCAAAATATGTACATCATGAGAGCCGGTGGCTCAAGTGTAGTAAGGACGCAGATGAGCGATATTCCACGGTCGGCGGGTGTCCTCCTCCAACTTACATGAGTCTTTGTGCTCTCGAACATCGATAAGGTAGTATGACCCATTGTTCAAGTTTTTGCTGACCACAAAGGGCCCTTCCCAAGGTGGGGATAACTTGTGTGCATCCGTTTGATCTTGGATGAGCCGGAGCACCAAATCACCTTCCTAAAAGGTTCTGGATTTAACCCGGCGGCTGTGATAGCGGCGTAGGTCTTGTTGGTAAATCGCCGAGCGGGCTGCTGCTAAGTCATGCTTTTCATCCAACAGGTCAAGTGCATCCTGGCGAGCTTGTTCGTTATCAGCTTCAACATAAGCCGCCACACGGGGCGAGTCATGACGGATGTCACTTGGAAGAACCGCCTCGGCTCCGTAAACCATGAAAAAGGCGTATAACCCATAGATCTGTTAGGAGTAGTATTGATGCTCCATATCACAGAGGGTAACTCCTCAACCCAACAACCCGGCGTCTGTTGCAGAGGAACCAAAAGCCGGGGCTTGATGCCTTTCAAGGTTTCCTGATTGGCTCTTTTAGCTTGACCATTGGATTGCAGGTGAGCTATGGAAGAAACATCAAGCCGAATATGCTCATGTTGACAAAACTCTTCCATGGCGCCTTTAGACAAATTAGTACCATTGTTAGTTATAATGCTATGTGGAAAGCCAAAGCGAAATATCACCTTCTTCATGAATTGAACCGACGTGGCTGCGTCACACTTACTAACTGGCTCTACGTCAACCCACTTTGTGAACTTGTCAACCTCCACCAAGAGGTGGGTCTTTTTATCTTTGGACCTTTTGAAAGGCCCAACCATGTCAAGCCCCCAGACTGCAAACGGCCAAGTGATTGGAATCATCCTCAACTCTTAAGCCGGCACGTGAGCACATCTCGAGAACTTCTGACAACCATCACATTTACTGACCAGATCCTCCGCATCAGCATGAGCCGTCAGCCAATGAAATCCGTGATGGAAAGCTTTGGCCACAAGGGATTTTGCCCCGACGTGATGGCCACAATCTCCTTCATGAATCTCATGAATAATTTCTTGACCTTCTTTAGGAGAAACACAACGCTGAAACACCCCAGTGACACTACGATGATGCAAATCGCCATTGGCAATTGTCATTGACTTAGACCGCCGGGTTATCTGCCTGGCCAAAGTTTCATCTCCAGGCAACTCGCCCTGGGTCATGTAAGCCAAGTATGGCAATGTCTAATCTAGGATGACGTGAAGAGCCGCCACCAATTGTGCTTCCGGGTCAGGAACAGCCAAGTCTTCCTCTATAGGCAACTTGACAGAAGGGTTATGCAGAATATCCAAGAAAGTATTAGGCGGCACCGGCTTATGCCGGGAGCCCAGCCGGCTTAAGGCATCAACCGCCTCGTTCTTTCTGCGGTCAATGTGCTCCACTTGGTAACCCTTGAAATGTCCAGCAATGGCATCAACTTCATGGCGATAAGCCGCCATGAGAGGATCCTTGGAATCCCACTTGCCTGATACTTCTTGAGCCACCAAATCTAAGTCGCCGAAGCACCTTACCCGGCTTAAGCTCATTTCCTTAGACATCCGAAGTGTAGGGGAACGTTGCAGAAAATTAAAAATTTCCCTACGGTTTCACCAAGATCCATCTATGAGTTCATCTAAGCAACGAGTCATGGGAGAGAAATTGCATCTACATACCACTTGTAGATTGCGTGCGGAAGCGTTCGAGGGAACAGTGATGATGGAGTCGTAGTCGCCGTGATTCAGATCACCGATGACCAAGTGCTGAACGGACATCACCTCCGCATTCAACACACGTACGGTACGGACGACGTCTCCTCCTTCTTGATCCAGCAAGGGGAAAGGAGAGGTTGAGGAAGAAGGCTGCTGCAGCAGCACGGCGGCGTGATGATGGTGGAGAGGCAGTACTCCGACTGGGCTTCGCCAAGCGCACAACAGAGGAGGAGAGGTGTTGGGGAGGGGAGGGGCTGCGCCTTGGATCAGGTGTTCAGCCCTCCCCTCGCCCCTCTATTTATAGGGGAAGAGGGAAGGGGGCCGGCTCCCTCTAGATGAGATCTAGAGGGGGGGCGGCGGCCAGGGAGGGGGCTTGCCCCCCAAGCAAAGGGGGTGCGCCCCCTTTAGGGTTCCCCCCCAACCCTAGGCGCATGGGTTCAAGGGGGCGCGCCCAGCCCTCCAGGGGCTGGTTCCCTGCCCCACGCGGCCCATGTGGCCCACCAAGAGGGGTGGCCCCGGTACAATACCGATATGCCCCCGAAACTTTCCGGTGTCCCCATGAGAACTTCCCATATATAAATCTTTACCTCCGGACCATTCCGTAACTCCTCATGATGTCCGGGATCTCATCCGGGACTCCGAACAACATTCGGTAATCACATACAAGTCTTCCTAATAACCCTAGCGTCACCGAACCTTAAGTGTGTAGACCCTACGGGTTCGGGAGACACGCAGACATGACCGAGACGGCTCTCCGGTCAATAACCAACAGCAGGATCTGGATACCCATGTTGGCTCCCACATGCTCCTCGATGATGTCATCGGATTAACCACAATGTCGAGGATTCAATCAACCCCGTATGCAATTCCCTTTGTCAGACGGTATGTTACTTTCCCGAGACTCGATCGTCGGTATCCCAATACCTCATTTAGTCTCGTTACCGGCAAGTCACTTTACTCGTACCGTAATGCATGATCCCGTGACCAGACACTTGGTCACTTTGAGCTCATTATGATGATGCACTACCGAGTGGGCCCAGTGATACCTCTCCGTAATCCGGAGTGACAAATCCCAGTCTTGATCCGTGTCAACACAACAGACACTTTCGGAGATACCTGTAGTGCACCTTTATAGTCACCCAATTATGTTGTGACATTTGGTACACCCAAAGCACTTCGACGGTATCTGGGAGTTAGACGATCTCATGGTCTAAGGAAGAGATACTTGACATTGGAAAAGCTCTAGCAAAACGAACTACACGATCTTGTGCTATGCTTAGGATTGGGTCTTGTCCATCACATCATTCTCCTAATGATGTGATCCCGTTGTCAATGACATCCAATGTCCATAGTCAGGAAACCATGACTATCTGTTGACCAACGAGCTAGTCAACTAGAGGCTTACTAGGGACGTATTGTGGTCTATGTATTCACACGTGTATTACGATTTCCGGATAATACAATTATAGCATGAATAAAAGACAATTATCATGAACAAGGAAGTATAATAATAATCCTTTTATTATTGCCTCTAGGGCATATTTCCAACAGTCTCCCACTTGCACTAGAGTCAATAATCTAGTTACATTGTGATGAATCGAACACCCATAGAGTTCTGGTGTTGATCATGTTTTGCTCGCGAGAGAGGTTTAGTCAACGGATCTGCGACATTTAGATCCGTATGTACTTTGCAAATATCTATGTCTCCATCTTGAACATTTTCACGGATGGAGTTGAAGCGACGCTTGATGTGCCTGGTCTTCTTGTGAAACCTGGGCTCCTTGGCAAGGGCAATAGCTCCAATGTTGTCACAGAAGAGTTTGATCGTCCCCGACGCATTGGGTATGACTCCTAGGTCGGTGATGAACTCCTTCACCCAAATTGCTTCATGCGCTGCCTCCGAGGCTGCCATGTACTCCGCTTCACATGTAGATCCCGCCATGACGCTCTGCTTGCAGCTGCACCAGCTTACTGCTCCACCATTCAACATATACACGTATCCGGTTTGTGACTTAGGGTCATCCAGATCTGTGTCGAAGCTAGCATCGACGTAACCCTTTACGACGAGCTCTTCGTCACCTCCATAAACGAGAAACATGTCCTTTGTCCTTTTCAGGTACTTCAGGATATTCTTGACCGCTATCCAGTGTTCCTTGCTGGGATTACTTTGGTACCTTCCTACCAAACTTATGGCAAGGTTTACATCAGGTCTGGTACACAGCATGGCATACATTATAGATCCTATGGCTGAGGCATAGGGGATGACGCTCATCTCTTCCTTATCTTTTGCTGTGGTCGGGCATTGAGCCGAGCTCAATCTCACACCTTGCAGTACAGGCAAGAACCCTTTCTTGGACTGATCCATTTTGAACTTCTTCAAAATCTTATCAAGGTATGTGCTTTGTGAAAGACCTATGAAGCATCTCGATCTATCCCTATAGATCTTGATGCCTAATATGTAAGCAGCTTCTCCAAGGTCCTTCATTGAAAAACACTTATTCAAGTAGGCCTTAATGCTGTCCAAAAGTTCTATATCATTTCCCATCAAAAGTATGTCATCTACATATAATATGAGAAATGCTACAGAGCTCCCACTCACTTTCTTGTAAACGTAGGCTTCTCCATAAGTCCGCATAAACCCAAACGCTTTGATCATCTCATCAAAGCGAATGTTCCAACTCTGAGATGCTTGCACCAGCCCATAAATGGATCGCTGGAGCTTGCACACTTTGTTAGCATTCTTAGGATCGACAAAACCCTCCGGCTGCATCATATACAGTTCTTCCTTAAGATGCCCGTTAAGGAATGCCGTTTTGACGTCCATCTGCCATATCTCATAATCATAGTATGCGGCAATTGCTAACATGATTCGGACGGACTTAAGCTTCGCTACGGGAAAGAAAGTCTCATCGTAGTCAATCCCTCGAACTTGCCGATAACCCTTAGCAACAAGTCGAGCTTTATAGACGGTAATATTACCATCCGCGTCCGTATTCTTCTTAAAGATCCATTTGTTTTCTATCGCTCGCCGTTCATCGGGCAAGTCTGTCAAAGTCCATACTTTGTTTTCATACATGGATTCTATCTGGGATTTCATGGCTTCAAGCCATTTGTTGGAATCTGGGCCCGCCATTGCTTCTTCATAGTTCGAAGGTTCACCATTGTCCAACAACTTGATTTCCAGGACAGGGTAGCCGTACCACTCTGGTGCGGAACGTGTCCTTGTGGACCTACGAAGTTCAGTAGCAACTTGATCCGAAGTACCTTGATCATCATCATTATTTTCCTCTTCAGTTGGTGTAGGCATCACAGGAACATTTTCCTGAGCTACACTACTATCCCATTCAAGAGGTAGTACTTCATCGAGTTCTACTTTCCTCCCACTTACTTCTTTCGAGAGAAACTCTATTTCCAGAAAGGATCCGTTCTTGGCAACAAAGATCTTGCCCTCGGATCTTAAGTAGAAGGTATACCCAATGGTTTCTTTAGGGTATCCTATGAAGACGCATTTTTCTGACTTGGGTTCGAGCTTTTCAGGTTGAAGTTTCTTGACATAAGCATCGCATCCCCAAACTTTTAGAAACGACAGCTTAGGTTTCTTCCCAAACCATAATTCATACGGTGTCGTCTCAACGGATTTAGACGGTGCCCTATTTAAAGTGAATGTAGCTGTCTCTAGAGCGTATCCCCAAAATGATAGCGGTAAATCGGTAAGAGACATCATAGATCGCACCATATCCAATAGAGTGCGATTACGATGTTCGGACACACCATTACGCTGAGGTGTTCCAGGCGGCGTGAGTTGTGAAACGATTCCACATTTTCTTAAGTGTGTACCAAATTCGTGACTTAAATATTCTCCTCCACGATCCGATCGTAAGAATTTTATCTTTCGGTCACATTGATTCTCTACTTCATTCTGAAATTCCTTGAACTTTTCAAAGGTCTCAGACTTGTGTTTCATCAAGTAGACATACCCATATCTACTCAAGTCATCAGTGAGAGTGAGAACATAACGATACCCTCCGCGAGCCTCAACGCTCATTGGACCACACACATCGTTATGTATGATTTCCAAGAAGTTGGTTGCTCGCTCCATTGTTCCGGAGAACGGAGTCTTGGTCATTTTGCCCATGAGGCATGGTTCGCATGTGTCAAATGATTCATAATCGAGAGACTCTAAAAGTCCATCAGCATGGAGCTTCTTCATGCGCTTGACACCAATGTGACCAAGGCGGCAGTGCCACAAGTATGTGGGACTATCGTTATCAACTTTACATCTTTTGGTATTCACGCTGTGAATATGTGTAACATTACGTTCGAGATTCATTAAGAATAAACCATTGACCATCGAGGCATGACCATAAAACATATCTCTCATATAAATAGAACAACCATTATTCTCGGATTTAAATGAGTAGCCATCTCGTATTAAACGAGATCCAGATACAATGTTCATGCTCAAACTTGGCACTAAATAACAATTATTGAGGTTTAAAACTAATCCGTAGGTAAATGTAGAGGTAGCGTGCCGACGACGATCACATCGACCTTGGAACCATTCCCGACGCGCATCGTCACCTCGTCCTTCGCCAGTCTCTGCTTATTCCGCAGCTCCTGCTGTGAGTTACAAATGTGAGCCACGGCACCGGTATCAAATACCCAGGAGTTACTACGAGTACTGGTAAGGTACACATCAATTACATGTATATCAAATATACCTTTAGTGTTGCCGGCCTTCTTGTCCGCTAAGTATTTGGGGCAGTTCCGCTTCCAGTGACCCTTCCCCTTGCAATAAAAGCACTCAGTTTGAGGCTTGGGTCCATTCTTTGACTTCTTCCCGGCAACTGGCTTACCGGGCGCGGCAACATTTTGCCTTCCTTCTTGAAGTTCTTCTTACCCTTGCCCTTCTTGAACTTAGTGGTCTTATTGACCATCAACACTTGATGTTCTTTCTTGATTTCAACCTCTGCTGACTTCAGCATTGAAAATACTTCAGGAATGGTTTTCACCATCCCCTGCATATTGTAGTTCATCACAAAGCTCTTGTAGCTTGGTGGGAGCGACTGAAGGATTCTGTCAATGACCGCCTCATCCGGGAGGTTAATGTCCAGCTGGGACAGGCGGTTGTGCAACCTAGACATTTTGAGTATATGCTCACTGACAGAACTATTTTCCTCCACCTTACAACTATAGAACTTGTCGGAGACTTCATATCTCTCGACCCGGGCATGAGCTTGGAAAACTAGGTTCAGCTCCTTGAACATCTCATATGCTCCGTGTTGCTCAAAACGCTTTTGGAGCCCCGGTTCTAAGCTGTAAAGCATGCCTCACTGAACGAGGGAGTAATCATCAGCGCGAGACTGCCAAGCATTCATAATGTCTTGGTTCTCTGGGACGGGTGCATCACCTAGCGGTCCTTCTAGGACATATTGTTTCCTGGCAGCTATGAGGATGATCCTTAGGTTCCGGACCCAGTCCGTATAGTTGCTGCCATCATCTTTCAACTTGGTTTTCTCTAGGAACGCGTTGAAGTTCATGTTGACATGAGCGGCGGCCATTTGATCTACAAGACATATTTGCAAAGGTTTTAGACTAAGTTCATGATAATTAAGTTCATCTAATCAAATTATTGAATGAACTTCCACTCAGATTTGACATCCCTCTAGTCATCTAAGTGTTACACGATCCGAGTCGACTAGGCCGTGTCCGATCATCACGTGAGACGGACTAGTCATCATCGGTGAACATCTCCATGTTGATCGTATCTTCCATACGACTCGTGTTCGACCTTTCGGTCTCTGTGTTCCGAGGCCATGTCTGTACATGCTAGGCTCGTCAAGTTAACCCTAAGTGTTCTGCATGTGTAAATCTGTCTTACACCCGTTGTATGTGAACGTAAGGATCTATCACACCCGATCATCACGTGGTGCTTCGAAATGACGAACTTTAGCAACGGTGCACAGTTAGGGGGAACACTTTCTTGAAATTATTATAAGGGATCATCTTATTTACTACCGCCGTTCTAAGTAAACAAGATGCATAAAACATAATAAACATCACATGCAATTATATAGTAGTGACATGATATGGCCAATATCATATAGCTCCTTCGATCTCCATCTTCGGGGCTCCATGATCATCTTTGTCACCGGCATGACACCATGATCTCCATCATCATGATCTCCATCATTGTATCTTCATTAAGTTGTCACGCCAACGACTACTTCTACTTCTATGGCTAACACATTTAGCAATAAAGTAAAGTAATTTACATGGCGTTCTTCAATGACACGCAGGTCATACAAAAAATAAAGACAACTCCTATGGCTCCTGCCGGTTGTCATACTCATCGACATGCAAGTCGTGATTCCTATTACAAGAACATGATCTCATACATCACAATATATCATTCATCATTCATCACAACTTCTGGCCATATCACATCACATGACAATTGCTGCAAAAACAAGTTAGACGTCCTCTAATTGTTGTTGCATCTTTTATGTGGCTGCAATTGGGTTCTAGCAAGAACGTTTTCTTACCTACGAATAACCACAACATGATTTTGTCAACTTCTATTTACCCTTCATAAGGACCCTTTTCATCGAATCCGCTGCAACTAAAGTGGGAGAGACAGACACCCGCCAGCCACCTTATGCAATTAGTGCATGTCAGTCGGTGGAACCGGTCTCACGTAAGCGTACGTGTAAGGTTGGTCCGGGCCGCTTCATCCCACAATACCGCTGAAGCAAGATAAGACTAGTAGCGGCAAGCAAGTTGACAAGATCTACGCCCACAACAAAATTGTGTTCTACTCGTGCAATAGAGAACTACGCACAGACCTAGCTCATGATGCCACTGTAGGGGAACGTTGCAGAAAATTAAAATTTTTCCTACGGTTTCACCAAGATCCATCTATGAGTTCATCTAAGCAACGAGTCATGGGAGAGAAATTGCATCTACATACCACTTGTAGATTGCGTGCGGAAGCGTTCGAGGGAACGGTGATGATGGAGTCGTACTCGCCGTGATTCAGATCACCGATGACCAAGTGCTGAACGGACAGCACCTCCGCGTTCAACACACGTACGGTACGGACGATGTCTCCTCCTTCTTGATCCAGCAAGGGGAAAGGAGAGGTTGAGGAAGAAGGCTCCAGCAGCAGCACGACAGCGTGATGATGGTGGAGAGGCAGTACTCCGACAGGGCTTCGCCAAGCGCACAACCGAGGAGGAGAGGTGTTGGGGAGGGGAGGGGCTGCGCCTTGGATCAGGTGTTCAGCCCTCCCCTCGCCCCTCTATTTATAGGGGAAGGGGGAAGGGGGCCAGCCCCCTCTAGATGAGATCTAGAGGGGGGGGGCGGCCAGGGAGGGGGCTTGCCCCCCAAGCAAAGGGGGTGCGCCCCCTTTAGGGTCTCCCCCCCCCAACCCTAGGCGCATGGCCCCAAGGGGGGGCGCGCCCAGCCCTCCAGGGGCTGGTTCCCTGCCCCACGCGGCCCATGTGGCCCACCAAGAGGGGTGGCCCCTCCCGGTGGACCCCCGGAACCCCTCCGGTGGCCTCGGTACAATACCGATATGCCCTCGAAACTTTCCGGTGTCCGCATGACAACTTCCCATATATAAATCTTTACCTCCGGACCATTTCGGAACTCCTCGTGACATCCGGGATCTCATCCGGGACTCCGAACAACATTCAGTAATCACATACAAGTCTTCCTAATAGCCCTAGCATCACCGAACCTTAAGTGTGTAGACCCTACGGGTTCGGGAGACACGCAGACATGACCGAGACGGCTCTCCGGTCAATAACCAACAGCGGGATCTGGATACCCATGTTGGCTCCCCATATACAATTCCCTTTCTCAGACGGTATGTTACTTGCCTGAGACTCGATCGTCGGTATCCCAATACCTCGTTTAGTCTCGTTACCGGCAAGTCACTTTACTCGTACCGTAATGCATGATCCCGTGACCAGACACTTTGTCACTTTGAGCTCATTATGATGATGCACTACCGAGTGGGCCCAGTGATACCTCTCCATAATCCGGAGTGACAAATCCCAGTCTCGATCCGTGTCAACACAACAGACACTTTCGGAGATACCTGTAGTGCACCTTTATAGTCACCCAATTACGTTGTGACGTTTGGTACACCCAAAGCACTTCTACGGTATCCGGGAGTTACACGATCTCATGGTCTAAGGAAGAGATACTTGACATTGGAAAAGCTCTAGCAAAACGAACTACACGATCTTGTGCTATGCTTAGGATTGGGTCTTGTCCATCACATCATTCTCCTAATGATGTGATCCCGTTGTCAATGACATCCAATGTCCATAGTCAGGAAACCATGACTATCTGTTGACCAACGAGCTAGTCAACTAGAGGCTTACTAGGGACGTATTGTGGTCTATGTATTCACACGTGTATTACGATTTCCAGATAATACAATTATAGCATGAATAAAAGACAATTATCATGAACAAGGAAATATAATAATAATCCTTTTATTATTGCCTCTAGGGCATATTTCCAACACGAAGACCATGGAGTAAGGCCTCATACTTGATGTCTACTACACAACCTTCTTCTTGTAGACGTTGTTGGGCCTACAAGTGCACAGGTTTGTAGGACAGTAGCAAATTTCCCTCAAGTGGATGACCTAAGGTTTATCAATCCGTAGGAGGCGTACGATGAAGATGGTCTCTCTCAAACAACCCTGCAACCAAATAACAAAGAGTCTCTTGTGTCTCCAACACACCCAATACAATGGTAATTTGCATAGGTGCACTAGTTCGGCGAAGAGATGGTGATACAAGTGCAATATGGATAGTAGATAAAGGTAATTGTAATATGAAATTATAAAAACAGCAAGGTAGCAAGTGGTAAAAGTGATCGTAAACGGTATTGCAATGGTAGGAAACAAGGCCTAGGGTTCATACTTTCACTAGTGCAAGTTCTCTCAACAATAATGACATAGATAGATCATATAACAATCCCTCAACATGCAACGAAGAGTCACTCCAAAGCCACTAATAGCGGAGAACAAACGAAGAGATTATGGTAGGGTATGAAACCACCTCAAAGTTATCCTTTCTGTTCTATCCATTCAAGAGTTCGTAGTAAAATAACATGAAGTTATTCTTTCCGCTCAATCTACCATAGAGTTCGTACTAGAATAACACCTTAAGACACAAATCAACCAAAACCCTAATGTCACCTAGATACTCCATTGTCACCTCAAGTATCCGTGGGCATGATTATACGATATGCATCACACAATCTCAGATTGATCCAACCAACACAAAGTACTTCAAAGAGTGCCCCAAAGTTTCTACCGGAGAGTCAAGACGAAGACGTGTGCCAACCCCTATGCATAGGTTCATGGGCGGAACCCGCAAGTTTGTCACCAAAACATACATCAAGTGGCACATGATATCCCATTGTCACCACAGATAAGCACGGCAAAACATACATCAAGTGTTCTCAAATCCTTAAAGACTCAATCCGATAAGAAAACTTCAAGAGGAAAACTCAATTCATCACAAGAGAGTAGAGGGGGAGAAACATCATAAGATCCAACTATAATAGCAAAGCTCACGATACATCAAGATCGTGCCATAGAGAGAACACGAGAGAGAGAGATCAAACACATAGCTACTGGTACATACCCTTAGCCCCGAGGGTGAACTACTCCCTCCTCGTCATGGAGAGCACCGGGATGATGAAGATGGCCATCGGTGAGGGATCCCACCTCCGGCAGGGTGCCGGAACGGGCTCCCGAGAGGTTTTTGGTGGCTACAGAGGCTTGCAGCGGCGGAACTCCCGATCTATCTTCTGTTTTGGTGTTTTTAGGGTAAGTAGGCTTATATAGGCGAAAGAAGTCGGTCGGGGGAGCCTCAAGGGGCCCACGAGAGGGTAGGGCGCGCCCAGGGGGTGGGCGCGCCCCCTATCTCGTGGCCTCCTCGGGGATCTTCTGATGTGAACTCCAAGTCTCCCGGATCATATTCTTCCTAAAAATCACACTCCCGAAGGTTTCATTCCATTTGGACTCCGTTTGATATTCCTTTTCTTCGAAATACTGAAACAGACAATAAAACAACAATATGGGTTGGGCCTCCGGTTAGTAGGTTAGTCCCAAAAATGATATAAATGTGTAAAATAAAGCCCATAAACATCCAAAAGGGGTAGTATAATAGCATGGAACAATCAAAAATTATAGATACGTTGGAGACATATCAATACTCAGCTGCATTGTTAGTACAGGGAAACATCAACCGTAGCACATAACAAAATCTGTCACCTCGAGGGGAAGCTAACACGACTCCAGCCCCCGAGCCCTCCACTTTCCTGGACCCATCAAAGTGAATAGTCCAATATGTGTTATCCGGCTTCTCTTCAGGCATTTGCAGCTCTGTCCAATCGTTGATGAAGTCCACCAGTGCTTGAGACTTGATAGCAGTGCGTGTCACATACTTTAAACCATGGGGCCCAAGTTCGATGGCCCACTTGGCGACTCGTCCTGTGCCTTCTCTATTTTGAATGATATCTCCTAAAGGAGCAAAACTAACCACAGTAATAGGGTGGCCCAGGAAATATTGCTTAAGCTTCCGGCTTGCCATGAAAACCCCATAGACGAGCTTCTGGCAATGTGGATACCGTTGTTTGGACTCAATAAGTACCTCACTGATGTAGTAAACCGACCGCTGAGCCGGATGTTCCTTGCTAGGCTCCTTGCACTCCACCACGACGGCCACACTGATAGCACATGTGTTAGCAGCCACATATAACAATAAGGGCTCCTTATCAATGGGAGCAACAAGAACCGGAGGCTCAGCTAGTTGTCTCTTCAAATCTTCAAAGGCAGCATTAGCAGCGTCACTCCAGACGAAGTCGTCTGTTTTCTTCATCATCTAATACAGCGGTATGGCCTTCTCACCCAACCGGCTTATGAACCGGCTTAAAGCAGCAATACGACCCGCCAAACGCTGAACGTCATTAATACATGCCGGTTTAGCCAAAGAGGTGATTTCCTTGCTCTTCTCCGGGTTAGCCTCAATGCCTCTGTTAGAAACCAGAAAACCCAAGAGCTTGCATGCAGGTACACCAAAAACGCACTTGGCCGGGTTAAGCATCATCTTGTAGACCCGGAGATTATCAAAGGTTTCGTTTAGATCATCTGTCAAGGTCTCCTTCTCTCTAGATTTCACCATGATGTCATCCACATAAGCATGAATATTACGCCCAATCTGATTGTGAAGACAGTTCTGTACATATCGCTGATAAGTCGCCTGGGCACTCTTAAGCCCAAAAGGCATAGACACATAGCAGAAGGCTCCAAACGGAGTAATGAAAGTTGTTTTCTCCTGGTCCTTAACTGCCATCTTGATCTGATGATAACCAGAATAAGCATCCAAAAAACTCAAGCGCTCACAACCCGCCGTAGCATCAATGATCTGATCAATACGAGGGAGAGCAAAGGGATCAGCCAGAAAAGCTTTGTTCAAATTCGTGTAATCCACACACATACGCCAAGTGCCGTTCTTCTTAAGCACCAGCACCGGGTTAGCCAACCATTCAGGATGAAAGACTTCAATAATGAACCCGACCGGCAAGAGCCGGGCCATTTCCTCACCAATGGCCTTACGCCTCTCTTCGTTGAACCGCCGAAGAAACTACTTGACCGGCTTAAATTTTGGATCAATATTAAGAGTGTGCTTAGCGAGTTCTCTCGGTACACCCGACATGTCAGAAGGTTTCCATGCAAAGATGTCCCGGTTCTCACGGATGAACTCGATGAGCGTGATTTCCTATTTGGGATCCAGATTGGCACTGATACTGAACTGCTTAGATGAGTCGCCTGGAACAAAATCAACAAGCTTGGTATCATCGGCCGATTTAAACTTCATTACTAGCTCATGCTTTATGGTTGGTTTCTTCAAAGATGTCATGTCCGCCGGGTCAACATTATCCTTATAGAACTTCAACTCCTTTGTTGCACAAGCAGATTCAACGTAAGCAGCATCGCCTTCCTCATATTCTGTCACACCCAATATGCGACCCTATCCAAAAGGAACTCGAAGGTCCCACCAAGGATAGACCCGCATATTGAAACGCTTTTGCAAGGTGGATATCATTACATCAACATTACATAATAGATGGGGATACATACAAAAGGCATACAATGCCACACGAATACAACATCATCTTACATAAGAGCACCATCCGACTACGGATGAAACACAAACAAAAACTCAAACGACATCCACCCTGCTAGCCCAGGCTGCCGACCTGGAACCTATGGGTTATGGGCCCACTTTGGAGGGGTGTTGGGCTGCAAGACAAAAGAGGCTTTTACGGTTACCCGGTTAACCGTTGGAGCATCAAACGACCTCCAAATGGCATGAAACTTGACATGCGGTCTACCGGTGCTATACCAAGGCCGCTTGGCAAACCTCGGGCCATTCCGAGAATGTTTTTAACCCACTCACGAAAACAAGGTCTGAGAGGGGCGACGGGCGCGCGTGAGAGGTCCGGACACCGAACGGACAATGGAGAGAACCGAGAGAACCCGAACGGATGCAAGTTTTGAAAAACATGCAGATGAAATGCAGATGATGACATGGTAAAATGCAACACACAAGCAAATGACATGGCAACGAAGGCAAATAACTGGCAGACACCTGGCGCATCGAATCCGGGGCGTTACAACAATCCTCCACTAACAAGAGATCTCGTCCCGAGATCTTAGGACCGAGACAGAAGGGAAAAGGGATGAGGTGAAACAAGAACTCAAGAGAAGAAGCAAAGAATCGAGAGCACTCGAGAAGAAGAGAGGAACGACAAGAATGACGAGAATCGAAAGCTCACGGAATCAGATAGACTATGAAACCACTCCGGTTAGAACGAGATAAGAAACGAATAAGACTGAAAGGATTTAGGCAGCACTCCGGCTGAAACATGGATGAATCGAACACGAGCTTGAGAGGATGGAAATATACTTGATGAAAGGAACAACACAAAACCTCCGGAAGAATTGAAAGAATGAGCACCTCGGGAAGCAAGAAGAAGAAGATACTTGAGCTCTTCCAACAAAATCTTGATGAACTCTTGAAAAATGAATTAAATCATGACGATCCACCATGAAGAACTCCAGTAACAAAAAGGATGACGAGATAAAATGAGGGGTGAAAGAATAAGATGAGCCTTGCGGTGATTTAGATGGAGGTTCCGATGAAATGGCTGAGGAAATTGAACTCTGGAAAAGAAAAGATGAAAACACTTGGACCTAGAATTTATTCAACAAGAACAAACTCCGAAGGGATTACTCATGAAATAAGAATAATATTTATTGTATTCTTATCCTTCATCAAATTAAATTGATGACAAGCAAAGGATTTTGCATACCACTTATTCTTCTTGAAAAGGATTAAGGGGGGTATAGCACAAAACTTGAGAGATTCTTCATGAACCACCGGTAGGATTGAAAAGAACGAGAGGATTAAAATGATACTCAAGGAAAAATAATCTTGACCTGACCACCGTAAGAAATCGAAAATGACTTATGAAAGAGAATGAATCACCGAGAAGAATTAGAAGAACCCATATGATTGAGGGGATTTAGATGCAAAAGAACAAAAAGATGATGGTCTGATTAAAGAACACTTGAACGAAGCACCGGGATAATTGGATAACGGTAGCTGAAATGTGAGGACGAAGAATTCTTCTGGAATGATGGCCTCCGGTGAAAAGAAACGGAAAAACAACTTCTGGCATACTCCGGATGGATGAAAAGAATTGCACGACTGGAAACAATTTCATAGGATAACGTCGAGCTAGCACCACGAATCTTCGAGAGAACAAACAAGATTTAGAGGAAAAACTCTTCTTCGATGACGACGGAAAACACCAACAAAATTACTGAGATACTCCGGGAGAATGAAAAAGAGGAGGGGTTGAACCAAAGATGAAAAGAATTTGAAAGCGAACTTGGAGATGGCATGTGACTGATGGAATCCATTCTGACGTCACACTTTGAAAAGAATTGAGAATAACTCCGGGGGAATTAGAAGATTCAGGTAAGATCCTGGGAAAACACCTATGGGTTAGGGCCCACTGAAGAGAAAAACACCGTTGGAAAGGGATGTTGAACAGATAGATGATGCACCGAAACAATTGAAATATTTGAATGAGGTGACAACCTCGAATTAATTCGAACTCAGACGAATCTCCTGAGATGTCTTGCACACTCAGGAAGGATAAACTTGCGAGAGGCAAACGAGCAAGGAAAACACTTGATCCAAGGAAAAGGATGTAATCACTACCAAAAATTGGAATTGAATCCACCGGAGAAGAAAAGAGATGAAGAATGTCCACCGAGACGAGAATTTACCGGTTGAAACAATTGAGGGAAGACTGAAGAGCCTCCGCACAAATGAAATAGCTTCTCGAATAGAGGCTCAGACTCCGGGAAGAAAGGGGTGGGAGGGCGGGTAAAACAAAGGCACCTGGAAGGGAGAACCAACGAATATCTTGAAGAGAAAACACCGGTTGAAATAATTGAGGAAAGAAAGCAAAGACTTTGCACAAGTAGGATGGATTCTCGATTACGGACTCCGGTTCCGAGAAGAAGAAGGGTGGGCGGGTGGGAAAAGAAGACAACTGCAGGCAGAGAAACACCTTCGTTGAGAGCGGACTGTGGATTGAACTTGGCAAAGATGAAGAGGCTCGAGTCAACTTGACGAGAAATGCACCGGATGAAAAGAGAAGAGAACCAATGATCGAAAAACCAACTGCGCGATCCTAAAGAAAAATTTGAATGGGAAGAGGAGTAGTTCAAAACACCTATGTCAAGGTTCCTGGCCAGAGCGATGAAAGGGCTGAGGAGTAAAAAGAATTCCTACTCTCTGATATAACTAGACTACGAAAACAGTTTCCTTCTGTTGGAAATATGCCCTAGAGGCAATGATAAATTAGTTATTATTATTATATTTCCATGTTCATGATAATCTTTTATTACCCATGCTATAATTGTATTGATAGGAAACTCAGATACATGTGTGGGTACATAGACAACACCATGTCCCTAGTAAGCCTCTAGTTGACTAGCTCGTTGATCAACAGATGGTTACGGTTTCCTAACCATGGACATTGGATGTCGTTGATAACGGGATCACATCATTAGGAGAATGATGTGATGGACAAGACCCAATCCTAATCCTAGCACAAAGATCGTAGTTCGTATGCTAAAGCTTTTCTAATGTCAAGTATCTTTTCCTTAGACCATGAGATTGTGCAACTCCCGGATACCGTAGGAATGATTTGGGTGTACCAAACGTCACAACGTAACTGGGTGGCTATAAAGGTGCACTACAGGTATCTCCAAAAGTGTCTGTTGGGTTGGCACGAATCGAGACTGGGATTTGTCACTCCGTGTAAACGGAGAGGTATCTCTGGGCCCACTTGGTAGGACATCATCATAATGTGCACAATGTGACCAAGGGGTTGATCACGGGATGATGTGTTACGGAACGAGTTAAGAGACTTGCTGGTAACGAGATTGAACTAGGTATCGGCATACCGATGATCGAATCTCGGGCAAGTACAATACCGTTAGACAAAGGGAATTGTATACGGGATCAATTGAGTCCTTTACATCGTGGTTAATCCGATGAGATCATCGTGGAAAATGTGGGATCCAACATGGGTATCCAGATCCCGCTGTTGGTTATTGACCGGAGAACGTCTCGGTCATGTCTGCATGATTCCCGAACCCGTAGGGTCTACACACTTAAGGTTCGATGACGCTAGGGTTATAAAGGAAGTTTGTATGTGGTTACCGAATGTTGTTCGGAGTCCCGGATGAGAACCCGGACGTCACGAGGAGTTCCGGAATGGTTCGGAGGTAAAGATTTATATATGGGAAGTCCTGTTTTGGTCACCGGAAAAGTTTCGGGTTTTATCGGTAACGTACCGGGACCACCGGGAGGGTCCCGGGGGTCCACCAAGTGGGGCCACCGGCCCCGGAGGCTTGCATGGGCCTAGAGTGGAAAGGGACCAGCCCCAGAGTGGGCTGGTGCGCCTCCCACCCCTGCCCAAGGCGCAGCTAGGAGGGGAGAGGGGAAACCCTAGACGCAGATCGGCCTATAGGCCCACCCTAGGGCGCACCCCCTCTCTCCCCCTCTTGGCCGCCCCCTCCAAGTCCCATCTAGGGCTGGCCGCCACCCCCTAGGGGTGGAAACCTAGGTGGGGGCGCAGCCCCCTCTCCCCTTATATATGGTGGAGGCATTGGAGCAGCCCAACACATGAGTTTCTTCTCCTGTTGGCGCAGCCCTACCTCTCTTTCTCCTCATATCTCGCGGCGCTTGGCGAAGCCCTGCTGGACTACCACGCTCCTCCATCACCACCATGCCGTTGTGCTGCTGCTGGATGGAGTCTTCCTCAACCTGTCCCTCTCTCCTTGCTGGATCAAGGCATGGGAGACGTCACCGGGATGTACATGTGTTGAACGAGGAGGTGCCGTCCGTTCGGCACTAGGATCTCCGGTGATTTGGATCACGACGAGTACGACTCCTTCAACCCCGTTCTCTTGAACGCTTCCGCTTAGCGATCTACAAGGGTATGTAGATGCACTCTCCTTCCCTTCGTTGCTGGTTTCTCCATAGATAGATCTTGGTGACACGTAGGAAAATTTTGAATTTCTGCTACGTTCCCCAACAGTGGCATCATGAGCTAGGTCTATTGCGTAGATTCTATGCACGAGTAGAACACAAAATAGTTGTCGACGTTGATTTTGTTCAATATGCTTACCGTTACTAGTCTAATCTTGTTTCGACGGTATTGTGGGATGAAGTGGCCCGGACCGACCTTACACGTACGCTTACGTGAGACAGGTTCCACCGACTGACATGCACTTGGTGCATAAGGTGGCTAGCGGGTGCCAGTCTCTCCCACTTTAGTCGGAACGGATTCGATGAAAAGGGTCCTTATGAAGGGTAAATAGCAATTGACATATCACGTTGTGGTTTTTGCGTAGGTAAGAAACGTTCTTGCTAGAAACCCATAGCAGCCACGTAAAACATGCAAACAACAATTAGAGGACGTCTAACTTGTTTTTGCAGGGTATGTTATGTGATGTGATATGGCCAAGAAGAATGTGATGAATGATATGTGATGTATGAGATTGATCATGTTCTTGTAATAGGAATCACGACTTGCATGTCGATGAGTATGACAACCGGCAGGAGCCATAGGAGTTGTCTTTATTTATTGTATGACCTGCGTGTCATTGAACAACGCCATGTAATTACTTTAATTTATTGCTAACCAGTAGCCATAGTAGTAGAAGTAATAAGTTGGCGAGGCAACTTCATGGAGACACGATGATGGAGATCATGATGATGGATATCATGGTGTCATGCCGGTGACGATGATGATCATGGAGCCCCGAAGATGGAGATCAAAAGGAGCAATATGATATTGGCCATATCATGTCACTATTTGATTGCATGTGATGTTTATCGTGTTTATGCATCTTATTTGCTTAGAACGACGGTAGTAAATAAGATGATCCCTCATTAAAATTTCAAGAAAGTGTTCCCCCTAACTGTGCACCGTTGCGAAAGTTCGTCGTTTCTAAGCACCACGTGATGATCGGGTGTGATGGATTCTTACGTTCACATACAACGGGTGTAAGACAGATTTACACACGCGAAACACTTAGGTTAACTTGACGAGCCTAGCATGTACAGACATGGCCTCGGAACACAAGAGATCGAAAGGTCGAGCATGAGTTGTATAGTAGATACGATCAACATGAAGATGTTCACCGATGATAACTAGTCCGTCTCACGTGATGATCGGACACGGCCTAGTTGACTCGGATCATGTAATCACTTAGATGACTAGAGGGATGTCTATCTGAGTGGGAGTTCATAAGATGAACTTAATTATCCTGAACATAGTCAAAAGATCTTTGCAAATTATGTCGTAAGCTCGCGCTTTAGTTCCAATGTTTAGATATGTTCCTAGAGAAAATATAGTTGAAAGTTGACAGTAGCGATTATGCGGACAGTAGAAAGCTTATGTCCTTAATACACCGCTCAGTGGGATAAACCCCAAACGTTGTTTGTGGATGTTGCGAACATCGGACATACACGTTTTGATAACTACGTGATAGTTCAGTTAAATGGTTTAGAGTTGAGGCACCAAAGACGTTTTTTGAAACGTCGCGGAACATATGAGATGTTTCGAGAGCTGAAATTGGGATTTCAGTCTCGTGCGCACGTCAAGAGGTATAAGACCTCCGACGATTTTCTTAGCCTGCAAACTAAGGGAGAAAAGCTCAATCGTTGAGCTTGTGCTCAGATTATCTGAGTGCGACAATCACTTGAATCGAGTGGGAGTTGATCTTCCAGAGATAGTGATGTTTCTCCAAAGTCATTGCCACCAAGCTGCTAGAGCTTCGTGATGAACTATAACATATCAGGGATAGATATGATGATCCTTGAGGTATTCGTGATGTTTTGACACCGCGAAAGTAGAAATCAAGAAGGAGCATCAATTGTTGATGGTTGGTGAAACCACTAGTTTCAAGAAGGGCAAGGGAAAGAAGGGATACTTCATGAAACGGCAAATCAGCTGCTACTCTAGTGAAGAAACCCAAGGTTGAACCCAAACCCGAAACTAAGTGCTTCTATGGTAAGGGGAACAGTCACTAGAGCGGAATAACCCTAGATACTTGGTAGATGAGAAGGCTGGCAAGGTCGATAGAAGTATACTGGATATACATTATGTTAATGTGTACTTTACTAGTACTCCTAGTGGCACCAGGGTATTAAGATACCGGTTCGGTTGCTAAGTGTTAGCAACTCGAAATAAAAGGCTACGGAATAAACGGAGACTAGCTAAAGGTGAGATGACGATATGTGTTGGAACTGTTTCCAAGTTTGATGTGACCAAACATCGCACGCTCCCTCTACCATCAAGATTAGTATTAAACCTGAATAATTGTCTTTTGGTGTTTGCATTGAGGATAGACATGATTGGATTATGTCTATCGCAATACGGTTATTCACTTAAGGAGAATAATGGTTACTCTATTTATTTGAATAATACCTTCAATGGTCTTGCACCTAAAGGAATGGTTTATTGAATCTCGATCGTAGTGATACACATTTTCATGCCAAAAGATATAAGATAGTAATGATAGTACCACTTACTTGTGGCACTGCCATGTAAGTCATATTGGTATAAACGCATGAAGAAGCTCCATGTTGATGGATCTTTAGACTCACTCGTTTTTGAAAAGTTTGAGACATGCGAACCATGTCTATTGGTGTATACGCATGAAGAAACTCCATGCAGATGGATCGTTTGGACTCACTTGATTTTGAATCACTTGAGATATGCAAAACATACCACATGGGCAAGATGACTGAAAAGCCTCGGTTTTAGTAAGATGGAACAAGGTAGCAACCTGTTGGAAGTAACACATTTTGATGTGTGCAGTCCAATGAGTGCTGAGGCATGCAGTGAATATCGTTATGTTCTAAATCACAGATGATTCGAGTAGATGTTGAGTATATTTACTTGATGAAACACAAAGTCTGAATTATTGAATGGTTCAAGTAATTTCAGAGTGAAGTTAAAGATCTGTGTGACAAGAGGATAGAATGTCTATGATATGATCATAGAGATGAATATCTGAGCTACGAGTTTTGGCACACAATTAAGACATTGTGGAAATTGTTTCACAATTAATACCGCCTGGAACACCATAGTGTGATGGTGTGTCCAAACATCATAGTAGCACCCTATTGGATATGGTGCGTACCTTGATGTCTCTTATCGAATTATCACTATCGTTCATGGGTTAGGCATTAGAGACAACCGCACTCACTTTAATAGGGTACCACGTAATTCCGTTGAGACGACACCGTTTGGAGAAACCTAAGTTGTCATTTCCTAAAAGTTTGGGGCTGCGACGCTTATGTGAAAAAGTTTCAGGTTGATAAGCTCGAACCCAAAGCGGATAAAATGCATCTTCATAGGACACCCAAAACAGTTGGGTATACCTCCTAATTCAGATCCGAAAGCAATAGGGATTGTTTCTTAAACCGGGTCCTTTCTCGAGGAAAAGTTTGTCTCGAAAAGTTGAGTGGGAGGATGGTGGAGACTTGATATGGTTATTGAACCATTACTACAACTAGTGTGTAGCAGGGCACAGGAAGTTGTTCCTATGGCACCTACACCAATTGAAGTAGAAGCTTATGATAGTGATCATGAAACTTCGGATCAAGTCACTACCGTACCTCGTAGGGTGACAAGGATGTGTACTGCTTCAGAGTGGTACAGTAATCCTATCTTGAAGGTCATGTTGCTAGACAACAATGAACCTACGAGCTATGGAGAAGCGATGGTGGGCCCAAATTCCGACAAATGGTTAGAAGCCATGAAATTCGAGATAGGATCCATGTATCAGAACAAAGCATGGACTTTGGTGGACATGCCCAATGATCGGCAAGCCATTGAGATAAATGGATCTTTAAGAAGAAGACGGACGTGGACGGTAATGTCACCGTCTATGAAGCTCGACTTGTGGCGAAGAGTTTTTCACAAGTTCAAGGAGTTGACTACGATGAGATTTTCTCATCCGTAGCGATGCTTAAGTCTGTCGGAATCATGTTAGCATTAGCTGCATTTATGAAATCTGGCAGATGGATGTCAAAACGAGTTTCCTTACCAGTTTTCGTAAGGAAAGGTTGTATGTGATACAGTCAGAAAGGTTTTGTCAATCCTAAGGATGCTAAAGCTATGCTAGCTCCAGCGATCCTTCTAAGGACTGGAGTAAGCATCTCGGAGTTGGAATGTACGCTTTGATGAGATGATCAAAGATTTTGGATTTATACAAAGTTTATGAGAAACTTGTATTTCCAAAGAAGTGAGTGGGAGCACTATAGAATTTCTGATAAGTATATGTTGTAAACATATTGTTGATCAGAAATGATGTAGAATTTCTAGAAAGCATATAGGGTTATTTGAAAAGTGCTTTTCAATAAGAAACCTAGATCAAGCTACTTGAACATTGAGCATCAAAATCTATGAGGATGGATCAAAATGCTTAATAATACCTTCAAATGAGCATATACCTTGACATGATCTTGAAGGTGTCCAAGATGGATCAGTCAAAGAAGGAGTTCTTGCTTGAGATGTAAGGTATGAAGTTAAGACTTAAAGCTCGACCACGACGGAAAAGAGAGAAAGGACGAAGGTCATCCCCTATGCTTCAGACATAGGCTCTATAGTATGCTATGCTGTGTACCGCACCGGAAGTGTGCCTTGCCATGAGTCAGTCAAGGGGTACAAGAATGATCCAGGAACGGATCATTGGACAGCGGTCAAAATTGTCCTCGGAGTAAATAAGGATAGGTTTCTCGATTATGGAGGTGATAAAGAGTTCGGCGTAAAGGGTTACGTCGATGCAAGCTTTAACACCTATCCGAATGACTCTGAGTAGCAAACCGGATATGTATAGTGGAGCAACCATTTGGAATAGCTCCAAGTGGAGCGCGGAAGAAGCATTTACAATATGACATAGAGAATTGCGAAGTACATACGGATCTGAATGTTGCAGATCCGTTGACTAAAACCTCTGTCACAAGCAAAACATGATCAAACCCCAGACCACATTGAGACTTAATCACATGGTGATGTGAACTAGTTTAGACACTAGTAAACTCTTTGGATGTTGGTCACATGGCGATGTGACCTATCTGTTTTAATCACATGGCGATGTGAACTAGATTATTGACTCTAGTGCAAGTGGGAGACTGTTGGAAATATGCCCTAGAGGCAATGATAAATTAGTTATTATTATTATATTTCCATGTTCATGATAATCGTTTATTACCCATGCTATAATTGTATTGATAGGAAACTCAGATACATGTGTGGGTACATAGACAACGCCATGTCCCTAGTAAGCCTCTAGTTGACTAGCTCGTTGATCAACAGATGGTTACGGTTTCCTAACCATGGACATTGGATGTCGTTGATAACGGGATCACACCATTAGGAGAATGATGTGATGGACAAGACCCAATCCTAAGCCTAGCACAAAGATCGTAGTTCGTATGCTAAAGCTTTTCTAATGTCAAGTATCTTTTCCTTAGACCATGAGATTGTGCAACTCCCGGATACCGTAGGAATGCTTTGGGTGTACCAAACGTCACAACATAACTAGGTGGCTATAAAGGTGCACTACAGGTATCTCCGAAAGTGTCTGTTTGGTTGGCACGAATCGAGACTGGGATTTGTCACTCCGTGTAAACGGAGAGGTATCTCTGGGCCCACTTGGTAGGACATCATCATAATGTGCACAATGTGACCAAGGGGTTGATCACGGGATGATGTGTTACGGAACGAGTTAAGAGACTTTCCGGTAACGATATTGAACTAGGTATCGGCATACCGACGATCGAAACTCGGGCAAGTACAATACCGTTAGACAAAGGGAATTGTATACCGGATCGATTGAGTCCTTGACATCGTGGTTCATCCGATGAGATCATCATGGAACATGTGGGAGCCAACATGGGTATCCAGATCCCGCTGTTGGTTATTGACCGGAGAACGTCTCGGTCATGTCTGCATGATTCCCGAACCCGTAGGGTCTACACACTTAAGGTTCGATGACGCTAGGGTTATAAAGGAAGTTTGTATGTGGTTACCGAATGTTGTTTGGAGTCCCGGATGAGATCCCAGACGTCATGAGGAGTTTCGAAATGGTCCGGAGGTAAAGATTTATATATGGGAAGTCCTGTTTTGGTCACCGGAAAAGATTCGGGTTTTATCGGTAACGTACCGGGACCACCGGGAGGGTCCCGGGGGTCCACCAAGTGGGGCCACCGGCCCCGGAGGCTTGCATGGGCCTAGAGTGGAAAGGGACCAGCCCCAGAGTGGGCTGGTGTGCCTCCCACCCTTGCCCAAGGCGCAGCTAGGAGGGGAGAGGGGAAACCCTAGGCGCAGATGGGCCTATAGGCCCACCCTAGGGCGCGCCCCCTCTCTCCCCCTCTTGGCCGCCCCCTCCAAGTCCCATCTAGGGCTGGCCGCCACCCCCTAGGGGTGGAAACCTAGGTGGGGGCGCAGCCCCCTCTCCCCCTATATATAGTGGAGGCATTGGAGCAGCCCAACACATGAGTTTCTTCTCCTGTTGGCGCAGCCCTACCTCTCTTTCTCCTCATATCTCGCGGTGCTTGGCGAAGCCCTGCTGGACTACCACGCTCCTCCATCACCACCACGCCGTTGTGCTGCTGCTGGATGGAGTCTTCCTCAACCTCTCCCTCTCTCCTTGCTGGATCAAGGCTTGGGAGACGTCACCGGGCTGTACGTGTGTTGAACGCGGAGGTGCCGTCCGTTCGGCACTAGGATCTCCAGTGATTTGGATCACGACGAGTACGACTCCTTCAACCCCGTTCTCTTGAACGCTTCCGCTTAGCGATCTACAAGGGTATGTAGATGCACTCTCCTTCCCTTCGTTGCTTGTTTCTCCATAGATAGATCTTGGTGACACGTAGGAAAATTTTGAATTTCTGCTACGTTCCCCAACACCTTCTAGACTCAACAAGGGCCAAACTACACGATCAATCAAGGGGGCTCCTAAGGTCGGTCAAGGCTCTGATACCAACTTGTCATGCCCAATATGCGACCCTATCCAAAAGGAACTTGAAGGTCCCACCAAGGATAGACCCGCATATTGAAACACTTTTGCAAGGTGGATATCATTACATCAACATTACATAATAGATGGGGATACATACAAAAGGCATACAATTCCACACGAATACAACATCATCTTACATAAGAGCACCATCCGACTACGGATGAAACACAAACAGAAACTCAAACAACATCCACCCTGCTAGCCTAGGCTGCCGACCTGGAACCTATCCCCTGATCGAAGAAGAAGCAGAAGAAGAACTCAAGACAAGCAAACATCGCTCTCGCGTCATGATCATCACATTCCCTGTACCTGCAACTGATGTTGTAGTAATCTGTGAGCCACGAGGACTCAGCAATCCCATTACCATGGGTATCAAGACTAGCAAAGCTTAAAGGGGAAAGGAAGGGGTAAAGTGGTGAGGTTGCAGCAGCGACTAAGCATATATGGTGGCTAACATACGCAAATAAGAGCGAGAAGAGAACAAATGGAACGGTCGTGAAACTAGCAATGATCAAGAAGTGATCCTGAACTCCTACTTACGTCAAACATAACCCAAAAACCGTGTTCACTTCTCGGACTCCGCCGAGAGGAGACCATCACGGCTACACACGCGGTTGATGCGTTTTAATTCGGATCTGGTGTCAAGTTATCTACAACCGGACATTAACAAATTCCCATCTGCCTATAACCGCGGGCACGGCTTTCGAAAGTTTATACCCTGCAGGGGTGTCCCAACTTAGCCCATGATAAGCTCTCGCGATCAACGAAGGATATACCTTCTCCCAGGAAGACCCGATCAGGCTTGGAATCCCGGTTTACAAGACATTTCGACAATGGTAAAACAAGACCAGCAAAGCCGCCCGATGCACCGACAATCCCAATAGGAGCTGCACATATCTCGTTCTCAGGGCAACACCGGATAAGTCAAGCTACGAGTAAAACCAGACCTCAAGTTTCCCCGAGGGGGCTCCGCAGGCTGCTCGGTTCGGACCAACACTTAGACAAGCACGGGCCAGGGGGGGCTAAAATAAAGATGACCCTTGGGTTAATTACTCCCAAGGGAAATATAGGAGGTGGTGAGGCAAATGGTAAAACCAATGTTGGGCCTTGCTGGAGGAGTTTTATTCAAAGCGAACTGTCAAGGGGGTCCCATAAATCACCCAACTGTGTAAGCAACGCAAAATCCGGGAACATAACACCGGTATGACGGAAACTAGGGCGGCAAGAGTGGAACAAAACACCAGGCATAACGCCGAGTCTTCCACCCTTTACCAAGTATATAGATGCATTAATTAAATAAGAGATATTGTGATATCCCAACAAAATCCTGTCCACCATGGAGCAATCTTCAACTTCACCTGAAACTAACAACGCTATAAGAGGGGCTGAGCAAAAGTGGTAACATAGCCAAGCAATGGTTTGCTAGGAAGGGTGTCAAAGGTTAGAGGTTCATGGAAATTTGGGAGGCTTGAGGAACAAAAGATAGGTAACGCAGCATAGCGATAGAACGAAGTAGCTAGCATAGCAATGATAGTAGTGAGATTCAGGGTAGCGGTCATCTTGCCTGAAATCCCGCTAGGAAGAAGAACGAGTCCATGAAGAAGATGAAGCCACGAAGATGAACCAAGCGTAGACGAACGAATCCTCGCGATCGCAACGAAACGGGAACTATCGAGAAGAAGCACACAACATAGTAAACACAACATAGTAAACACACCACACATAGACAAGACATGATGCACATACAAGCATGGTGCATGACAAGACTACCTGAAGCTACTCATGGCAAGAGATGATGCATACAAGAGCAACACATCAAGGCAAGTTTAAATGAGGCCGGAAACAACATATAACAACTCCGGTAAGTCCTCATATGCAAAATTTCGAAATTGGTCCAGATCTGAATAAACCTTATGTTCAAGTTGTTAAACAGCAAGTTAAGATACACCAAGATGGTCTCCACGAGATTCTAGTCAATTTACATATAAAGTTCATTTAATTCGGAGCTACGACCTAGAAGATATGAGCAAAACAAGTTAACCATGGCATTGATGCAAAATGCATTCAAACATCAAGAGAACACACTCAAAACATGGATGCAACAAGTTAATATGAAACTACACGCAATTCAAAGCAAGTTTCATATAGAGCACACTCAAAACGGAGCAACGGTTCAACACACACTTTAAACATGATATAACAACAATCTGTCCAAAACAGCAACTAGGCATATTGCACGCACCAAACCTACATGCTACTGTGCCACAATATAAAAACAAATTGCATGGGCATGATGTACAAGTAAAGCATTACAAAACATGAACACTGAGCTATCTCCAGAAATCAATAGAACGTGCTCAAACACACATGGCAAGATTGCAAATAATAACAGTTTCAGAATTTGGAGAAATAACATCAGGTTGCAATGTTTAGAGCTATCAAACAACATGTTACAAGAACTTATCATGGAAAACAAAGGCATGGAATGAATCTACTAAATGCATAGATCAAAAGTCCCTTACTGACCATGAGCCAAAAAGGATCAGAAGATATGATGGCACCCATGTAAACATGGCAAGTTATATGACAGATTCCAACATGGCAGGAACAACGATAAGTAGGCATGTAGATGAGCTTGTACCACTCACCACAAAGCAATACATGGCATGTCAAGGCAACCAACAGTAAGAAGGCATGTTTATGAAGCTAAGCATGGCAAGAGCAAGTTCATAGGGTGCATGGATCACTAACAACAATCATGGCAACAACTGAACTTAATGTTAACACGCTGATAGAAACATTATTTACCAACTTTGGAGCAAGATTACAACAATCTACAGCAAGCTATAAATGCAACCAGGGGCATGGATGGATAGAGCATGGCATGTATAACAAAACATCCTTAGTGAACATCTCCAGATTATGCATAGAATGACTTGTAGCAGCAGGTTTACATAGCATCACAAAATAACAGATTCAGCCTACCAAAACAGTAACAGCAAGTACCCTACTTAACAAGCTTGATTCACTCACCACAAATCATTGCATGACAATATAAGCATAACATCAGCAAGAAGACATGTTTATGAAACTAACCAAGGCAAGAACAAGTTCATAGCATGCAAGGATCAACTACAACAACCTTGGCAAAATTGAATAACATGTAAATAATCTGCCAGCAAACATTTTATAGCAAAAGTAGAGCAAGAAAGTGACATGCTAGACTACTCCATAATTTCAAACAGGGGCATGAATGGATAGAGCATAACCATATGTTCAAAACATCCTTACTGAAGTAACTCAAAATATGCTTGGATCTCTCTGTAGCATCAAGTTTACATGGCATAAAAATAATAGCAGAACAGGGACTGAAATCAGCAACATCACGAAGCCTAGTTGGCATGCTTGTTCTAGTCACCACATTGATCACAAAAATAGATGGCATACACCCCTGTAAATATGGCATGATGTAGTTCAAAACACATGTAGACATCAACCTCATAGGATGCAAACATCAAACATGGCAAAAATGACAAATGAACATGTTTTGTTAATAGACAGCAGACAACATCATATAGCACTCTTGCAACAATGATTCGGGCATCAAGATATACACAAGCAAATGACATCAAACCTGGCTCTGATACCAACTTGTCACGCCCAATATGCGATACTATCCTAAAGACACTCGAAGGTCCCACCAAGGATAGTACCGATATTGAAACGCTTTTGCAAGGTGGATATCATTACATCAACATTACATAATAGATGGGGATACATACATAAGGCATACAATGCCACTCGAATACAACATCACAATACATAAGATCAACATCCGACTACGAATGAAACACAAACAGAAACTCAAATGACATCCACCCTGCTAGCCAGGCTGCCGACCTAGAACCTATCCTCTGATCGAAGAAGCAGAAGAAGAACTCCAAAACAAGCAAACATCGCTCTCGCGTCAAGATCATCGCATAACCTTTACCTGCAACTGTTGTTGTAGTAATCTGTGAGCCACGAGGACTCAGCAATCCCATTACCATGGGTATCAAGACTAGCAAAGCTTAAAGGGAAAGGAAGGGGTAAAGTGGTGAGGCTGCAGCAGCGACTAAGCATATATGGTGGCTAACATACGCAAATAAGAGCGAGAAGAGAGCAAATGGAACGGTCGTGAAACTAGCAATGATCAAGAAGTGATCCTGAACTCCTACTTACGTCAAACATAACCCAAAAACCGTGTTCACTTCCCAGACTCTGCCGAAAAGAGACCATCACGGCTACACACGCGGTTGATGCATTTTAATTTGGATCTGGTGTCAAGTTATCTACAACCGGATATTAACAAATTCCCATCTGCCCATAACCGCGGGCACGGCTTTCGAAAGTTTAAACCCTGCAGGGGTGTCCCAACTTAGCCCATGATAAGCTCTCGTGATCAACGAAGGATATACCTTCTCCCAGGAAGACCCGATCAGACTCGGAATCCCGGTTTACAAGACATTCCGACAATGATAAAACAAGACCAGCAAAGCCGCCCGATGCACCGACAATCCCGATAGGAGCTGCACATATCTCGTTCTCAGGGCAACACCGGATAAGTCAAGCTACGAGTAAAACCAGACCTCGAGTTTCCCCGAGGGGGCCCCGCAGGCTGCTCGGTTCGGACCAACACTTAGACAAGCACTGGCCCGAGGGGGCTAAAATAAAGATGACCCTTGGGTTTATTACTCCCAAGGGAAATATAGATGGTGGTGAGGCAAATGGAAAAACCAAGGTTGGGCCTTGCTGGAGGAATTTTTTCAAAGCGAACTGTCAAGGGGGTCCCATAAATCTCCCAACCGCGTAAGGAATGCAAAATCCGGCAACATAACACCGGTATCATGGAAACTAGGGCGGCAAGAGTGGAACAAAACACCAGGCATAAGGTCGAGTCTTCCACCCTTTACCAAGTATATAGATGCATTAATAATATAAGAGATATTGTGATATCCCAACCAAAATCCTGTCCACCATGGAGCAATCTTCAACTTCACCTGCAACTAACAATGCTATAAGAGGGCTAAGCAAAGCGGTAACATAGTCAAGCAACGGTTTGCTAGGAAGGGTGTCAAAGGTTAGAAGTTCATGGTAATTTGGGAGGCTTGAAGAGCAACAGATAGGTAACGCAGCATAGCGATAGAACGAAGCAACTAGCATAGCAATGATAGTAGTGAGATCCAGGGTAGAGGTCATCTTGCCTGAAATCCCGCTAGGAAGAAGAACGAGTCCATGAAGAAACGAACGGATGAAGCGACGAAGATGAACCAAGCGTAGACGAACGAATCCTCACGATCGCAACGAAACGGGAACTATCGAGAAGAAGCACACGACATGGTAAACACACCACACATGAACATGACATGATGCACAACAAGCATGATGCATGACAAAACTAGATGAGGCTACTCATGGCAAGAGATGATGCATACAAGAGCAACACATCAAGGCAAGTTTAAATGAGGCCGGGAACAACATATAATAATTCTGGTAAGTCCTCATATGCAAATTTCGAAGTTGGTCCAGATCGGAATAAACCTTATGTTCAAGTTGTTAAACAGCAAGTTAAGATGCACCAAGATGATCTACACGAGATTCTAGTCAAGTTACATATAAAGTTCATTTAATTCGGAGCTACGACCTAGAAGATATGAGCAAAACAAGTTAAACATGGCATTGATGCAAAATGCATACAAACATCAAGAAAACACCTCAAAATAAGGATGCAACATGATAATATGAAGCTACATGCAATTCTAAGCAAGTTTCATATAGAGCACACTCAAAACGGAGCAACGGTTCAACACATACACTCTATACAAGTCATAACAACAATCTGTCCATAACAGCAACTAGGCATATTGAAAGCATCAAAACAATATGCTACAGGACCTCAACAAGAAAACAAAAGGCATGGGCATGATGTACAGGTAAAGCATAACAAAACATGAACACTGAGCTATCTCCAGAAATCACTAGAACATGCTCAAACACACATGGCAAGATTGCAAATAATAACAGTTCAGACTTTACGGAAAATAACATCAGGTTGCAATGTTTAGAGCTATCAAACAGCATGCTACAGGAACATATCGTGGCAAACAAAGGCATGGCATGAACCTACTAAATGCATAGATCAAATGTCCTTTACTGACCATGAGCCAAAAAGGATCAGAAGATATGATGGCACCCATGTAAACATGGCAAATTATATGACAGATCATACATGGGAGGAACAACCATTAGGCATGTTGGTGAGCTTGTACCACTCACCACAGAGCAATACATGGCATGGCAAGGCAACCAACAGTAAGAAGACATGTTTAAGAAGCTAAGCATGGCAAGAGAAAGTTCATAGGGTGTATGGATCACTAACAACAATCGTGGCAACAACCAAACTTAATGTTAACAGGCTGACAGCAACATTATTTAGCGACTTTGGAGCAAGATTACAACAAGCTACAGCAGGATATAAATGCAACCAGGGGCATGGATGGATAGAACATGACATGTATAACAAAACATCCTTAGTGAACATCTCCAGATTATGCATATAATGACTTATAGCAGCAGGTTTACATAGCATCACAAAATAACAGATTCAGTCTAGCAAAACAGTAACAGCAAGTACCCTACTTAACAAGCTCGATTCACTCACCCCAAGTAATTTCATGACAAGATAAGCATAGCATTATCAAGAAGACATGTTTATGAAACTAACCCAGGCAAGAACAAGTTTATAGCATGCAAGGATCAACTACAACAACCTTGGAAAAATTGAATAACATGTAAACAATCTGCCAGGAAACATTTTGTAGCAAAAGTAGAGCACGAAAATGACATGCTAGACTACTCCATAATTGCAAAAAGGGGCATGAATGGATAGAGAATAACCATATGTTCAAAACATCCTTACTGAAGTATCTCAAAATATGCTTGGATCTCTCTGTAGCATCAAGTTTACATGGCATAAAAATAACAGCAGAACAGGGACTAAAATCAGCAACATCACGAAGCCTAGTTTGCATGCTTGTTCTAGTCACCACATTGATCAAAAAAATACATGGCATACACCACTGTAAAGATGGCATGACATAGATCAAAACACATGTAGACATCAACCTCATAGGCTGCACACATCAAACATGGCAAAAATGACAAATGAGCATGTTATAACAGTTCCGGCGCGCTAGAGGAGGAGGGAGGCGGCGCTGCTGAGGTGGCGGCTCCGGATTGGCTGGAGTGAGGTGGAGGTGGCGGTGGACACGTCCGGTGGCGGAGTGGACACGTCCGGAGGCGCGGGGAGGCTTTGATCTAGGGTTTGCCCGAAAAATTCGGGGGAGGGGACTGATTTATAGGTAGAGGAAGCTAGGAGAGTCCAAATGAGGAGCGGTTTTCGCCCACACGATCGTGATCGAATGGCGGAGAGCATGGAGGGGCTTAAGATGGGTTTTGGGCCACTTTGGAGGGGTGTATGCCATGTATTTTTGTGATCAATGTGGTGACTAGAACAAGCATGCAAACTAGGCTTCGTGATGTTGCTGATTTCAGTCCCTGTTCTGCTATTATTTTTATGCCAGGTAAACTTGATGCTACAGAGAGATCCAAGCATATTTTGAGTTACTTCAGTAAGGATGTTTTGAACATATGGTTATGCTCTATCCATTCATGCCCCTGTTTGCAATTATGGAGTAGTCTAGCATGTCACTTTCTTGCTCTACTTTTGCTATAAAATGTTTCCTGGCAAATTATTTATATGTTATTCAGTTTTGCCAAGGTTGTTGTAGTTGATCCTTGCATGCTATGAACTTGTTCTTGCCTTGGTTAGTTTCATAAACATGTCTTCTTGCTGATGCTATGCTTATATTTTCATGCAATTACTTGTGGTGAGTGAATCGAGCTTGTTAAGTAGGGTACTTGCTGTTACTGTTTTGCTAGTCTGAATCTGTTATTTTGTGATGCTATGTAAACCTGCTGCTATAAGTCATTATATGCACAATCTGGAGATGTTCACTAAGGATGTTTTGTTATACATGTCATGCTCTATCCATCTATGCCCCTGGTTGCATTTATAGCCTGCTATAGCTTGTTGTAATCTTGCTCTAAAGTCGCAAAATAATGTTGCTGTCAGCCTGTTAACATTAAGTTCAGTTGTTGCCATGATTGTTGTTAGTGATCCATGCACCCTATGAACTTTCTCTTGCCATGCTTAGCTTCATAAACATGCCTTCTTACTGTTGGTTGCCTTGTCATGCTATGTATTGCTCTGTGGTGAGTGGTACAAGCTCATCTACATGCCTACTTATCGTTGTTCCTGCCATGTTGGAATCTGTCATATAACTTGTCATGTTTACATGGGTGCCATCATATCTTCTGATCCTTTTTGGCTCATGGTCAGTAAGGGACTTTTGATCTATGCATTGAGTAGATTAACGCCATGGCTTTGTTTGCCATGATAAGTTCCTGTAACATGTTGTTTGATAGCTCTAAACATTGCAACCTGATGTTATTTCTGCAAATTCTGAAACTGTTATTATTTGCAATCTTGCCATGTGTGTTTGAGCATGTTCTATTGATTTCTGGAGATAGATCATTGTTCATGTTTTGTATTGCTTTACCTTTACATCATGCCCATGCAATTTGTTTTTATATTGTGGCATTGTAGCATGTAGTTTTGGTGCTTGCAATATGCCTAGTTGCTGTTTTGGACAGATTGTTATATCATGTTTGAAGTGTATGTGTTGAACCGTTGCTCTGTTTTGAGTGTGCTCTATATGAAACTTGCTTAGAATTGCGTGTAGTTTCATATTACCTTGTTGCATCTATGTTTTGAGTGTGTTTGCTTGATGTTTGAATGCATTTTGCATCAATGTCATGGTTAACTTGTTTTGCTCATATCTTCTAGGCCGTAGCTCCGAATTAAATGAACTTTATATGTAACTTGACTAGAATCTCGTGTAGATCATCTTGGTGTATCTTAACTTGCTGTTTAACAAATTGAACATAAGGTTTATTCAGATCTGGACCAATTTCGAAATTTTGCATATGAGGACTTACCGGAGTTGTTATATGTTGTTTCCGGCCTCATTTAAACTTGCCTTGATGTGTTGCTCTTGTATGCATCATCTCTTGCCATGAGTAGCTTCATGTAGTCTTTTCATGCAGCATGCTTGTGTGTGCATCATGTCTTGTCTATGTGTGGTGTGTTTACTATGTTGTGTTTACTATGTTGTGTGCTTCTTCTCGATAGTTCCCGTTTCGTTCCGATCGCGAGGATTCGTTCGTCTACGCTTGGTTCGTCTTCGTGGCTTCATCTTCTTCATGGACTCGTTCTTCTTCCTAGTGGGATTTCAGGCAAGATGACTGCTACCCTAGATCTCACTATTATCATTGCTATGCTAGCTGCTTCGTTCTATCGCTATGTTGTGTTACCTATCTTTTGTTCCTCAAGCCTCCCAAATTGCCATGAACCTCTAACCTTTGACACCCTTCCTAGCAAACCATTGCTTGGCTATGTTACCGCTTTTGCTCAGCCCCTCTTATAGCGTTGTTAGTTGCAGGTGAAGTTGAAGATTGCTCCATGGTGGATAGAATTTTGTTGGGATATCACAATATCTCTTATTTAATTAATGCATCTATATACTTGGTAAAGGGTGGAAGACTCGGCCTTATGCCTGGTGTTTTGTTCCACTCTTGCCGCCCTAGTTTCCGTCATACCGGCGTTATGTTCCCGGATTTTGCGTTCCTTACGCGGTTGGGTGATTTATGGGACCCCCTTGACAGTTTGCTTTGAATAAAACTCCTCCAGCAAGGCCCAACATTGGTTTTACCATTTGCCTCACCACCTCCTATATTTCCCTTGGGAGTAATTAACCCAAGGGTCATCTTTATTTTAGCCCCCCGGGCCAGTGCTTGTCTAAGTGTTGGTCCGAACCGAGCAGCCTGCGGGGCCCCCTCGGGGAAACTCGAGGTCTGGTTTTACTCGTAGCTTGACTTATCCGGTGTTGCCCTGAGAACGAGATATGTGCAGCTCCTATCGGGATTGTTGGCGCATCGGGCGGCTTTGCTGGTCTTGTTTTACCATTGTCGAAATGTCTTGTAAACCGGGATTCCGAGCCTGATCGGGTCTTCCTGGGAGAAGGTATATCCTTCGTTGATCGCGAGAGCTTATCATGGGCTAAGTTGGGACACCCCTGCAGGGTATTGGCTTTCGAAAGCCGTGCCCGCGGTTATGGGCAGATGGGAATTTGTTAATGTCCGGTTGTAGATAACTTGACACCAGATCCGAATTAAAACGCATCAACCGCGTGTGTAGCCGTGATTTTCTCTTCTCGGCGGAGTCCAGGAAGTGAACACGGTTTTTGGGTTATGTTTGACGTAAGTAGGAGTTCAGGATCACTTCTTGATCATTGCTAGTTTCACGACCGTTCCATTTTCTCTCTTCTCGCTCTTATTTGCGTATGTTAGCCACCATATATGCTTAGTCGCTGCTGCAACCTCACCACTTTACCCCTTCCTTTCCCCTTTAAGCTTTGCTAGTCTTGATACCCATGGTAATGGGATTGCTGAGTCCTCGTGGCTCACAGATTACTACAACATTAGTTGCAGGTACAGGTAATGCGATGATCATGATGCAAGAGCGATGTTTGCTTGTCTTGAGTTCTTCTTCTGCTTCTTCTTCGATCAGGGGATAGGTTCCAGGTAGGCAGCCTAGGCTAGCAGGTTGGATGTTGTTTGAGTTTCTGTTTGTGTTTCATCCGTAGTCGGATGGTGCTCTTATGTAAGATGATGTTGTATTCATGTGGAATTGTATGCCTTTTGTATGTACCCCCATCTATTATGTAATGTTGATGTAATGATATCCACCTCGCAAAAGTGTTTCAATATGCGGGTCTATCCTTGGTGGGACCTTCGAGTTCCTTTTGGATAGGGTCGCATATTGGGCGTGACACATTCCAAGGCTATTTTCCGTCTCCCATGCACTGTGATGGTGCCCTTATGACCCGACATCTTGAGTTACAGATAAACATAACACGACCGTGCCATGAACTTGGCATCAGCCGGCCGTCCAAACAGGGCATAATACGGGTTCTTGATTTTGACCACCTCAAAGGTTAACTTCTCAGCCCTAGAATCATACTCATCTCCAAAGGCCACTTCCAGTTCAATTTTACCCACTGGGTATGCCAACTTACCAGGGACCACTCCATGAAAAACAGTGTTGAAAGTCTTGAGGTTTTTGTTTGTCAAACCCATGCGACGAAAAGTCTCATAATAGAGGATGTTGATGCTACTACCTCCATCCATGAGCACCTTAGTGAATTTATATCCGCCAAACTGAGGTGCCACAACCAAGGCCAAGTGACCCGTATTATCAACCCGGGGAGGGTGATCCTCCCTTCTCCATAGATTAGGCTGCTTAGACCATCTCAAATAACGAGGAACTGCCGGCTCAACAGCGTTCACAGCCCTCTTATGAATCTTCTGGTCCCGTTTGCACAAACTGGTGGTAAACACATGATATTGTCCACTATTCAGCTGCTTTGGATGACTCTGGTATCCACCCTGCTGCTGCTGCTGACCTCCCTGGCTAGATTGCTGATTATAACCACCTTGATTACCTTGAGAGCTTTGAAAAATGGAATTTGAACCGTCGCCTGGGCCATGAAAACCGCCGCCACCTGAGCCGCCACCCTGCCCATGATTACCGTCGAACATGTTGGAATTCTTGAAAGCCTTCATGATCGTACAGTCCATCCATAAGTGAGTGTCCGGCTTCTGCGGATTGTCGTGCCTTGGGCAGGGCTCATTCAGTAACTGCTCAAGTGTGGGGTTTGACCCGCCAGACCGAGGAGGTGGTTTCCCCTTGCGTTGCTGATTGTTGCCCTGCGCATTGGTGTTAGACACAAACTCCAAGCTACCATCAGCCTTACGTATATTATTACCTCCTTGATTTGTCGGGTTATGCAGAGGACCCTTGGCGTTGCCATTCTTTTTTCCCTTCCCTGCCTTCTCGTCATCAGACTCGGGATCCTTGGTACTATCAGAATCGGCATACTTGACTAGAGCCGCCATCAGATGGCCCATGTCATTACAATCGCGCTTGAGCCGCCCTAGCTTCATCTCCAGAGGCGTAAAATGACAATTTTTCTCCAACATTAAGACTGCAGAGCCGGCATCCATCTTATCACACGAATGTATTATGGCCTTGACCCGGCGCACCCAATGGGTCGTGGACTCACCCTCCTCTTGCTTGCAATTAGTCAAATCCACAATTGACACAGGTTGCTTGCATGTATCTTTGAAGTTCTGAATGAAGCGGGCTTTTAACTCTGCCCATGAACCGATGGAATTAGGCAGTAGGCCCTTCAACCAAGCGCAGGCAGTCCCATCCAACATCATGGTGAAGTACTTGGTCATCGCGGCGTCACTGACCTCCAATAACTCCATAGCCATCTCGTAGCTTTCAATCCATGCCCCGGGCTGTAAGTCGGCCGTATAATTAGGAACCTTTCTAGGTCCTTTGAAATCCTTGGGCAAACGATCGTTGCAGAGCCGACACCAGATAGGGGACACCTCCGGTCCTGGTGGTCGCGCCCGCCTCAATAGAAGTCATCGGATAAACTGGAAAAGGCTGGTAAGCCGCCAGCTGGGCCACCTGCTCAGCTGCCTGCTGAGCCACCCGCTCAGCCTCTTGACATATCCTGCCCTGATCCACAAGGTTAAGAGCTCCATCACGCGCCAGGTCATGCCCGCACGGCTGGTCACGGCGTCGGGCGTTGCTTGAAACGGCCGCTAAATCCATATGCCTGATATAACTCGAGCTCCGGCTTGGACGAGGGGTTGAATGAATCATGTCCCGGCTATACGAATACGCCTCATGTCGTGGTTCTAAGTCTGACAGTAGTGTAGGGGGGTAGGTATGGAGAGGCAAGATCCTAGCTATGGAGTAGTTGTATACACAAGGGGTTTACGAGTTCAGGCCCTTCTCGGAGGAAGTAACAGCCCTACGTCTCGGAGCCCGGAGGCGGTCGACTGGTATTATGTGTGTATGAGTTACAGGGATGCAAACCCTTTACACTAAAGAGGGGGTGGCTTATATAGAGTCCGCCAGACCCCTCCGGCCCTCAGTTATGCAAGGTTTAAGATACATTAAGATCGGGCGTTACTGGTAACACTACAAATTAAGTGCTATGATGACCATAAAAGCTACTTAATGACCGACCGTTTGCATGCAGAGTGACTTTAGGTCTCCTAGCTGTCGAGTGGATGGCTTCATGGTCGAGTGTCTTTGAGTCCGTCGAGTGGAACGTTTCCGGGTCGATTGAAAGGTGATTTCTTCTAGAGATGTCCTTGGGGAGGGTACCTTGGACAGGTCCATGACCCTACCCTGGGTACATAGCTTCATCATTAGCCTCCGAATGGATCGAGGTTTGAGTGGGGAAGGAGTTGAACACACTTCCGACCCATTTTCATGCTATGCGTATGTCTTGTTCTGGATCAATGAACTTTAGCTGACGGCACCAACTTCTTTTTCAGTCACCTTTATCCATTCTTTGTATCTGTCGAGTGAATTTTTTTACTTAGAGAACTCCGAACGACAGAGCGGAGGAGATCTTTCGTCTGACGAGTTGTTCTGCAGCTCGCGGATTTAGCGAGATTCGCATTTCGGGAAGCGCGCGGGGCGGAGGAGGCCGCAGTAATCGAATGGGATAAGGCAGGGACGCCTCGATCTTCGTGCCACCTTTTTCGCCACGTATCGCGCGCGCGACTGTTGCGGGATTTGACAGGATCTCCCGGGCCTACAAGTCAGTCACTCGGAAGTAACCTCATATAAGGCGCCGGACGGGGATTTTTGAACAGTGTGTTCTCATTTCCTCCTCTCTTCCCCAGACTTATCCGCCGCGTTCGCTTACGTCTTAGTGCAGCTGCCCCGTGCGCATCTCGCCGGCGATGATGGTGAAAGAGAAGACGGCAGCCCTGGAGCGGGCGAAGAAAGCGACGGCGAAGGCGAAGGGAAGAGCGACCAGTCGAGGCGGATCTTCATCGAGGGCTGGCCTGCCGCAGGGCTGGATCCCGGGCGACTGGATCTGCTCGACGATTTGTCAAGAAGATCTTGACGACCTGGCCGATGGAGGACTGATCCCCCATGGATCGGCGTGGCTCCCGGGGAAGGAGTCTGAGACGCGGCCTCAGGAGGGTGAGTGCGTTCTCTTGGCCACCCATGTCGACCGGGGGTTTTCTTTGCCGCCTCACCCTTTCTTTAGGGGATTTCTGAATTTCTTTGGGGCGCAACTCCACCACTTCACACCCAACACCATCGTGTACCTCGCTGCTTTCATGTCTTTGTGCGAGAATTTCTTGGGTTGTCGGCCTCATTGGGGTCTTTTCAAGCACATTTTCACCTGTCGCTCCCAGACGGTGAAAAAGGCCAATCCAAGTGACGAGAGAACACAAGTGATTCAGATGTGTGTGGGTCTTGGGGTTCAAATGAGGGGAAAAACTTCTTTTCCGACCATGATTCTACCCGACTCGGTCCGTGGATGACAGTTGACCTGGTTCTACTGCAAAGACCAGCCGACGCCAGGGCAGTCGACCAGACACCCTCCTTTTTCCATGGATCGAGTGAGGAAACCTTCCTCTTTGAAGGTGATCCCAGAAGAGAACATGCAGGTTAAGGTGTTGGTCGAACGTGTTGTCCAGCTTATCCGTGACGGGGTGATCGGCATGGACCTCTTGGAGGTTTTCCTCCGACGATGCATCCAGCCGCTTCAAGCTCGAGACCATCCAATGTGGTTGTATTCTGGCACTGAGGACACCACTCGGATCCACCCGAAGGAGGTCGAGGATGCTACGCTGGAGAGGTGGTTGGCGAGCATCACAGGGAACAAAGACAACCCCCGAGGAGCCAGGAGGATTCCTCCACTCGACCAATCGTATGAAGTGGATAAGGTCCGACTCTGCATCTCTGACTGTGGCCTTGCTTTCATCATTCTATTTGCTTGAAATCAATCGACTGACTTTTGTCTTGTTTGTTGTCTTCTAGGCCACTACTGAGATGTACTCGATGCCCAACGGGGCGCAAGAACAGGCTGAGGAGGGAGAGGCGAGTGGAGGTGAAACTGAGGAGGAGTGGCAATCTGATGGTGAGGGGTAAGAGGATGACGACGGCTCAAGTGAAGAGGAGGAGGAGGAAGTCGACCCTCCTCGCACGGAAAGGCAATCCAAACTCACCCACGACCCCGCGAGCGAGCATGGCAAAGAGACTGCGCCTGTTGGGCAATCGTCAAAGCGCCCTCGGGCAGCTTGTCCGGCGCTGATTGAGAAAGCGCTGAAGCATCCACGAGCGGCGCCATCAAAGCCGCCGAAGGCCTTGCCCAAGATGAGAATGGCCATTCCCACTATCTCCGGGTAACATCAGAACTTGTATTTTCTTGTTTAGCACGGACGAACTCTTGGTCGACTCATCTACTAACCGACTGGTTTCTGAAATCTGTAGTGCTGCTACCTCTGAGACCTCCGCCAAGAACGAAGACCAGGAAATGGAAGACGCTGCCACCTCCAACCTTGGTACGCTCTCTGTAGTTTTACTTTTGGTATATTGGAGTTTTGATTTTAACTTTGGATTTTTCCTGTAGTTCCTCCTCATGTCATCGATCTCCCTGATGATGACGACAAGGCGCCACTGAGGTCGAGGAGGAATAGAAAGGCATCGGCTGGCAAGACTACGCAGACTGCATCAGGGCCTGAGACATTGGTTCCAGAGGGTGGCAATATCACTCGAAACTCCGTGTCCTTTGCTGTGCCGCTGACGAGTGCCCGGCCTTCGTTGTCGACTGTTAACCCGCCCTCCCTTTTTTCCACACACCACATCCCAGAGGACCAAGCGGGTGCTGCTAAGGAGGCTATACGCCAGGCGGGGATCATGATGGAGCAGGTGAAGGCAATCCGGGAAGCCAGCCAAGCGGCCTATGATGCTAGCTCAGCCCTTCAGAGAAACGTCCAGGTTAGTTGGTCACCGCTTGTTCTGTTAGGATATGCTATCTGAAGACTTTCTTTCCGAAGATCTTTGTATCTGTACACCCACTGGGTATGTCGATTGAATTTTTGGATTGGTGGGGGCACGCTGAGTGCACCCATTGGGTGTAGTCCCCGAGAATATGGTGGACTGCTGGCAGTCGACTGTAGTCTTCGTATTTTAAATTTCTTCACTCTAACTTCTTCACTCGGTCTGGTCGGACCATGTCGAATGGAATCTTGGAACCGGTGGCGGCACGCTGAGTGCACCCACTGGGTGTAGTCCCCAAGACTATGGTGGACTGCTGGCAGTCGACTGTAGTCTGAAGAACCTGTTTTTTTTGTAGATCATGATGAGACCAAGGCTGACTGCTGGTAGTTAGCTATAGAGCTATAGTTTTAGGACCATAACCTCTTTGTCTCTTTTCGGCCGACTGATCAGACCAAGTCGGTAGAACCAGTGGGGGCACGCTGAGTGCACCCACTGGGTGTAGTCCCCGAGACTACTATTGAATATTTTGATTCGACTGTAGTCTTAGAAATGTTACGGTTTTTCTCTTAGTCACTCGGAAGCAACCTCTCTTTGATGTCTGTCGACTGACTCTTCGCAAAAATCTTGCGAGCTTGTGGCTCTCTATACTGAGTTGGAAAACAAACATATCCAGCTCGACCTTGACTTGAAGCTTGTTTAGGAGAACTTTCAGAAGGCGAAGGACGAAGCAAAAGGTATGATTGGTGAGAACTTGACAACTGTCTTTATCTTTCTGCCCATTCCTGATTCTGATCTCATTGTCATTTTGCAGATAAAATGAAGGACGCTCTGAAGAAGAAGGACCACGACCTTGCCGAGGCGCAGAAGGCGGCTTTGGACAAAACGAAGCTTGCGGAAGAAGAACTGGCTTCAGTCGGTAAACTTGAAGAGGAGAACACCAATCTGAAAGCTGCTCTCGACGCGGCCAACAAGGAAGTCAGCCGTCTGAAGAATGATAAGATAGCTCTGAATGACAAGGCTGGTGAACTGGTGGGGAAGAAGAACAATCTGGAGGCTTATCTGGGAGGGCTCGCCAAGAAGTTATTCATCATGCTTGAGGGTAATCTCTCCTACCCGACTGACTTGTAATCATCGACTTATCGTAGAACTGCTGGTTTATCTTTGAGTTGTGTTTACAGAATTCTGCCAAAACTTAGAGGAGGAGACCAGTCGAGTGGAGACAGGCTTGGACCCCATTAACTCTCTAGTGAACGACGAAGCTGCTATGAACTTGCTTCGACTGGAGTCTCGTGTTGCTGGTGTGGTTGACTACCTTGCTCGACTGAAGGTTGCGGCATCGCAAATCGACACGACACTCTAGTCGGGAGAGATGCTTCAAAATGACCTCGAGTCTCTAATGACTCGACTGAATGAAGTTCCAGGTCGAGTGCAAGAATGGAAGAAGTCTTCTGCCAGGTGCGGTGCTGATGTTGCTCTGTCCCTGGTCCGTGTTCACTACAAGAATGCGCAAGAGGACAAGTTGGAGTCCCTCAAAGTGGCCAATACCAAGAAGCATGACTTCCAATCTTTCATGGAGATCTTCATTGCTGTTACCACTCGGATTGTTGATGGAATCAACCTGGACCAGTTTGTCGCGCCTTCCAGTCCTCCACCCGAGGAGTAAGAAAAACTTCTATGCTTCGCCTTAAATTTGCCTCGGAATGCCGAGTGGTTTTGTAACCCATAAACTTTTACAGGCTTGATGCCTGAGCACTTCTGAATCCGTAGGATGTTATCAGAACTTGGCTTATCGTTGAATATGCTTGCATTTTCCTTCGAGCGAACTTTGTTCTTCACTCGAAATATACTTTAGTGCTTGTGACGCAGCTCTGAGGTGGAAAATCCAGTCGACCTTGCAGGTAGGGATGGAGCACAGATTGCAGTCGACCTGCGTCCTTGTAGATCGGGATGGAAAGCATGTTGTATTTGTGGCGTAGCTCCGAAGGAGAAGGCAGCAGTCGACCTGCACCTCATCGTCCCTGCAGAGCGCACGTTGTATTTGTGGCGTAGCTCCAAAGGAGAAGGTGGCAGTCGACCTGCACCTCGTCGTTATTGCAGAGCACATGTTGTATTTGTGGCATAGCTCCGAAGGAGAAGGCGGCAGTCGACCTGCACCTTGTCGTCCTTGCGGATCGGAATGGATTTCATACTTAGGCGAGTACTGGACTGTAGCTAAGCCCCCGAGTGGGAGGGTTGCTCTCCACTCGGTAGGATTTTCGAATACTTAGGCGAGTACTGGACTGCAGCTAAGCCCCTGAGTGGGAGGTTTGCTCTCCACTCGGTAGGATTTTCAAATACTTAGGCGAGTACTGGACTGCAGCTAAGCCCCGAGTGGGAGGTTTGCTCTCCCCTCGGCAGGATTTTCAAATACTCAGGCGAGTACTGGACTGCA
>NC_041385.1:776458736-776461209 GCF_002162155.2 Triticum dicoccoides
CCACTCAGTAGGATTTTCAAATACTTAGGCGAGTACTGGACTGCAGCTAAGCCCCCGAGTGGGAGTTTTGCTCTCCACTCAGCAGGATTTTCAAATTCTTAGGCGAGTACTGGACTGCAGCTAAGCCCCCGAGTGGGAGGTTTACTCTCCACTTGATAGGATTTTAAATACTTAGGCGAGTACTGGACTGCATCTAAGCCCCCGAGTGGGAGGTTTTCTCTCCACTCGGTAGGATTTTCAAATTCTTAGGCGAGTACTGGACTGCAGCTAAGCCCCCGTGTCGGTGTCAAAACCGGCGGATCTCAGGTAGGGGGTCCCGAACTGTGCGTCTAGGCGGATGGTAACAGGAGACAAGGGACACGATGTTTTTACCCAGGTTCGGGCCCTCTCGATGGAGGTAAAACCCTACTCCTGCTTGATTAATATTGATGATATGGATAGTACAAGAGTAGATCTACCACGAGATCAGAGAGGCTAAACCCTAGAAGCTAGCCTATGGTATGATTGTTGTTCGTCCTATGGACTAAAACCCTCCGGTTTATATAGACACCGGAGAGGGCTAGGGTTACACAGAGTCAGTTACAATGGGAGGAGATCTACATATCTGTATCGCCAAGCTTGCCTTCCACGCCAAGGAAAGTCCCATCTGGACACGGGACGAAGTCTTCAATCTTGTATCTTCATAGTCCAGGAGTCCGGCCAAAGGTTATAGTCCGGTCATCCGGACACCCCCTAATCCAGGACTCCCTCAGTAGCCCCTGAACCAGGCTTCAATGACAACGAGTCCGGCGCGTTGATTGTCTTCGGCATTTCAAGGCGGGTTCCTCCTCCGAATACTTCATAGAAGATTTTGAACACAAGGATAGTGTCCGGCTCTGCAAAACAAGTTCCACATACCACCGCAGAGAGAATAATATTTGTACAAATCTAATATGCTGACGTATTCTGCAGCGTGACATCACGACACGGCCAAGCCTTTATTCGAATCGTTTTACTGTCCCTCCTCAGCGCGTTTAGCGAGGCGGTTTCCTTGGCATATCTTGTCAAAGCAGAGATCGTGTCCCCTTATTCCGGGATTCTTATCAATACATGTGTGGGTAACCCAATCATGCCTGTTAGTATGTATTCTCAAACGAAGGCGAGTCCCAAACGGTCACAGGGAGGGCTCTTGGTATTCAACCTCTTTATAAAGAGACCAAGGCTCGACTCCTTTCTTTCAATCTCAATCAAATCCGCCTACCACCTTGAGTTCCAACACCCAAAGCTCCAGATTCAGGCGCTTCGGACCTCCGATGATGTCTGGCTCCGACCTTCAAGGCCGATGATGCCTTCCTCCGTTACGTAAGAAGACGTGCGAAAGCTAAGAGATGCCAGGTATCTAACCGGCGAAATCTCGCATAGGCTGCCTGCTCAAGGGCAGGTTATTCCCACTCCCAAGCCTGGTGAGAGCGTGGTGTTCGCGTCTCACTTCCTTCGGGGGCTAGGCTTACCGACGGACCCCTTCGTGAGGGGGCTCATGTTTTATTATGGGCTGGAATTTCACGACCTAGCTCCGGAGTCCATCCTCCATATCTCATTGTTCATTGTCGTGTGCGAGGCCTACCTCCGTATTACTCCTCACTTTGGATTGTGGCTTAATACCTTCAAAGTAGAGCCGAAGATGATCGAGGGGCAGCACGTAGAGTGTGGAGGTGCTATTATAAGCAAGAACGCCGACGCTCCATGGCCCGAGGGCTCTTTTCAAGAGGAGTTCAGCCTATGGCAACGAGAAGGTTTTACATCACAGCTCCCAGGGGCACCAGATGGGTGGCACCACCTGCCTTTCGCTCGGGTCCCCCACCACAGTTAACGTCATGGGTCAATAAAGGGCATAAGTGGGGACCGTCCAAGGACGTGCCCTTGTTGCAGGTCCGCGTTCGAGATCTCCTAGAAAGAGATATCAATCTGGCCGTAGTGACGCAGGTTATGTTGATTCGCCGCATCCTGCCCTACAAACATCGTCCCCTCCGCCTATGGGAGTTTAATACGGAAGGACCACAAGCCCTCCAACATTTTGTGGGCGTGACGCCCATGGAGATGTACAAATTGTTCTTCGGATCACAAGTAATGTGTCCGGATTCATCCGAGGACGCAGGTCTGAGATGCAATCATCCGGATACTCAAGTAAGTAGCCATGTACCCCGACTCGTTGTCCGTATATTTATCATAAAATCGCCCTTAAAAGAGTTCTCCCTTAAACAGGAGTGGATAGCGAAAGCAAAGCTAATCAGGTGTCCGACCCCCCTCCCTGAGACCATGCCGGATCCCGTGTTAACCAGGATGCTGGAGGTTGCGCCTTTGGAAGAAGGTGAAGAGGGGAACAACCGAACAAGGAAGCTACCGCCTCCCCAAAGGAGGCTGTCAGGAAAGGAGGAATCAAGGATTCCTCTAACCAGGGGAAGAAGAGGACCGCCTCTGAAGATCCGGAGGCCAC
>NC_041385.1:776461483-776477454 GCF_002162155.2 Triticum dicoccoides
CCGGGGGGTACCCCAGTCGCATTGCGCCCCCACGGGGATCAGCTCTCCACCGAGCCATAAGTAAAGAGGGAGGTTTTAAAATGAGAGACATCCCTGTTCTATTTCTGAGGAAGATAACCGAAATTTTACCTTGTAGTTCAGATCTCAGCCCTTCTCAGCAGAGCTCATCTTCAGGGGATCTTCGTCCGGAGATGATGGAGAGCGGAACGCTCCCCCTGTCGTACCTCCTTGCGAGGCGGGCGAACCTGAGGTGTCGTCACGGAGGGTTTCACCGAATCCGGCAGGGCCGGAAGGCAATCGTATGGCCCCCCAAGGCCCTCTGTGTCCGGCCTTCGAAAAGGGCCATCAGACGAGTCCGGCACCGTCCGGTGCACGATCGGAGGAGCTGAAGGATCTGCTCGGGCGAGCGTCTATCTCAGAGGAACACCGTGCGCTGATGGATACGGTGATTGGAAGGATTTCATCCGCGGAGAGCGGGTTGTACGAGGCCGTCAGGAGTTTACTGACAGGTTTTGAGGTACGCGGAATGATGTACCTTTTGACAGATCCGCATATAAGATGCGCCCTGTATAGATAGTAGCCCTTGAGACTCGGTTCTTGTTAAAAACGACGGCGCGCCGAGGATCATAATCCTAGGTATGATATGTCGCCTTTCATATGCAGCTGGCGAAGTGTTCGGTGGCTAGCCGGATTAATGAGTTTGCTGAACTAAAGCGGCAACTTGACGTGGCAGATGCCGACATCGCGCTTGTCAACAAGCGGCTGGACGAGGCACAAGGTATGTAATTTCTCTGAAGACACCTGGTAAGAGGAGCTTGATGCCCGTACCTTACAACATGTATGCTTGATGCAAATGGTGCCGCTGCCATGGAGAACCTTCGGGCGGAACTTTCCCGAGCCAAGGAGCAGGCCAGAACAAGCGATGCGGCTGCCTTAAAGGTGGCTGAAGAGCCGAAAGCCGAATAGGCTGCTCACTGCCAAAGCAAGAAGGAAATGGCCGAGATGGCCGTAAAGTTGAAGAATGCTGCCGACCGCTACAAACTTCTTGAAAAAGAAGATCGGGTGGCACAGAAGGACCTAGAAAAGGTCACTACCGAGGCCAAGGACACTCGCTCTGCGATGAGAGCTATGAAGGAGGAGCTACGTCAGGCCGGAGATATCACGGCTAGAAAGCCCTTTATGCTGCGGATGAAGTTCGGGGATCCGAAATACGCTCCGTTGGACCGGCAGTGGAGTGCGGCGAACACTTATCTGGACTTGGCGGCGAGTGCCGCGGACGCGGCTGAACACTTCCTCGATCAGTAGGACCACGAAGTGGACAAGCTTTTTTGGTCGCAGTTCCACAATCCAGAGCGCCCACTTCCATTAACCGATCATTTGGCCGCATGGGCGGAGCTATATAGGTTATCCGGACTCGCCATGAAGTATGCCGTGAGTCATCTGTGGCCGAAAAGGCCCGAGCTGAAGAGTTATTTTAGCTTGGTGCAGCAGTTCCTTGGTGCGGTGCCGCATATTGATGCAATGAAGAGGTCGGCGTGCATAGAGGGTGCACAGATGGCTCTTTCCCGTGTCAAGACATACTGGGCGGAGATGAAAGCCAGTGCTGTTGCATCCCAAGATTCGGACGAAAGCCGAGTACCTGCCGAGCACTATTTTCAGGAAGTTCTGAGGGCGCTCGTTTAATAGAGATGCAGTGCTCGAAGGATGTTATGTTCGAACAACATGTATTATTGTAAAACAATCTTTCGATGGAATATAAAAGCTTTTTATACTTGTGCTTTCAAGAATTGGAATACCTCATGTGCGGTCGTTAATGTATATGTGTATATAACCTGAAAGATGGCAGTCTTTGGCTTTAGCCCCCACGCATATAATGCGGGGGTGTTTGCAGAAGGCGCATTTTCACACTTGATCCAAAGTCTTGGTCCTATAAAGGAGGTGATAGCGTAGCGAACTAGGCAACCAGACTATAATGCTTTATCACTTTCACTTAGCCATAGGAGTTTGACAGTGGGGCTACTATATAGCCCCTAGGGGCACCGCGCTCACCCGAGTTCGGGGCGCGTGTGTGCCTGGCCGGGAAACGGCCCTTCTTTAATGCAGAGGAATCCTAAAGATTCCGGCGGGTCATCGAGTGGTTGACCAGTCTCACGCTATATCATGACAGTCAGTTTTCGGCTTTCTCTACTGAGGTGCTCGCCTGGCCGAATCGGGGCACAATCGCAGTAATTCTCCTGGTGCCGCCTTAGCCGATAGAGCGGAACGTAAGGCAGCAAAACACAGGAGCCGGGCAAACCCAACATTTGACCGAAGACATGATTTGGAGCTGATGCATATAAGGCCAAACTCGTGACGCCGAACACTCCCTAAGGTATTCAGTCTTTATGAAAACGGGCTGAACAACGCCCTTGGTAAAAGAAGCCCCTAGTGTCCAGGTACGCGCAAAATTGTGACGTGGCCACATGCCAAGACGCCAGCCTCCTCCTTGATTATAACAAGAAACCGGGGGATGTGTATCAACAAGAGACAATGAGAAAGGTTTACGCAGGGTCTTAATCTGAAAAGAATCCTTGGAACGGGTCCCTACTGCACGTCTGCGCCTGTGTCTCCGTTCTGCCGTATCCTGGACGGGTGTAGCACGGTGTTCATCTGTAAAAGAGAGGAACTTAGTTGAAAAAGATCGTGCGAAAATCTATGTTATATTAAATAAATAAAGTATAATTTAGAAAATGGGTAGAATTGAGCTTTATTGTCTCTTGTTGTACACGCGCGGAGCCCCTTGTATGTTTACTCCGGACTCGTCTAGCCATGTCCGGGGTCTGAACGACCTGTTTAGGTGCTTTGATTAGTGAAGCCGGTTTAATGTGTGGCTGTCAAGGCAGCCGCATAGTCTTCCGCGCTCGAGGAACACTCGATATTTCCTTTTAATGAGATGATGCCTCGTGGACCGGGCATTTTAAGCGTAAGGGATGCATAATGCGGTATAGCGTTAAAGCGGGCGAAAGCTTCACGTCCCAGTAGTGCTTGATAGCTACTTGTAAATGGGGCGATGTGGAAGGTTAGCTTTTCGCGACGGAAGTTGCCGGCGGAGCCGAACACAACTTCTAACAGTATAGAACCCGTACAATGGGTATCTGGGCCTGGCGATACCCCTTGAAAGGAAGTGTTGCCATGGAGAATTTTTGTTGGGTTTATCCCCATTTTGCGGATTGTGTCCTGATATAGCAGGTTTAGACCACTGCCGCCGTCCATTAGGACTTGTGTAAAGTGGAGTCCGTCAATTATCGGATCTAATATCAAGGCAGTCCAACCTGCATTCCGGATACTTCTGGAGTAATCCTGATGGTCGAAGGTGATTGGTTTTAACAACCAGTGGCGGGACTCCTCTGGGACAGGCCGTATGGCGCGTATCTCTATAGGCGCCACTCTGTTTTTCCCTTTTGTCACGTGAAGTGAGTTTACTATTTTGACTTCTTGTGGGAACTTCTTTTGTTCTCTGGTGCTCTGCTTGTGGGGTTCGTCATCGTCCTCGCTTGGTGTGTCGAGCCCCTTGTGTTCGGCGTTAAGTTTGCCGGATTGCTTAAAGACCCAACAATCTCTGTGGATATGGTTTGCAGGCTTCCCGGGAGTACTATGGATTTGGTATGTTTTGTCCAAGATCTTGTTTAGGTTAGATAGCTCGTCCCTGTTATCTTTGGGGGGCAGCTTTTTCTGATTCTGCCGAGAGCTTCTGAATCCGGTGTTGACTGCCGCGCTCTTCGGGTTGTTTCCCTTGGTTCAGCGCTGGTCCTTGATACATCACGGTTTCCCGTTTCCATCCCTGACTTCGGATGTACTTGGGTCGCTGCTACTGCTTCTTGCCAACCAGCTATCCTCTCCTGTGCAAAAGCGGGTCATGAGGCTTGTTAATGCAGCCATTGTTCTTGGCTTTTCTTGGCCGAGGTGTCTGGCGAGCCATTCGTCTCGAATGCTGTGTTTGAAAGCTGCTAAGGCTTCGGCGTCCGGACAGTCGACTATCTGGTTCTTTTTAGTAAGAAATCTGTTCTAGAGTTTCCGGGCTGACTCTCCGGGTTGTTGAGTTATATGACTGAGATCGTCTTCATCCGGAGGTCGGACATAGGTCCCTTGAAAATTTGCCCAGAAAGCATCCTCGAGCTCTTCCCAACTTCCAATGGTGTTTTCGGGAAGGCTTTTAAGCCAATGCCGGGCTGGCCCTTTGAGCTTGAGGGGTAAGTATTTTATGGCGTGGAGGTCATCTCCTCTAGCCATATGTATGTGGAGGATATAATCCTCAATCCAGACTCCAGGGTCTGTTGTTCCGTCGTATGCCTCTATGTTTATGGGCTTGAATCCCGCTGGAAATTCATGGTCCAGCACCTCATCGGTGAAACATAGGGGGTGTGCGGCGCCCCTGTATTTGGGTGTGCCGTGATGTTCGGATACTTGTTGCGTTGCATTGCTTACTGGAGCTTGCTTCCTCGGCCCATAGATAGATCTGGTTGGGCCGTCTTTTTGATGTGAATCCTTATGCGGACCGCGTGCCGGCTTGTGTGCGGCGCCATTTGCCGCCCTATGTTGGCCATGGGGTTGTTTATCCGACCGGGTGGCTTCCATATTTTTTGATTGTGGGGGCTCTAAGGCCTCCTCATCAAATTCTGGCAGTAATTTTCGCTTAAGATAGCTCTTTGTGTGGCGACTGTCGCCGTATTTGTCTGTGGTGTTGAGTACTTTGCCCCATCTGATTCTGAGTGCGTCTTCCGCTGTTTTGAGCTTCCGCTTCTGCTTCTTCAGGCTACGCGCCGTGGCGACGAGCCTTTTGTGGAGGTTCTTCTACTCCAGCAACTTGTCCGGCGTGAGGTCGTCCGAACTATTATCTTTGCCCGGGACGGGTTATTCGGTTCATTTACCCAAGTTTCCCTGTTTGGACGGTTGCTCAATGGCATGTTCGTCGTCCGCCGGTTCGCCCTGCTCTATGGCTAGGTCTGTATAGCTGTTGTATCTGTCGAGGTGGGGTTTGGGGTGGCGCTTACGCCGCCGCTTTGACTGCTTTTCGAGGGACCGATCCCTCTTGCGTCCCTTTGTTCCTCGTCATCTTTTCTTTTAGGAGTGTCCACCATGTATACATCGTGAGATGAGGTGGTTATCCAGTGCCCTATAGGCGCTGGTTCCTGTTCGTCTCCTACATCGTCGCCATACCGTCGATGTCTTTGGAGTCGAAGTCGAGCACGTCGGTTAAATCATCAACAGTGGCTACGAACTGGGTGGTGGGTGGGTTTTGAATTTCTTCGTCGTCCGCATCCCAACCTTGCTGACCATAGTCCGACCAGGGCTCTCATGATAAAGAGAGAGACTTTAGTGAATTCAGAATATCGCCGAAGGGCGAGTGCTGAAAGATGTCCGCGGCGGCGAACTCCATGATCGGTGCCCAATCAGGTTCGATCGGCAGGGGCGCGGAAGGTTCGGAGTCCGGAAAGGAGTCCGGCACCTTGGATTCACGAGCTTCGTAAAGGACAAGGCTGGTGTTCGGCTCGATCGCCGTAGGGATTGCAGCCCCCGAGGCGGTGTCCAACCACGTGTCCTCGATTGGCACAATCGGCTCCGAGCTAAGGGTCGGAGCGGACACTGGGGCGGCCTCCCGGGCACTGTTCGGCGGCAGAGCTAGATCATGCCCATCATGGCAGTGCGGAATTCCCGGCTGTGGCTTGAATCCGTCGAAGATCACATCTCCGCGGATGTCAGCCGTGTAGTTCAAACTACCAAATCTGACCTGATGGCCAGGGGCGTAGCTTTCGATCTGCTCTAGACGGCCAAACGAGTTGGCCCGCAGTGCGAAGCCGCCGAATACGAAGATCTGTCCGGGGAGCAAAGCCTCGTCCCGGACCCCATCGTGATTGACGAGCGAAGAAGCCATCGGTCCTGAAGGTGACGACACAGAGGAACTCTCAATGAAAGCACCAATGTCGGTGTCAAAACCGGCGGATCTCGGGTAGGGGGTCCCGAACTGTGCGTCTAGGTCGATGGTAACAGGAGACAAGGGACACGATGTTTTTACCCAGGTTCGGGCCCTCTCGATGGAGGTAAAACCCTACTCCTGCTTGATTAATATTGATGATATGGGTAGTACAAGAGTAGATGTACCATGAGATCAGAGAGGCTAAACCCTAGAAGCTAGCCTGTGGTATGATTGTTGTTCGTCCTACGGACTAAAACCCTCCGGTTTATATAGACACCGGAGAGGGCTAGGGTTACACAGAGTCGGTTACAATGGGAGGAGATCTACATATCCGCATCGCCAAGCTTGCCTTCCACGCCAAGGAAAGTCCCATCCGGACACGGGACGAAGTCTTCAATCTTCTGGTGTTATACATTTCTGACCGACTCCAGTCGCACTTTCCTTGTACAACTGTCCCTTTATCACAGTAAAGGCTTTGGATCGACGGACGATCTGTCGAGCCTCTTCTTCATTCTCTGGGAGCTCTTTCCTTAGGATATACGCGATGTATGGCACCGTCCAGTCGGGAGTGATGACCAAAACTTGCATGATCAGGTCGACCACAGCTGGAACTTCAACTTCAGTCGGATCCGTGGCACTTTTTGGCTGCGGGGCTTCTTCGGTGAAAGGATCCTCTTGAACTGATGGTGTGTGGATGTGTTCCAAAAACACATTACTGGGAACGGCCTCTCTCTTGGAACCTATTTTTGCCAAATCATCAGCCACTTGATTTTTCAGTCGGGGTATATGATGAAGCTCTAACCCCTCGAATTTCTTCTCTAGCTTTCTCACTGCATTGCAGTAACCAGTCATGGCCGGACTTCTTACGTCCCAGTCCTTCATCACTTAGTTAACCACCAAATCTGAGTCGCCATAGACCATGAGGCGACGGACGCCGAGTGAAATGGCCATACGCAACCCATACAAAAGTGCTTCGTATTCCGCTTCGTTATTAGAAGAATCAAAGTGAATCTGGAGCACATATCTAAGCTTATCTCCTCGGGGGGAAACCAACACTACCCCAGCACCGGAACCATTCAACATCTTAGAACCATCAAAGAACATGGTCTAGTGCTCCAAGTGAACTTGAGTCGGCAGTTGCTGCTCAGTCCACTCGGCGATGAAATCCGCTATTGCTTGGGACTTGATGGCTTTCTTTGCCTCAAACTTGATATCTAGGGGAAGGAGTTCAATCACCCATTTTGCCACTCGACCGGTTGCATCTCTGTTGTGCAGAATCTCTGACAATGGAGCGTCACTGACGACTGTAATGGAATGGTCAGAGAAGTAATGAGCAACCTTCTTCGTGGTAATATAAATCCCATATACAAGCTTCTAATAATGAGGGTATCTTTGCTTTGATGGGGTCAAAACTTTAGAAACATAATATACTGGGAGCTGAACTTTAAAGGCTTTTCCTTCTTCTTCCCGCTCGACCGTAAGTACTGTACTAACGACTTGTCCCATGGCTGCAATGTAAAGCAGCAAAGGCTCTTTGCTGATTGGGGCAGCAAGCACCGGCTGGGTGGAAAGCAGGGCTTTTAGCTCTGCAAACGCTGCATCAGCTTCAGGAGTCCACTCGAACTTGTCTGACTTCTTCATCAGTCGGTAAAGAGGCAATGCTTTCTCACCGAGATAAGAGATGGATCGACTTAAAGCGGCCAAGCAACCAGTAAGCTTCTAGACATCATGCACACGCACAGGACGTTTCATTCGGAGTATAGTACCAACTTTTTCTGGATTGGCGTCGATTCCTCGTTCGTAAACGAGAAGACCGACTAACTTTCCGCCAGGAACTCCGAATGTGCACTTTGATGGATTAAGCTTGATATCATACCTCCTGAGGTTGGCAAATGTCTCAGCAAGGTCAGTCAGCAGGTCGGAACCTTTCCGTGACTTGACCACAATATCATCCATATATGCTTCCACATTCCGACTGATTTGAGTGAGCAAACACTTCTGAATCATCCTCATGAACGTGGCTCCGGCATTCTTGAGGCCGAATGGCATGGTGACATAACAGAAGCACCCGAATGGAGTGATGAAAGCTGTTTTGATCTCGTCGGGTCCATACAGACGGATCTGATGGTAACTGGAATAGGTGTCTAAAAAAGACAGGTGCTCACATCCCGCAGTTGAGTCGACTATTTGGTCGATGCGGGGGGGGTGATCTTTCGGGCAGGCCCGATTGATATGTTTGAAGTCGATGCACATGCGAAGTGACTTGTCCTTTTTGGGGACCATGACAACATTGGCGAGCCACTCGGAGTGGTAAATCTCTCGGATGAACTCCGCTGCTAAGAGCCGAGCCACCTCCTCGCCAATGGCCTTCCTTTTCTGGACGGCGGACCGTCGCAGATGTTCTTTGACAGGTTTCACTTTTGAGTCGACTCGTAGATGATGCTCAGCCAGCCCCCTGGGAACACCCGGCATGTCAGAAGGCTTCCATGCAAAGATGTCCCAGTTCTCATGGAGGAACTGGATGAGCGCTTCTTCCTATTTGGAGTCGAGTGTTGTAGAGATGAGTCAGAGCAGCATTGGGGTCGGTCGGGTGAATGTGAATCGGTTTTGTCTCACCGGACGACTGAAACGCTGATTCTGTAGCGGGTTTCTTGGCTCGCAACAAATCACTCGAGTTTGCAGTTTTCTGGTATTCCTGCAGCTCCACCACTGCCATCTGAGCATCGGCGATCTTTGAGCCTTTCTGAAAGCACTCTTCCGCCTTCTTCCGATTGCCAGTAATAGTGATCACACCTTTGGGACCAGGCATCTTCAATTTGAGGTACACATAACATGGTCGCGCCATGAAACGTGCGTAAGCTGGCCTGCCCAAAATAGTATGATAAGCACTCCGGAAATCCACAACTTCAAATGTCAACTTTTCTTTGCGGTAATGCTTGGAATCGCCGAAAACCACATCAAGAGCAATTTGGCCGAGTGACTCAGCCTTCTTTCCAGGAATGACTCCATGGAAACTCATGTTGCTGGTACTGAGTCTGGACATTGGAATTCCCATCCCTTTTAGCGTCTCTGCATATAATATATTTAGGCCACTACCACCATCCATCAAAACCTTAGTCAGTCGAGTGTCTTCGATGACTGGGTCGACCACCAAAGCTTGCCTCCCAGGGGTGGCTATGTGTGTCGGATGATCGGACTGGTCGAATGTGATGGCAGTCTGAGACCATTTCAGATAACTGGGTGTCACCGGAGCAACCATATTCACTTGTTGGTTGATAACTTTCAGTCGACTTTTGCTTTCAACATCAGCAAAAATCATCAGGGTGGAATTGACATGGGGATATCCATCATCACTATCTTCTTTGTCCTCAACTTTGTCCGACTCCTTTTCCTTATCTTTGGGCTGTTTCCCCTGGAATTGCTGGATCAAGAGCCGACACTGTTGAGTGGTATGTTTCGGGTAAATGAATTTACCCTCCTCATCTTTCTTTGTGTGGATGTGGCATGGCAAATCCATCACGTGATTTCCTTCCTTGTCCATCACCTTCTTAGGGTTCCAAGACCCTTTGGGCTTCCCTTTAAACTTTCCTTGAGTCACGGCCAAGGTTTCTCCAGGAGCAACTGGCTCAGCTTTCTACTTCTGTTTCCGACTGGAGTTCTCTCCTGCGGTTTCGTGGGCGACTGACTTGTGCTTGCCACTCCGGAGCCGATCCTCTTCCTCACCATTGGCATACTTGGTGGCAGTCTCCATCATTCGACTCAGAGACATGTCTCCGGTTCGATCGAATTTCACGTTTAGCTCTCTGTACTTAATGCCTTCTTTGAAGGCACAGACTGCCTGGTGATCAGATACATTCTCTACCGTGTGATGCAATGTGATCCATCTCTGGATGTAATCTCTCAAAGTTTCATTTGACTTCTGCACACAAGATTGCAGCTCTGTCAACCCTGCTGGTCGCTTGTAGGTTCCTTCAAATGTTCTGACAAACACTCAGGCAAGATCTTCCCAAGTGTAATTGCTGCTGGGTGCTAACTGATTCAACCATGCTCTGGCCGAGCCCTCCAACATAAGAGGCAGGTGTTTCATGGCCACCTCATCATTGCCGCCGCCAATCTGAACACCCACTCGGTAGTCTTCAAGCCAAGTATCAGGCTTGGACTCACCAGTGAACTTACTGACTCCAGTCGCCAACCTGAAGTTGGGAGGAATCACCGCGGCCCTGATGGCTCTGCTGAAACACTCTGGTCCTGAGACGTCCACTCTGCTGCTGGTGGGTATATCTCTGTCATGACCTTCTCGGTGAGCTCTTTTCCTGTCGACCAAACCTTGAACGATAATGGATCTCGCATCATAGCGTGGTTCCCTAGGGTCGACTGGAATCCTTCGCACAACACTGTGATGGCGTCTGTCATCCTGTTGTCGAGGCGCGTACGATCCACCCCTTAGGGGAGGGGTGGGCACTCGACGTTGATCATCGTGATCGATTTGGTGATCATACTGCTCACGGTTCTTGTACTAATCACGCCGGTCTCCACGTTCCTCACGCCTCGGGGCGATCTTGGGCTATGGGCCGACTAGACTGTATTTGCAGCGACGGATCTGCTGTGAGTCCTATTCTGCCACTGTGATACAGCTAAATTTTGATCTCCTGCTGCCCGGAGTAAATCTCTGATCTGTAACAAGCCTCTGCCAGCCTCTGACTGGGAAGGCTGAATCGACTCTGCTGTTATGGGCTGCAGCCGCTAAATTCTGGATCGGAGTTTGATATACCTGAGTTGGCTGTGGAAAGAGTTGGTGTCGACTGGATTCTGGAACCCGTTGCCGCGCACGCTCGTCGAGTGCTTGCTGAAGGTTCTCCAGTCGAGTGCGCTCAGCCAAGTTAGCCAAGCGCGCGTCCTGTAAGGCACGAGCCTCGGGGGTTTCCTCCAATGATAGGAGTGTGCAGCACATCCATGTTCCGGCGGTAAAGATCCTCCCTCTGCAGTGAAGTGAGGGGCTCGAGGAGATATTCTTCATGGGCATGCGAAGGATCGCCTCCGCCGTCGCCTTCGTCGGTGCAGGGAAAACCGGGAGGACTGCATGGTCCATTGACCATTAGAACCTCCGCCGCGGGATCACTGTTGTCGCACTCGGATGCAGTCTCTGCAGAGCCAGTCGACAGGTCGAACAGGCCGTAGAGAGATTCGTCGGGCTCGATTGCCGCGACTTGGGGGGTGGCCGACTGGCGAGCCACCGCGTGCCTCACCCGCCGCTGAAGCCTCAACCGACCGGTGTGCTTGCGCCGGAAGGAAACAGGGAAGGAGGACAACACAGGGGCCGACCGATACTGGGTCGACAGTTGTCGCAGAAGGACGCAGCGGACGCACGGGCGAACGTGCGTCGCTCCGCGGACTGGGAGCGCGTCGATGTTGAGCGGAGCCTCCTGAAGCCAAGCGGAGTCGTCAGCGATGAACATGAGCGCGCCGAGACGGATCTCGCGGCCCTCAACCAAAACTCCGCCTGAAACCATGATGAAGGAGATCGGAAAAATCGCAACTTCTCCAATAAGTCACTAAGACACCTGCCCCATGGTGGGCGCCACCTGGCGTGGTTCTAAAGCTGACAGTAGTGTAGGGGGGTAGGTATGGAGAGGCAAGATCCTAGCTATGGAGTAGTTGTATACACAAGGGGTTTACGAGTTCAGGCCCTTCTCGGAGGAAGTAACAGCCCTACGTCTCGGAGCCCGGAGGTGGTCGACTGGTATTATGTGTGTATGAGTTACAGGGATGCGAACCCTTTACACTGAAGAGGGGGGTGGCTTATATAGAGTCCGCCAGACCCCTCCGGCCCTCAGTTATGCAGGGTTTAAGATACATTAAGATCGAGCATTACTGTAACGCTACAAATAAAGTGCTATGATGACCATAAAAGCTACTTAATGACCGACCGTTTGCGTGCAGAGTGACTTTAGGTCTCCTGGCTGTCGAGTGGATGACTTCATGGTCGAGTGTCTTTGAGTCCGTCGAGTGGAACATTTCCGGGTCGATTGAAAGGTGATTTCTTCTAGAGATGTCCTTGGGGAGGGTATCTTGGATAGGTCCATGACCCTACCCTAGGTACATAGCTTCATCACCTCCTGCTGTGCTAAAGCCGCCTGAAGAAGTTCTTTGACCCTGCGAGTTTCCACCGCCGTCGGAGAGTCGCCCTCCATCAGGAGAGCTGCCAATTGTGCCGCTGCTGCGATCATGTTCTCCAATGGGTTAGAATAATGACCCGGTGGTGTTGGTACATACTGAGGTGGAGCAGTATTCATCCGGGGAGGTTCCATCGTACGCGGTTGAACCGGCGTCCGAGCCCCGGGTGTTGCAACCCGGTTTACCTCTGGCGGGTTACTGGGCCCTGCCCCGGGCGTTCAGAAGAGATTTCGAGGATCATAAAACGGAGGCAGACGGGACTGGCTCTTCTGATACCTTCTCCTCATGACCTCGTTTGACGCGTTCTGATCCATCGTGACTGGAAAGCCTGTGACTGAATCTGCTGAACCTGAGTGTCCAGAGTCGCCCGCTCTGCAGTTATCCTAACATCTTCCGCCGCCAGGTCTTCCTTAGCCTGTACTATATCCATCTTTAACCGTGCCACTTCCACATCATGTTGAGCTTGATCCGCCGGGTTGACCGCGGCGGTTAATAGAGCTGTCAGCTTATCCATGAGATCCATCACCACCTGAGCCGACGGGCACACATGGCCTCCTGCCTCGGCTGCCGCTGACCCAGAGGTTATCGTTGCCACAGTGTAGAATTTTGAATGGGTTGCGTGCCAGCCATGAACATCACAACTCTGCTCGGCGGCTCAAGGAGGTCTGGAATACTACTGCCATCGGAACAACCCCCAAGCCTGCCGTCTTGTAATTGATACAATGAATCTGTCTCACCTGTGGATGACTCACCATCAGAGTAGATGGCCGTCTCACCCGCCGACACATATCCATCAGGAAGTTCCCCTCCGTGGATGCATCCCATGAAGGCATGTTTCACGGCAGGCGGAGCCCGGGCGGGTCTCGCACGCTGAGCCGTCTCGACGAGGTCGGTGCAGGTGTCCGGCTCAGGGCCCGGCTCGCCGATCTTGCCGATGAAGACGTGGATTCCGCCGAAGGGGACCCGGTACCCATCCTCAATTGAGCCGGCCTCAGGGCCCCATCCTTCGTCGTCGATGTAGAGCTTGCCACGATGACTCTTTTTCATTTGGCCCACAGCGTATCCCTTGAGCCCTTCGAAACTGCCCTTCAAGAACTCAAATCCACCGTGCGCTGGCGCCACGTGGGCGCCAACTATCATGGAATTGTCACGTCAGATGTCCTAGTGAAAGGACTTAGTCATGGAGCCATCGCAACTAGGAAGCTTAAAGGGGTTAATCGGGACAAAGGACACAAGGTTTATACTGGTTTGGCCCCTTACAGTGACGGTAAAAGCCTACGATCCAGTTTTGAGTGGGATTGCTTAGTCTTGATAACCAGGGAGGGAAATCACTTGACCTAGCTCTCGATCTGATGTTACTTGCCTTGAACCGCCGCTGGGTCATCCCTTTATATATAGAGGTCGATGCCCAGCGGCTCACAGAGTCCCGGCCGGCTCATAAACAGTGTCCAGCTCGGTCTCTAACTATTATTGCCTTACAATACAAGTCTTGTACATATGGCGGTTTATCTCTACGGGCCTTGAGTCTCCTCTGGGCTTTGGGCCCTTAACTGAACCGCCATCTTCAAGCTTGGTCTTGGGCTTCAAGCGTACACATAGGTATAACCCGGCCCCTCCTGGGCGGGTCATACCTAATAGTTATATCCCCAACACCCTGAGATATTAGGGATGTAAACGGATCAGATCAAACTGGATAATGCTTTTGACGTATCTGTTACCATATATTTGTGTCGGATTAGGAGGAGAGCGGTTAATGACCGAATGTGAATACGAATGAGGATTTTATCGGATAATGGATTCGGAGCAGACATGAAGCGGAATCAAACCAGAAAAGCACAAAAATATCATGTCATACGTCTAATGAGACATGATTTTATTTATAGTATGCAAATAATATGAATACGATTTTTGATCCAACCACATAATATTAGAGAGTGGCCAAGCGTTTGAAGTCATAGCGCATACCAATAACGGTATATGCGGTGATTGTAATTTATGAGATAATTTGGCATTTGGGCTTGTTAAGGTCTAAATTTATCAAATAACCCTATTTCATAACCTTGGAGAAGCCGCAAAAATACCGGATAATCTATATTTGCTACCATATCCATCGGATATCCGGTTGACAAAAATCTGTATCCGCATCCATATCTAATAGATTCATGCAAGTGCATACCATATCCATAAAAACGGATGCGGGTGCGGATTCGAAACGGAAATTATCTGTACCATTTACTTCCCTATGAAAGACCCTCCCTCCCATACCCTTTCTCTCTCCTCTTCACTTGCCCCTCAGATGGATAGGGCTGACTTTTGCACCGGCTGCAGCGGAGTCGGGCACGAAGGCGACGCTGGTACCGTAGGCGATAACAGACGGCATGTCAACAACTCTCTATCGTTCACGCCACCCTCCGCAACAACGACTAGACGGCCCTATCCATGTCTATCATGGACCTCACCTCAACAGGCGACGTCAAGGCCATAGACTCCAATGAGGAAGGGTAGGACATGGGAGACGGGGGCGTTAGTGTGTCATGTGGGCACATCTGTGTCCCATGTCTTACTCTTCCTCGCCAGCGGTCCACAACTTCACTTCCCGGGGCTCAAGTCCGATGAAGATGCCGAACATGGGGAACAACAAGGACTTGGAACACAAACGTCTGTGAAGGTTTAAACCGTGTTCACCTCGGATGATTTAGTTTACTGAAATATGACGAAAATGTAATGAATTTGGCCCGGTTTAAACAAAAATTGTCCGATTTGCATGAAATCTGTTTGGTTTGTTCAAATTTCATTTAAAGTGTGTTCAAACGTTTTATGGATAGGGTTTAATTGTCGGCTCCCGTATTAACCGTCCATGAATACAATGTTTGTTTAGGGGTCCGTGTTGAAGATGACCTAAGCATGCAGGCTAGAGGCAGGCCAGAGCTAGCCCGTAGAAGAGGAGTTGTATATAGTATGATAGGGTTCGGAGTTTCAGTTTGCCACATAAGAGCTTCTACAACCAGACGCCCCAACCCACAACAAGAGGCAGTGCATATGGCCAACTTTCTTGAGATGCATTGTCAATTTTTAAATCAACAAGTGCATATGCAACTTCTCAATGATCTTGTGAAGCATATGTGGATCCACGCCAAAAATAAATAATATGTGCTTTTTAGGTTTCAGTTATGCACTACGAACAAATTTTGTGTTTCGACAATGTTTGGATTTGTATTTTTATGTACGAATAAGTTGTATCTATGTGATGATCGAGGTGCATGTGTTTGCATGGATTTGAGTTTTTAAAAGTAAGGGTTAGGGCATCTCCAACGCCGACCCTCGAACCCTCCGCATACATCTGGACCGAGCTGTCCGGGTGAGTTGTGCCATCCAAAGCGGTCCTGTATTGGTCCGTCGATCAGTCAGGACCAAGTTTTTCTCGCAAACTGGAACCAAACATCGGGGGGGTGCGGGAGCCCAGAGAACAGACACGTAGGACTCCGCCACCCTCGGCCCACCCAAAAGACAGGCGGAGCCTACGTTTTTGTAACTGCCTGCCCTATTTCTGCGGCAAAATCCCTAATCTCTTCTTCCTACCTGCCGCTCTCCACCTGTCGGGGAAGCTGATCCACGAACACCTATGGGGACCGGCGGACCGGGCCCCTTTCGGTTCGGCGGGGGGCGGAGATCGCACGAAGAGCGGATCGAGGCGAGGTACACGAGCAGTTTTACCCAACTTCGGAGCTCTCCGGAGAGATAACACTCCTACTGCTGCTTGTCTGATTGTATTGAGTTCTTGCTCGGGAGCACTGAGTGCTACAGTACACACGAGCTGCTAACGAGACCGAGCGTGAGTGATTTC
>NC_041385.1:776477619-776486366 GCF_002162155.2 Triticum dicoccoides
ATGGGCCTCCTTTTATATGCTCAGGGGGTCACCGACAGGTGGCAACGTAGACAAGGGTAAAAATGGAAAAAGAGGGGTGGTTGGTACAGCTACCTGCACAGTACATCCTACCTAACCCTGACGGCAGGGGACAAGGGCATTGAATGCCCGTCTGCGTCGCCCAAATAGTGCAAAAAGGACCGTCAGGGGCGCCACCACCTGCCACGATGGTGATCTTGTCAGCGTCGCTCGCCACCTCGCACTGCTGGCTGCACAGCCTCCTGCCACGCGCGCCTGGAAAGACCCCAAGGCGACACGTTGGTGGATGTGCTAGAGCATAGGCACAGAGTGGTAGCCTGCCACAGCAAGCGCCTTGCCGCGGCCGTTGTCTTGTCGCGTCCGGAAGCTTGTCGCTCACCGGGCCTTGCCAGGACGTGTGGCGCGTCGCGGCAAGTTCCTTGCAATGTCTTGGTTGGCCTTCCCGGCAAGCTCCTCTTGCCGGGGCCTTGTCTCCTTGGCTTAAATACTTTGTTCTTGAATGGCTCCAAAGGAACCACGGAGGACCTTGGCGGTCACCCGGCAAGCCTTGCCGCGGGGTGCTGCAACTGCCCGTGCACAAGTTCGGGATACTAGGGTACCCCTACTCTAGTACACCGACAAGAGCCCCCGGGCCTGGGCCACACACGGTGCCGAGCGCTGTTGGGCCAGGCCCAAAATAGGGCACGGGCACGCGCGGCCTGGGTTACGCCGTATCTTACTCCGTATCCACCGCGCCCTCCCCCAATGGCACGCGTCGAATCCGGCGTCGTGGGAGAGATCGTGGGTGGTTTCTTTATTCGGAAGGACGAAACGTCCGCCCCCTCCCTCTTTATAAGCAGGGGAAACAGGGGCAGTTCGCCCATCTCGCCGGTTGTTACTCCATTTTCACAAATCTCCGCCGCTCCCCCCTTCTTCCCGAAGCTGAAAGAGAGCAGCGCTCCGCCCCCCATTGCCACCAGCATCACCAACGCCGTCGATCTCCCCAACCGCCTCCGCCATGGCTCCGAAAGCCGACAAGGGGAAGGGCGTGAAATCGGTCGAGGCGCAGCGCCATGGAGAATATCCCAAAGCAGCTGGCCGACGAGTCGCGCAAGATCTGCGCGGGAGTTCTTCAGAAGGTGCTGGTGAAGGTGGCCTTCCGCAACCCAGGCCTCAACCTCACCAACGTCCTCAGGTCCTTGCCGCCGGATGCTGATCTAGAGGCGCTCAAGGCCCTTGTCGCACCCATTGTGGACAAGGTGAGCGGAATCAAGAGGGTTGAGGGCGATCGCGTAGATTAGGCCGCCCGTTTTCTCTTTCTCTTTGTCGCTGCTGGTCATGTCACGAGAACAATCTATTAGAGCTGCGACAAGCTATCTTGTAATATAACTCTATTTTGGGTAGAGATTGCTATGTTATTTCCTTTACTTGATTCCTTCCTTTGTATGTTTTTGCCCTACGTTTTTAGGGAACTTGTCGGCGCAGGCACCTGAGCCGCGAGCGCTGAGTGCAGGACGTCAGCAGCCTGCTGGCGGTGCCGCTTCCGACAAGAAACCTTGTCGCAACTAGTCGCAGCTCACTTAAGTTGTTGAGTGGACTCGAAACAAAGTAAGGGCGCAACTAGCTACGAGTTGGTTCCTCCACGCACAGGTTTTCCATACAAAGTACAGTCGTTCGAGGAAGATAACTTAAAAATTTAAAACTGATTGCTCAAACTTTGGCAACTTAGCTTTTCTGTCACTTGCTTTCCGGTAAGGCAAAAACTTGCTTGAACGACGCCTGGTCCACACCATTATCTTCTCCTTTCCCCCCGGCAAACTTGTGTGCGAGGGAACCTTCCTTTCCTTTTTGAGAGAAAGAAAGAAAAAAAAGAAAAAAAGATATGGAGCCTTACGGCTCGTTATTGTTTACCGGGGGTAGGTGCTGCACAAAGTGTCAGATAACGCATGCAAAGTAAAAAGTAGAAAGCGTGAAATTAACAAGATGTGCGGAGCACATGAGATTTACTTATGCACGGGATCTGCGCCCGGCTTTGTACAAAGGATTACATGCAACACCGGAAAGACTTGTACAAAAGGTGGTTGCCGGAACAGGTTCCGGCAACCGCGCCTTACGGGTAAAACTTACGAAGATGCTCAATGTTCCAGGAGTTGCTTACCGGAATGCCATCTTCGGTCTCAAGGCGGACAGCGCCAGGCCTAGTGACTCGTTTCACCCGATAAGGGCCTTCCCACTTTGGCGTCAACTTGTTGGAATTCTTGGCGGACTGAACGCGCCGAAGAACAAGGTCGCCTTTCTCGAAACTTCTGGCATTAACTTTGCGGCTATGGTAGCGGCGCAAAGCTTGCTGGTATCGAGCAGCTCGTACAGCAGCCTGAAGACGGTCTTCCTCAAGGAGCAGTGCGTCATCTTGTCGCAGCTGCTCTTGCTCAAGCTCATCATAAGCGAGCACTCGAGGTGACTCGTATACGAGTTCTGTGGGGAGAACTGCCTCTGCTCCATAGACTAGAGCGAAAGGTGTCTGGCCAGTGGCTCGATTTGGTGTCGTCCTGATCGACCAAAGAACCACCGGCAGCTCCTCAATCCAGTTCCTTCCGCACTTGCGCAGCCTGTCGATAGTTCTGGTCTTGAGCCCGCGCAGCACTTCAGCATTTGCCCTCTCCGCTTGACCATTGCTTCTCGGATGAGCAACAAAAGCGAAGCAGACCTTGGCGCCAAGATCCCGGACGTACTGCATGAAGGTGCGGCTCGTAAATTGCGTGCCGTTGTCGGTGATGATCCTGTTAGGGATCCCGAAACGGCAAACAATCGACCTGAAGAACTTGACTGATGACTGTGCTGTCACCTTTCTCACTGGTTCCACTTCTGGCCACTTTGTGAACTTGTCGATTGCAACAAACAAGTACTCAAAGCCCCCGACAGCTCGGGGAAAGGGGCCGAGGATGTCGAGCCCCCAGACCGAAAATGGCCAGGATAAAGGGATCGTCTGGAGAGCTTGAGCTGGCTGGTGTATCTGCTTGGAATGGAACTGGCACGCTTCACACTTGGTTACTTGTGCAGTTGCATCCTGGAGGGCTGTTGGCCAAAAGAAACCTTGCCGGAACGCTTTGCCGGCAAGTGCTCTTGCGCCAATGTGGTGACCACATATGCCTCCATGTATCTCTGCCAACAGCTTTTGTCCATCTTCCCGGTGAATACACTTCAATTTCACACCGTTGAGTCTTCTTCTGTACAGTGTGTTGTCGACAAACTGGTACATACTTGACTGCCGGGCTACTCTTTCCGCTTCTTCTTGCTCTTCGGGAAGTTCTCCTGTCTGAAGAAAATGGGCAGTCTGTTGTGCCCATGCTGGAGCTTGTGGCTTGACAACAAGGACTAAAGGCACATCTGCTGCTGCGGCAACATCCGCTTCTACGGCAAGAACTTGTGGTTCTGCCGGAGCTTGATGTTCCCCGGCAAGCTTGCCGGAGCAAAACTTGTCGGGAGCGTCTGCTTCAACGGAACAAACCCTAAGGTTTGCCGGAGCAGACTGCTCCTCAGCACTCTTGGTGTTGATCCTGAGGAACTTCCTGGCGGCGGCTTCGGGAAGCTCTGCCGGAAAATAGTCACCAGAAAACAACTTCCTCTTCTTGCTCTGTCCAGTTGATGGTGTTACGGATGGTTGAGTCAGCTTGAGCACAAAGATCCCTGGTTCCACAGGTAACTTAAGTGCGGCGCACTTTGACAGGCCGTCGGCAATGTCGTTCTGAGCTCTTGGAACATGCTCCATCTGCAGGCCGTCAAAGTGCTCTTCTAGCTTTCTCACTTCATCAACGTAAGCTTCCATCAACGGACTCTGATATCTCTTGTTCACTTGGCGGACGACAAGCTGTGAGTCACCCCTAACAATGAGCTTCTTGATCCCAAGGTCTGCTGCAATCCTGAGGCCGGCAAGCAAACCTTCATACTCTGTAGTATTGTTCGTTGCTTGCTCCTTGGGAAAGTGCATCTGGACTACGTACTTGAGATGCTCTCCGGTGGGTGCAACAAGTAGCACGCCAGCACCGGCGCCTTGCAGCAAGAAAGCACCATCAAAGTACATCAGCCACTCTTTGCTTGCTTCCTTGACGGGGATGCTCATCTCTGGAATTTCTTCATCTGGTGTTGGCGTCCATTCTGCTATGAACTCTACCAATGCTCTGCTTTGGATAGTTGAAGTGCTCTCAAACTTCAGGCCAAAGCTTGACAATTCTAGTGCCCACTCGACAATCCTGCCTGTTGCTTCTAGATTTTGCAGTATCCTTTTCAACGGAAAGCGAGTGACAACTGTGATCTCATGTGCTTGGAAGTAATGGCGCAGCTTTCTCGAGGCCATAAGGAGGCCGAAAAGCAATTTCTGCACACCAGAGTACCTTGACCTAGCCCCCTGCAGAAGGGAACTGACAAAGTAAACTGGGCGCTGCACCATTCTGTTCTGCACCTTCTCATGCTCCTGCGCAGATCCATCCTTATCAGGACCAGAGCTTGCTGATGAAGTCCCCTGCTTGTCGCTGGATGTGTCTGCCGTGGTTGCTGGCTCATCATCCGCCTCTCTCTCCGCTACTAACGCAGCACTAACCACTTGATTGGTTGCCGCTATATATAATAGCAACTTCTCTTGTGGCTTAGGTGCGACAAGTGTTGGAGTGGAGGACAGGTATCTCTTCAAGTCCTGCAGCGCAGCCTCCGCTTCCGGAGTCCATTTCATTGGACCTGCCTTTTTCAAAATTTTGAAAAATGGCAGGGCGCGCTCAGCAGACCTAGAGATAAACCTGCTGAGAGCAGCTACACAACCGGCAAGTCTTCGTACATCCTTGACGCGCTTTGGTGCTTCAATCTGCTCAATGGCCTTGATTTTGTCGGGATTGGCTTCAATTCCCCGCTGAGACACGAAGAACCCGAGAAGCTTGCCGGAGGGGACTCCAAACACGCACTTTTCGGGGTTAAGCTTGAGGTTGATCTTGCGCAGATTTCCAAAGGTTTCGTCTAAATCTTGAATTAGGGTCGCTTTGTCCTTGCTCTTGACCACTATGTCATCCATGTAGGCTTCCACATTTCTGTGCATTTGCGGTTCAAAAGCGTCATGGACTACCCTTGCAAATGTTGAACCAGCATTCTTCAAATCGAAAGGCATCCATACGAAACAGTATGTGCCACATGGGGTAATGAATGCGGTTTTCTCCTCATCCTCTTCTGCCATGAAGATCTGATGATATCCTGAGTATGCATCAAGAAATGAAAGTAAGTCACATCCGGCCGTGGAGTCAACAATCTGGTCGATGCGCGGCAAGGGAAATGGGTCTTTGGGGCAAGCTTTATTAGCATCGATAAAGTCAATACACAGCCTCCATTTCCTGTTTGCCTTGCGCACGACTACAGGATTGGCCAACCACGTAGGATGGAGCACTCCTCTGACAAGGCCTGCTGCTTCGAATTTCTTGATCTCTTCTGCAATGAATTCTTGGCGTTCCAATGCCTGTTTCCTGACTTTCTGCTTGACGGGCCGCGCATGAGGACAGACGGCAAGATGGTGCTCGATTACTTTCCTGGGAACACCAGGGATGTCAGACGGTTGCCATGTAAACACGTCGACGTTCGCCCGCAGGAAAGCAACGAGCGTGCTTTCCTATTTAGGGTCAAGAGTGGCACTGATGGTGAAGGTACCACCAGTGCCGTCCTCCTTGGCGGACACCTTCTTGGTCTCTGGTGGAGCTGTCATTGTCTTCTTACACTTGCCGGTGGAGCTCGATGGTGCGTCCTCGACGGTAGCGCAGCACTCCGAAGAGGTGCGCTTGCCGGAGTGGGCATCAGAGCTCTTGCCGGACTTGGTCTTCTTCTTCCCCCCGGGAGCTTCAGCGGCAAGTGAGTTGCGATCTGTTGCGGCTGCTGCTTCCCGGTAGATCTTGTCGGCGCAGATAAGAGCATCCTTCTTGTCGCCAGGGACAGAGATGACACTTATCGGGCCTGGCATCTTCAGTACGTTGTATGCATAATGAGAGGCTGCCATGAACTTGGCGAGCGCTGGACGGCCAAGTATCCCATTGTAAGGCAATGGAAAGTCAGCAACGTCAAAAGTGACCCTCTCAGTCCTGAAGTTCAACTCGCTGCCAAATGTTACCGGCAGCGTGATCTTTCCCTTTGGCTTGCTCCTTCCCGGATTGATTCCTTGAAATGTGCCGGTCTCTTCGAGCTCACCATCAGGGATCTGAAGCTTCTGGAGTACCGCGGAGGAGATCAGGTGCAAGCCGGCCCCGCCGTCCACTAGCATCTTAGTGACCTTGAGGTTGCGGATAGTTGGCGAAACCAACATCGGCAAGCACCCGACCGCAGTTATGCGATCTGGGTGGTCCTCAATATCAAAGATGATAGGCGTGCTGGACCATTTCAGAGGCTTGCGTGACTCGACGGGTGGTTCTGCCGCATTGACTTCCCGCACCCATTGTTTGAGCTGGCGGTATGAAGTATGCAGAGAAGCACCACCGTCAACGCACAGGATCTCTGTGGCTTTTTGGAACTCCTGCTCATCGGTCTCATCTTCATCCATATCTTCATCGTCGTCGTCATCTTCATCCTTGTCGCGGCCACGGGGAGGTCTATCTCCTTGCCGCTGCTTGGCCTTGCCGCGGCGTCCTCCTCGGCCGGGACGTTTCTTGCCAGCTCCTCCAGCACCTTCATGGGCCTTCTCCTTGTCACGCCGCTCGTATTCAGCCTTTTGCTGTTCTACAAGCAGCTCGACCTTCTTGCAGCTCTGGAGATCATGGCCCTTGGTGCGGTGGATCTTGCAGTATTGCTTGTTGGTGCTGTCCTGCTTGTCGGCGACCGCCACAGCTGCGGCAACCTCCTTGCCGGAGCTACCAGCTTCGGCTTTCTTGCCGGACTGCTCAACAACCAGCATCTCTTTGCCTCTTTTCTTCCTGTTGTTCCGCCGCCAGTTTTTCTTTGCCGGGGCAGTCTCCTCACTATCAGATCCTCCTGCTCCTGCATTCTCTCCGGGGAGTTTCCTCCCTTCCTCAGCACGCGCACACTTGTCGGCCAGGGCATATAGTTCACTGACGTCTCTGATCTTGCACATCGCCATCTCCTCCCGCATCCTGCGGTTTCGCACGTTCTGATGGAACGCGCTGATCACCGCGGCAGGGTGGACGTCTGGGATGTTGTGCTGTACGCGGCTGAATCTTTGAATGTACTTGCGCAGGGGCTCTCCTTCCTTCTGGGCGAGCAGATGAAGATCGCTCTCTTGGCCATGAGGCTTGTGGCCGCCTGTAAAGGCGCCGACAAACTGATGGCACAGATCAGCCCAGGAGGATATGGAGTTGTCCGGCAAGTGCATGAGCCAGGATCTGACATTGGGCTTGAGCACCTGCGGGAAGTAGTTGGCAAGGATCTTGTCGTCCCGCCCCCAGCAGCTTGCACCGTGATGGTGTAGATACTGAGGAACTCCGACGGATGCGTCTTGCCGTCGTACTTCTCTGGTACATCTGGTTTGAAATTCTTCGTGCTGGGCCACTGGACCTGCCGCAGCTCACGAGTGAACGCAGGGCAACCTACCGCGTACGGCAAGTCGCCTGGTTCCCCTGGCGCGTGCATGTCAACAGAGGGCCCAGCGCGCTTGTCGGATTGACGTCGCGCTTCTCTTCTGCGCTCGATGCGAGCACGAGCGTCTTCTTGATGTCGTTCTTGAAGAACTTGGGGCTGATCGCGACGAGCTCGTGGATCTGACGATGCGGTGGAGTCGCTGTCGAGGTGGATCCGGCGAGTCGGCGATCTTGGCCTTCAGGGTGGAGAGTGCATGGTGGTTGCACCTCCACCGGTTTCGTCGCCACCGGCTCGTGCTTGGCAGTCCTGCCGCGGCCGTGATGCACTTGGTTGCCGCGGAGTGTCGCCGTTGGCGAAGCCGATGAGACTCTGAATGGTGGCCCTCCATTAGTCGATCTTGTCTTCCGCCGGGGGGTAATCCAGGAGTAGCTGAGCTCGCGCCAAAGCTTCCGCTGGAGTGGTGGGCGGCAGTGGCGAACGGTGCGAGGAGCGGGATATGCTCGGACTTCTAACTATGTTAGAAGGAGCAACATCCCATCCAGGCGACCGTGTCTCGCTTGTGCCAGTACGTTGGTGTGCATGCTGGTCTTGAGCACCCCGAGATCCACCAGCTCGATCTTGTCCCAACGAACGTATGGTACTGTGAATACCACGACGCTGTCGGTCCTGCGCCTCCTGAGATGGGCGCGGGACGTGTACGGACGCCGAGGTCTGTGCAGCCTTGTCCTTGGACCTGGCAGCATCGTGAGCTTCCTCGTCGATGTCCGTTCTTCCACCAGCGCCTACTCCACCACCCGTTTGCTCCGGCGGTGGTGGAAGTGACATGGACGGAGCAGCTGCCGCCGAAGTCTTCTTCTTCGGTGGCATGTTGATGAAGAAAATGAAGATCTAGCTCGTGTGAATGCCGGATCAGGTTCACGCAATCTTGACGCCCCCTACCTGGCGCGCCAAAGATGTCGGGGAAGCTGATCCACGAACACCTATGGGGACCGGCGGACCGGGCCCCTTTCGGTTCAGCGGGGGGCGGAGATCGCACGAAGAGCGGATCGAGGCGAGGCACACGAGCAGTTTTACCCAGCTTCAGAGCTCTCCGGAGAGATAACACTCCTACTGCTGCTTGTCTGATTGTATTGAGTTCTTGCTCGGGAGCGCTGAGTGCTACAGTACACACGAGCTGCTAACGAGACCGAGCGTGA